>NC_133365.1:4879375-5032963 GCF_049309525.1 Garra rufa | reverse complement strand
TTTGGCTGGAAAAAAGAAAAGCATTTTTTGCAGTGTATTCTTTATTCTGTTTCTTTTTTACACTGCAAAAAATGCTTTTCTTAGATTTTTATGTCTTGTTTCCAGCCAAAATATCTACAAACTCTTAAATCTAAAAAGGATTTTCTAAACAAGTCAAAATTAAGTGAGGTTTTGCTTAAAACAAGCAAAATAATCTTATTTCAAACAGAAAACAAGATTTTTTTCTTACACCACTGGCAGATTATTTTGCTTGCTTCAAGCAGAAACTAACTTAATTTTGACTTGTTTTTTCTGAAAACAAGACTTGTCTAAAAAATCCTTCTAGATTTAAAAATGTTTAGATATTTTGGCTTGAAACAAGACAAGTAAGAAAGCATTTTTTGCAGTATATGATGGTGTTTGAGGGCCTAAAGCTCTAGAAAGTGACCTGTTTCTTTGTTTCTCCAAGATAAACCAAACTAAGTCGGCCATGAGGAATCACAGCGGCTCTCACTCGGTTGGATGCATCAAGGAGGCGAAGGAGGACGAGAAGCTCAGCTGCAATCTCATCTCCACGTTCAACTCCTACTTTCAGGAGGCAACCGATCTAGAGCTCGAAGACGAGCTGGTTGACAAGCTGAAGGCGATCCTACAGAGAGTTGAGGATCTGAAGGAGCACAGTTGCAGAGGACATCGGGCGACCTGTGAGGCGGCTTTGCAAGGGAGAAATTATTTAGAAAAGCTGAGAAGCCTGCTTGTGCTTTACCAACAATGGATTGTCAGACCCATGCAGTGATGCTGCTCACTGCTGAACGCTCCGGCATCGCCATTTCCACTGCTTCGGTTATTTGTAGACATTATTTATTCTTCATTATTTATGTATTTATAAATGAATGCATGTTCTAGCAGACTGCCTCACAATACTTTTTGCACGTGAAGGAAAACGGCTCGAGATGTTCACAGATTTCAGACCGGTCTCTTTATGCTTGTTTTCAAGCGGTCCTATGTAGTGTAATCATGTTGAATATGATAATATGAAGTAGTTGAACTTTTGAATATTTGAATAGAATCATCTGCTTATTTATTTGAAATAAAATGTCCCCCCTTGAGGTAAAAGTGCGGTCTCATTCGTCTGTCTGGGTTCTGCACAGAAACTCTAAAAACTTAAACCGTGATGTTGTTGAAACGTTTTTTACACTTAGAGTACATTTCAAAGCTGTGAAATCAAGGAAATATGCCTTGTGCATCAATACGATTGAAGTTCTACATTTGGTACCATGAGAAATAAAAAATAGACAAGTTGAGGTAATCCAAACATTTACGTGAGCCCATTTACTCAGAGGAAAATAAAAAGATAGATAGATAGATTAAAGTTTGTCAAGACAAACTTTAAGTTGGTTTGAGAAACCTGGACCAGAAAATTTGAAATATTTAAAAAGTTTAAAGTTTGACTGTTTTCAGAATGAAATAGTTTTAAAAGCTTAAAGTTGATAGATCAGCATGTCACTAGCATGTTTCAATCCTGCTGAAAAAACAGCATATGCTGGTTAGGTATGTTTTGGTGCTGGGATTCTGGTTTTAGCTGGTTTATGCTGGTCCTTGACCAGCAACATGACCAGCATAAACCAGCTAAAACCAGAATCCCAGCACCAAAACATACCTAACCAGCATATGCTGTTTTTTTTCAGCAGGGAAGCTTTATTAGTATGTTGCTAACATGTTTCAAACATGATTATCAAGTTGCTAGCATGTTTATAACAGGATTAGCAAGTTGCTAACATGTTTCTAACATGATTAACATGTTGTTAGCTGGTTTCTAGCATGATTAACCAGTTGCTAACATGTTTTTAGCATGATTAGCATGTCACTAGAATGTTTCATGCATCATTAGCATGTTGCTAGAATGTTTCTAACATGATTAACATGTTGTTAGCATGTTGCTAGCATGTTTATAGCAGGATTAGCAAGTTGATAACATGTTTCTAACATGATTAACAAGTTGCTAACATGCTTATAGCAGGATTAGCAAGTTGCTAACATGTTTCTAGCATGATTAACAAGTTGATAGCATGTTTATAGCAGGATTAGCAAGTTGCTAACATGTTTCTAACATGATTAACATGTAGTTAGCTTGTTTTAAGCATAATTAGCATGTTGCTAGTATGTTTCTAACATGATTAACCAGTTGCTAACATATTTGTAGCATGATTAACGAGTTGCTAATATGTTTCTAGCATGATTAACATGTTGCTACCATGATTCTAGCATGATTAGTGAGTTGCTAACATGTTTCTAACATGATTAACAAGTTGCTAGCATGTTTATAGCAGGATTAGCAAGTTGCTAACATGTTTCTAACATGATTAACATGTAGTTAGCTTGTTTTAAGCATAATTAGCATGTTGCTAGTATGTTTCTAACATGATTAACCAGTTGCTAACATGTTTGTAGCATGATTAACGAGTTGCTAATATGTTTCTAGCATGATTAACATGTTGCTAGCATGATTCTAGCATGATTAGCCAGTTGCTAACATGTTTCTAACATGATTAACAAGTTGCTAGCATGTTTATAGCAGGATTAACATGTAGTTAGCTTGTTTTAAGCATAATTAGCATGTTGCTAGCATGTTTCTAACATGATTAACATGTTAGCTTGTTTCTAGCATGATTAACCAGTTGCTAATATGTTTTTAACATGATTAGAATGTCACTAGTATGTTTCAAGCATCATTAGCATGTTGCTAGTATGTTTCTAACATGATTAACCAGTTGCTAACGTGTTTTTAGCATGATTAACGAGTTGCTAGTATGTTTCTAGCATGATTAACATGTTGCTAGCATGATTCTAGCATGATTAACGAGTTGCTAACATGTTTCTAGCATGATTAACATGTTGCTAGCATGTGTCTAACATGATTAACATGTTGCTAGCATGATTGTAATATGATTATTAAGTTGCTAACATTTTTCTAGCATGATTATCATATTACTAGCATGTTGCTGACATGATTCTAGCATGTTCTGTATCATGCCACACACACACACACACACACACACACACACACACACACACACACACACACACACACACACACACACACACACACACACACATATATATATATAAGCACTGCACATGTTATATCTGTTGTTTGTCTGACACAAACAGGACGGTGGTTGGGAGCCACTGCACTAAAGTATTCTCCAGCAGTAATAACACATGATTACTAATAACGAGATCATGGTTGCAATGATGCTTCACACACAGCTTCTGCTTTTACCATAAAGCAACACAGTCCTATTGTCTCTTGGCTGGTTCCTCCACTCAACACCTAACAGAACAGATCACAGAGGACAGATGACTCCGATAGTCTGTGCAAAAATACAGCTATTTCAACAATTACTCTGCTTATGCAGTTTATCAAAGCATGCTGGGAAAATACGATTTCCCTCTCTTCTGTTTCATGAGTTGATGTGAAAGATGAAGAATACTGATAAGGAATGAGTAATATTTGTAGTTCTGTTTTTTCTTTTCTGTACTCAGTACGGTTGGACAACAAAGTCAACAAAAGTAATATTTTATATTTATATGAGTTAATTTCATTCAACATGTTATTTGGAAGGTATTTAGGCTATCTATAATTTATTTATTTCTTAAGCACTCCTGACAAATGACTTTTTTGGGTAAAGGACATATTTTAAGATCAATCTTTCAGTTGAAACAGCTCAGACTTACATTTTAGTCTGGGACTAGGCTTAAGCCTTGTTTAGGTTCAGTCAGCTTGAAGTTTAGTCAACTTGAAATGTTAAGTCGCTCTAAGAGACAACTTAGATATTTGTGTTATATATTTGTTACCCTGCTGCTTAAATTTTTAAGTTTAGTCAGCTCAAATAAGTTTAGCCAACTTGAAATGTTACATCGTACTAAGAGACTTAGATATTTGAGTTGACTTAGCAAAAAATGGTTTGTTAAACTTAAAAGCTGGGTAAGTTACTTGGCTGCCTTAAAATTAAGTTGAATCAAATCAAATATCTAAGTTGTGACGTAGTACAACTTAACATTTTAAGTTGACTAAACTTTTTTGAGTTGACTGAACTTAAAATTAAAAGGCAGCCAGGTAACAAAGTTATGTTTAGGCTTGAACTGACAATGAGACTTAAGTGATATTCAAAGATTTTATTAAGGTAATATCATAACTCATTATTGTGATATATATAAAGCCAGTGAATATTCCAATCGTGAAAAAAAAAAAAAAAAAAAAACGATTAAGATGACGCTGGTTGTGACCGAAGAATGCTTGAATGCGGTTAACACCTTCTGGTTTTAACATTGCCACCCACAAACAAACAATAAAACTGTTTGTAGTGTGAAGAATTAAAAAAATCTAAAGGATCGTTTGTGGAATGGAAAGATTCCATTGATGTTAAAGAGCAGGCAAAGGTTTTTCTTCATCTTGGAGACCATCTATAGAGGTTGATGTGACCCTTTACTCTGCTTTCACACACTCTCTGATTTCCACTGATAAGCCCTGCACCAACCGCTTATTATTTGGCCACTAATCTTCCTGTGTTCTTTTACGTCGTTGTGACTTCTCACTATCAGATTCTGCATTTCCTCTGGTTATTCTGTTTGATGTGGAGTCATGGACGTGCAGACAGACGTAACCCATATAGCTCCAGAGATGAGAAAATTCACATTCACATCATGCTTTGGAAATTCAAAATGATCACAGGTTACTTCTGTGTCAGTGATTACAAGTGTTTTCACTTTTGGTGCTCATAAATGTGATCAGCCATGAACATTTCTGACTGGCAATTTCTGATTTATTGAATAGTAATTTGCCAAATTAATTTTGGGCTTATTTGATCTCTTGATTGAGATGCCAGTGGCCTCACCTCGCAAGGATGCAACTTTAATCAAGAAAGAAGTGAAACGTTCTCACTTGTGATAGAGCAAAAAAAACTGCAAGATCAAAGGCAGATATCTTGCTTTGTTACTAAAACTGGATTGAACTAAGTAGGTTATTTCCAAATTCCAGTTGTGTTTCACTTTTTTTTATTATACATTGTATCCAGAAAGTATTCACAGCGCTTCACTGTTTTCACAATCTGTTAAATTACAGCCTTATTCCAAAATGCCAATAATCCAATATTTTCCTACAAATTCTACAAACAATACCCCATAATGACAACTTTTTGAAAAAAGTTTGTTTGAAATCTTTGCTAATTTATATTTGCCACAACAGTCAAAATTGAGCTCAGGTGCCTCCTGTTTAAACTGATCATCCTTGAGATGCTTCTTCAACTTGATTGGAGTCCACCTGTGGCAGATTTAGATGATTGGACGTGAGTTGGAAAGGCACACTCCTGTCTATAGAAGGTTACACAGTTAACAAATCAAGCCATGAAGGATTGTCTGTAGACCTCTGAGACAGGATTGTATCGAGACACAGATCTGGGAAAGGGTACAGAAAAATTTTCTGCAGCATTGGACCCAATAAGCACAGTGGCCTCCATTATCTATAAATGTAAGAAGTTTGGAATCACCAGGACTCTTGCTAGAGCGGGCCGTCCAGCCAAACTGAGCAATCAGGGGATAAGGGCCTTAGTCAGGGAGGTGACCAAGAACTCGATGGCCACTCTGAAAGAGCTCCAGTGTTTAAAGAGAAGAACAATTATCTTTGCAGCACTCCACCAATCAGGCCCGGCAGAGTAGCCAGATGGAAGCCACTCCTCAGTAAAAGACACATGACAGCCCACCTGGAGTTTGCCAAAAGGCACCTGAAGGACTCTCAGACCATAAGAAACACATTGAACTCTTTGGCCTGAATGCCAAGCATCATGTCTGGAGGAAACGAGGCACTGCTCATCACCCGACCAACACCACACCTAAAGTGAAGGTGGTGGCAGCATCATGCTGTGGGGATGTTTTTCAGCAGCGGGCACTGAGATGCTAGTCAGGATCGAGGGAAAGATCAATGCAGCAATGTACAGAGACATCCTTGAAAACCTGCTCCAGAGTGCTCTGGACCTCAGACTGGGTTTCGGCTTCGCTCTCGGAGTGTTTCGGCTTCATTCTCGGGGTGTTTCGAATTCATTCTCGGGGTGTTTCGAATTCATTCTCGGGGTGTTTCGGCTTCATTCTCGGGGTGTTTCGGCTTCATTCTCGGGGTGTTTCGAATTCATTCTCGGGGTGTTTCGGCTTCATTCTCGGGGTGTTTCGAATTCATTCTCGGGGTGTTTCGAATTCATTCTCGGGGTGTTTCGAATTCATTCTCGGGGTGTTTCGAATTCATTCTCGGGGTGTTTCGAATTCATTCTCGGGGTGTTTCGGCTTCATTCTCGGGGTGTTTCGAATTCATTCTCGGGGTGTTTCGAATTCATTCTCGGGGTGTTTCGGCTTCATTCTCGGGGTGTTTCGGCTTCATTCTCGGGGTGTTTCGGCTTCATTCTCGGGGTGTTTCGGCTTCATTCTCGGGGTGTTTCGGCTTCATTCTCGGGGTGTTTCGGCTTCATTCTCGGGGTGTTTCGGCTTCATTCTCGGGGTGTTTCGGCTTCATTCTCGGGGTGTTTCGGCTTCATTCTCGGGGTGTTTCGGCTTCATTCTCGGGGTGTTTCGAATTCATTCTCGGGGTGTTTCGAATTCATTCTCGGGGTGTTTCGGCTTCATTCTCGGGGTGTTTCGAATTCATTCTCGGGGTGTTTCGGCTTCATTCTCGGGGTGTTTCGAATTCATTCTCGGGGTGTTTCGAATTCATTCTCGGGGTGTTTCGAATTCATTCTCGGGGTGTTTCGGCTTCATTCTCGGGGTGTTTCGAATTCATTCTCGGGGTGTTTCGAATTCATTCTCGGGGTGTTTCGAATTCATTCTCGGGGTGTTTCGAATTCATTCTCGGGGTGTTTCGGCTTCATTCTCGGGGTGTTTCGAATTCATTCTCGGGGTGTTTCGGCTTCATTCTCGGGGTGTTTCGAATTCATTCTCGGGGTGTTTCGAATTCATTCTCGGGGTGTTTCGAATTCATTCTCGGGGTGTTTCGGCTTCATTCTCGGGGTGTTTCGGCTTCATTCTCGGGGTGTTTCGAATTCATTCTCGGGGTGTTTCGAATTCATTCTCGGGGTGTTTCGAATTCATTCTCGGGGTGTTTCGGCTTCATTCTCGGGGTGTTTCGAATTCATTCTCGGGGTGTTTCGAATTCATTCTCGGGGTGTTTCGAATTCATTCTCGGGGTGTTTCGAATTCATTCTCGGGGTGTTTCGAATTCATTCTCGGGGTGTTTCGAATTCATTCTCGGGGTGTTTCGGCTTCATTCTCGGGGTGTTTCGAATTCATTCTCGGGGTGTTTCGAATTCATTCTCGGGGTGTTTCGGCTTCATTCTCGGGGTGTTTCGGCTTCATTCTCGGGTGTTTCGGCTTCATTCTCGGGGTGTTTCGGCTTCATTCTCGGGGTGTTTCGGCTTCATTCTCGGGGTGTTTCGGCTTCATTCTCGGGGTGTTTCGGCTTCATTCTCGGGGTGTTTCGGCTTCATTCTCGGGGTGTTTCGGCTTCATTCTCGGGGTGTTTCGAATTCATTCTCGGGGTGTTTCGAATTCATTCTCGGGGTGTTTCGGCTTCATTCTCGGGGTGTTTCGAATTCATTCTCGGGGTGTTTCGGCTTCATTCTCGGGGTGTTTCGAATTCATTCTCGGGGTGTTTCGAATTCATTCTCGGGGTGTTTCGAATTCATTCTCGGGGTGTTTCGGCTTCATTCTCGGGGTGTTTCGAATTCATTCTCGGGGTGTTTCGAATTCATTCTCGGGGTGTTTCGAATTCATTCTCGGGGTGTTTCGAATTCATTCTCGGGGTGTTTCGGCTTCATTCTCGGGGTGTTTCGAATTCATTCTCGGGGTGTTTCGGCTTCATTCTCGGGGTGTTTCGAATTCATTCTCGGGGTGTTTCGAATTCATTCTCGGGGTGTTTCGAATTCATTCTCGGGGTGTTTCGAATTCATTCTCGGGGTGTTTCGAATTCATTCTCGGGGTGTTTCGGCTTCATTCTCGGGGTGTTTCGAATTCATTCTCGGGGTGTTTCGGCTTCATTCTCGGGGTGTTTCGAATTCATTCTCGGGGTGTTTCGAATTCATTCTCGGGGTGTTTCGAATTCATTCTCGGGGTGTTTCGGCTTCATTCTCGGGGTGTTTCGAATTCATTCTCGGGGTGTTTCGGCTTCATTCTCGGGGTGTTTCGAATTCATTCTCGGGGTGTTTCGAATTCATTCTCGGGGTGTTTCGGCTTCATTCTCGGGGTGTTTCGAATTCATTCTCGGGGTGTTTCGGCTTCATTCTCGGGGTGTTTCGAATTCATTCTCGGGGTGTTTCGAATTCATTCTCGGGGTGTTTCGAATTCATTCTCGGGGTGTTTCGAATTCATTCTCGGGGTGTTTCGAATTCATTCTCGGGGTGTTTCGGCTTCATTCTCGGGGTGTTTCGAATTCATTCTCGGGGTGTTTCGGCTTCATTCTCGGGGTGTTTCGAATTCATTCTCGGGGTGTTTCGAATTCATTCTCGGGGTGTTTCGAATTCATTCTCGGGGTGTTTCGGCTTCATTCTCGGGGTGTTTCGAATTCATTCTCGGGGTGTTTCGGCTTCATTCTCGGAGTGTTTCGGCTTCATTCTCTGGGTGTTTCGAATTCATTCTCGGAGTGTTTCGGCTTCATTCTCGGGGTGTTTCGAATTCATTCTCGGGGTGTTTCGGCTTCATTCTCGGGGTGTTTCGAATTCATTCTCGGGGTGTTTCGAATTCATTCTCGGGGTGTTTCGGCTTCATTCTCGGGGTGTTTCGAATTCATTCTCGGGGTGTTTCGGCTTCATTCTCGGAGTGTTTCGGCTTCATTCTCGGGGTGTTTCGAATTCGTTCTCGGGGTGTTTCGAATTCGTTCTCGGGGTGTTTCGAATTCGTTCTCGGGGTGTTTCGAATTCGTTCTCGGGGCGTTTCGGCTTCGTTCTCGGGGCGTTTCGGCTTCGTTCTCGGGGCGTTTCGGCTTCGTTCTCGGGGCGTTTCGGCTTCGTTCTCGGGGCGTTTCGGCTTCGTTCTCGGGGCGTTTCGGCTTCGTTCTCGGGGCGTTTCGGCTTCGTTCTCGGGGCGTTTCGGCTTCGTTCTCGGGGTGTTTCGAATTCATTCTCGGAGCCTTTCGGCTTCGTTCTGGGGGTGTTTCGAATTCGTTCTCGGAGCTTTTCGGCTTAATTCTTGGGGCTTTTTGACCTTATACCTACACTAGGGCACATTTCATTTCGGTGATTGATTCACATTTACAAACACATTTTTTTGTACAGTAACATCCTAACCCCCACAACGGAATCAAACTGCTTTGATTTTAAATTATTACTGTAGGCTTACTGTGACAGCTTGGGATAAGGCAAGAGTTTTAAATAATGTCTTTATGTACTTCATCAAAAACAAAAATCCTCCATAGTCTGTTCACCAGTTTTTAAATAGCGATTTATCCAATCCATTTTGTGGTTCCACCCTATAAAAGTAAAGGATTAACTCATAGTAGACAGCACAACTGTTCATAAGGAAAACAAGTTAAAGAGTTAAATTATATCTTGACCTGGTGGCTCATGCAAATTAGTGAAAATATGCAGCTTCCCATTTAAATGACATTATTTAGTCAAACGCCTTGTATATAAATGAATGCAAAATATTTTTTTTTATTGGGAACAGCCAACAGTTGGAAAAGTTCATTCGGTTTTTCACCAAGAAATGCAGAAACAAAACGTCGAGCACTTCAGCATTCAGAGCACACTGTGAAAAAATGACTTTTTATATGTATATGACTTTTAACAGACTGGGCTGTTTCAAGTGAACTGTTGAACTCTGTGTCTGACATTAAGATGTCGTCCCAGAGAGAAAAAGACAGAAATCAAATGCTATTGAAAGTTTTGTTTTGATCATGATAAACCTAAAGTAATACAAAAAAGAAAACTCACTGGGCTCTTTTCTTCTATAGCTCTACTTGAATATACAGAACAACAAATGTGCATAATCATAAAAACATAAATATTTGTGGCTGTAGTTCAATTTGTAATGTTAGCTCTTTGTTTTTACATGTCCATGCACTTCAAACAGACAGATATTCATGTGGTGCTGTAGTTTTTGGATAAACTGAGGGCGAGGCTTCACTAAATAATCACAATAACACTAATAATGGAAGACACCCACATGTACAGATGAAAAAAAAAAAACACCCTGAGAGGTAAAATCCGTAAGTCTAAAGGCAAAAGCTCTAGTAAAACATCATGAAGTCTGAGAAACACAAGGACATGCCAGCTGTACGGCTCTTCAGAGGATGAATGTAAACAAGAGACATCACCTTTGGTTTATCATTTTAAAATCAATCCATTTGTCAAATGTGGAAAAAAGGGCTTGTTCTTTTCAAAACTCTCCCATTAAGGTAAATGCTAATGAAGTATTCTTCCTGTACATACAAAAAGGGTTTGACCATGTCCACAGAGGTCTCCATTTCATGCCCACATCACGTCTATGAACAGATTTAAAGCAGACAATCAAGCAGTTCTCCTGCATTTCCACCAGGCTGAATGGAGTCAAACAAGTTCAATAAGTAACAATAAATCAAGACTTCACCGCAGGCAAAAAGTGTTGCTGTCAATGCTCCTCGAAGACTGATATGCCCCGGCAAATGAAAGCTAAAATCACATTTTAGAGTGTTAAAACTAAGATCCTGAGGAATGTTTTTTGGGGTTGAGAGCAGCCTTTTTAGCTTCCTCAGGCAGAAGTGAGGGATCGGTCAAGATGGAGGTGCTGGTACAGAGCTGTCGCAACGTCCTGAGGACCACTGGAAGATACACACAGGAAAAAAAAGTGTGAATACGCAACAAAACACCACTAAAAACGCTGTTTTTTCATGCACCTGTCAAGTTTGAGATTTTGGGCTTTTTGGTTTTCCATAAAGTGTTTTTTTTCAGACTACTGGAAGGAAAGCATCCAAAAGACACTGTTAAGTCTTTCTTTTACAGCACTTCTGTCAATAGATTTCAATTACAATACAGATGTTTTTTAAAGGCCAAGAGTTGTTTTCTCCTACACTGAGCCATAAATCTCCACTTCAGCAGCACTTACACACACCACACTTATTATTTTTATTCCTGTCGATATCCTGAAGGTTTTTTTACAAAGGGATTTGTTCACATATAATTACCTTGATTTTATACAACATTTTATTGACCCCCAAATTTAAAAAAATATATTGTTTTCTGTCTGTTCGAAGTTTATTCTTAATTATGGAGTGACAAAATCCCCTCTGTAAAACCATTTGACTATAAATGTCAATATTTAAACAAATTTTGAAACTCACTTCATCCAGTGTTTAGATTTTTGTACTAGAAATGTATGCAAATTAGTGCATTAGTTTATTAAATAATGCTTATTTGCATATATAAACCTAACATTTTAGAAAACTTGTAATACAAAAAACAAATCAAATCAGAATCAACTAAGTAAGGTCATAACTATTAGTTTTTTTACCCTATGCACCTGCAGTGTCTCGCCTTTAATCTTAAGCCATACTGTATAAATCAGAAAACATACATATTCCTGTGCTCTAAAAAAACTTTACTTGTTTTTTTTTTTTTTTTATATAATATAGAACACCATTTCTAGTTCCAGTTAGCTTCCTATAACAATTGCGTATACAAATAATCATATTGCAATTCTTTTAATGGATACTGAGATTGTGGTTTTATTTACAATTTTAACAATAATTTTCTTATTCATGCATCCCATGTTGACAACTGTATTTCAGTGCACAAGAACACATTTCAGAATAAAACTAAATAGTATTGTGTTTGATAAAACTCTATAGAGATGAGAAGACAAATCAATTAAATTCCAATAATAAATATATAAATATGTATCAAATGTTGGCAAAAGTTTGTAGTATTGTTTTATAGTTTTTTGACTACGTTCTAACACATTTGACATAAAAATAAAAAATAAAACAAAACTTTTATGCTTCACCATAAAGTAAAAGCAAACTCAACATCACAACTATCCTTTCAAGATATTAGGCTGCTATCACTTTAAGACCTGACCTCATCTGAATTGAAATATAAATAAATAAAACCTCAAACAAGTTCTTTTTAGTTACTGATGTTTCCAGTTACTGATGTTTTAATAAAGTGAAGCTCTTACTCGGCCGCAGGACGGGGAGGGCGCAGTAGCGATCCAGCCACTGCATGGTGGTTTCACACAGCTCTGTGTTGTTGCTGGTAGACACTGTCCCATTGAAAGACTCAAACAGAGGTTGAATAATGACGCTAAACTGAGAGAGGAGTGTTAAAGAAAATTATAAGCCTGGGGAGTCCAATAAAATACACACGAGGATGAACAGGGGCACAACTAACACTATTTGTTTTTGGGAAAAAATACGGGAAGCAATACTAACCGCTGGACCCCTCACAAAAATGTGAATATTTTTAAAATACCAGCTTTAATGTTATTTCTTAATGTGGATTTTTTTTTAAAGAAATTTTTTTTAAAGAAATTAATACTTTTATTCACCAAGGATGTATTAAGTTAATAATTAAAAGTTTATCAAAAGTTAACAATAAATAATTTACATTGTTATAAAATATATATATATATATATATATATATTTTTTTTTTTTTTTTGAATAAACACTATACTTTTTAAACTTATTCAAGAAAGAATCCTGAAAAAAAAAAGAAAAAAAAAAAAAAATCACAGGTTCCAAAAAATATTTGTCAGCACAACTGTTGATATTATCCAACATTGATCATTCTAATAATAAATCAGATCAGCATATTAGAGTGATTTCTGAAGGATCATGTGACACTTAAGACTGTAGTAACAGCTGATAAAAATTCAGCTTTTCATCACAGGAATAAATTCTATTTCAAAGTATGTTCAAATAAAAAAACATTATTTTATATTGTAAAAACATTTTGCAATATTACTGTTTTTTTCTGTATTTTTAATCAAATAAATGCAGCCTTGATGAGCAGAAGAGACTTCTTTAAAGACTATTACAAGTCTTACTGACCCCAAACTTTTGAACGGTAGTGTATATTAACTTAACATATTTTAAATGATAAAAATTAAACCAATAAAAAAAGTACTTGTTATTAGTGTTGTGTTTTTAACAATACAATGGAACTCTTATTTTACAGATGCTGAAATTACAGTTCTAAACATTCATGGCCGTCGTTTTTTTATTTTGCTTTCAAATGTTATTCCAGAGAACCAACAGTTCCCGTTACTAATTTGTGGAAAACAGTTGATGCGTGTTGCATTTTCTTTTTTAAATCCATGTTATAAATGACCCAAACCTATATAAACAGTGACAAAGTGTACCAGATTTCAGGTCACAAAATGCCTACATGTTGGAAATGTCAATGCTTAGTTAAATTTAATACCAAATGTACAAGCACCCTCATGAGAAATTAATTTAGATCATGTGAGGCTCACAAAAATAAAGTGTACTCGCTGACTGGTGGAGTGAATAATATCAAGGACCATTCTGTTTGTTTCATTCAGTCACTTCAGACTAAAGGATACGATCCAGAATTTCCAGTTCTGAAGAGTTCTGTTCTTCACGTAGTCGTCAAACTTCTCCTTCATGTGGTCGAAGCGATGGCGTGTGATGGGAACCCCTGTATCAGGAAGCTGTTCCTGACATAAGCTGCAGAAAACAGCGGACATCTTTAACTTGCAGAGCTTACCTGTTTGAAAGCAGGTCTACATGCAAAATATACAGTACTGTGCAAAAGTATGTATAGTCACTGAGAAAGCCAGTTATTTCTATCTTTTGCGGTAGTGTGTCAGCAAATCATTGATTTTGCCATTAATTGTAATAATCCTGTGAGATTTGTGTCTAATAACAGCCATAACCCAGATGACATGAAGAAACTGAAGAAGCTGAGACGGACTAAATCCAGAAGAACTGTGGCAATGTCTCCAAGACGCTTCAAGAAACCTTCCTGCAAAGCTACAGCAGTGTGAAAAGTTTTAGGCACTTGGGTAAAAATGCTGTAAAATTGTATTTATCAATGAACTTCTGTTAACTAAGCAAACTGTAAACAGCTTTTTTCCCCTGGTACACTTGCGTATAACTTTGCAGGAAGGCTTCTTGAAGCATTTTGGAGACGTTGCCACAGCTCTTCTGGATTCAGTCTGTCTCAGTTTGTTCCGTTACTTCATCAGGGTTTCTGCAGGTTTTATGAGGGTATTTTTAAGACCAACTATAGAAAATTTAAGGGGAAAAAAAGTACAGCAATATGTTCTCCAAGTATAAGTTCAGAATCGCTCTCATTGATTGCTTACTGCTTGACCCACTCTCTCCAAACGCATTTAATGAGCAGCGGAATGTTTAGAGAGAAAGTGTAATATCAGAAATAATACCAAATCAAGCTAAATATTATTATGTATTAACATTATAAACATAGCTATAAGTGAGCTACCCTGACTCCAAAACGAATCATTTAAATGTAACGGTGTTCAGAACAGAACAGGAATGAAACAAAATCTATAAAGTTAAGAAACCAAAACAAAGCGAAACTAAAAATAGCAGGGCTCACGTACCTCTGTAATTCAGCACAAATCCAAGTGTTTCCATATTCCCAATGCATTTGAATAATAAACTGTTATTTATAATGTATACTAGGCTTTGTATTGTACGCTCGTATTTCAGGCAATAATGTTTCAGTCAGACAGTGCAAGTCACTTAATATTGACGTCTTGTTTATTTAATGGCTGTATTAAATCAATATCTCATTTACAAACTCCTGTAAAAGTTTTTAAAAGCTGTCACTCATCTTAGTTCATTGCAATCTCAAGTTCCATTATAATCAATGAAGCTCTGTACACTGCACAAATAATCTTTTTACACTCTCTCTACACTTTGTTTTTACAGGGTTTCTGCAAATGTGAACAAGTGAAATTTAAGACTTAAGACCTTATTAATACCACCTTATATGAAATCTAAGACCTTAACCTGTAGTAGAAATACAAGTTATGTGTAATATTTAATGTGTTTAATGTAAAATGTAAAAAAAAAAAAGCATGGCTGTCATATGATATGATATGGCTGTATTTATTACTATGATATACAGTGAACTTTTCATATCAGCAGATACTATTCCACACAAAATATCCCCATAAAACTACCACTTAGAGATATCAGGTGATGTAAACTATTTATTCTGAAGCAATATTTTCATTAGCTTTTACATCTTAAATCTGCATATTTGATTCACCTTTATAAAGGCCTTTTTTACTTTTGAAATGTATGCATCACCTTTGAAATCGTTACAATTTATCAATAAATACTATATGGCTGTTAGCAGTCAGATTACATAATATACACTGCAAAATAAACAGTGCAATCAATTATTAACTGACTTAAAACCATTTTTCTGTTTGCGAAAATACTAATGACCTAGTCTTTCGCATAGTAATGTATGTTTGTTTGTACTGAACTCTTCACCAATATATCTGTGCATTGAAATGGCATGACTATGAAGCGTTTTTTCCAAATGTAACACTTTCGAATAGTAATAAAAGAGACAAATTCATAGCAATAAACATACCTTATAGATGTATTCAGCTCTTCGATCTCCTCTCGTAGTCTCTTGGTCTCTTCCTGCATCTGTTGTCTCTCTAGCTGTAGTTTGCCAATGTAATCTACTGTCTTCTGAAGCGTCGCAGCATTACTAATCTGGAACCCCAAACAATGGGTGATAAAAAATAATTACTTTTTAATATTTAATAATTACTTTTTAATATCAAGTTGTGATTTTGAGAATTAAGACTTAAGTAAAGTAAGTCGAAGGCAGATTTACATTTGATTGAGACCTGAGAGTCGGCACAAGATTGCACAAGGTCTTGAAGCAGGCGTTTATGGTGAATCGCCTCTTCTGCTCAGCAGATATGTGGTTCACTCTGCGGCTCTGTGTCAAATCACATTAAAAATACATTTACAAATAGAGACAGACTGATAAATGAGCAGATATTTCAACATAAGAATTAGTGATAACCTTGCTCAGTCGGCCAGTTAAGACAGTTGTTAGTTCCCCCTTATGTCAGTTCCACAACAAAACAGCAGTCAATGGAAAAAAACAAAAGTGAATCGAGTAAGTATTCAGTCAAATTAGGGTTCATTCAATAGAAACAATTTTTTACACCTCATATCCCACCATTATAGTGCATGGTGTGCCAATTAATCAATCAAATTTACCGTACAATAATTTGAGCTGAGAATTTAGGATAAAAATAAAGTCATTATTGTGTTAAATGAGAAAAGCATTGAATAGACATTACAAAAAGCTTTAGAAATATATATTCCATTCAACATAGAATTTATTACACAAACTTTTAAGGCTATATATAAAATAAAAAAAAAAACAATTAATAATTCTCTTAATATGAAACTAAAACCATCAGTAAATGAGAGTCATTCATTCAAATGATTCAATTAAACTGACAGTTCTTTCAGAAACGAAGCAAGTGACTTTCTTTATGAACAACTCACTGAATCACTTGATTCGCTCAGAAATGTGGATTCAATCAGTAACAAAACTGTGCTTTGCGTTGCTCAATAAGTCACAGTAGTTCTGCTGTGGCTTTGTTTGGGACAAATTTTGATGGTAAAACAAAGTAAAAACAGACAATACTGCAAAAAAATGCATTTCTTACTTAGATTTTTGGTCTTGTTTCCAGCCAAAAATATTCTTAAAATCAAGACGAGTAAAATTATTGTCTTGTTTTCAGAAAAACAAGTTTTTGCTTGAAATAAGCAAAATAATCTGCCAATGGGCTAAGAAAAACATCTTGTTTTCCGTTTGAAATAACCCCATTGGCAGATTATTTTGCTTGTTCTAAGCAAAAACTTAATTTTGACTTGTTTTTTTTTTCTGAAAACAAGACAATTTTTTTCTCGTCTAGAAATTCCTTCTTGATTTAAGAATTTTTTTTATATTTTTGAAAATATCATGTATGAAATTTAATCATTTAATTATGAAATTAATAATATAACCAGAAGATGGCAGCAGAGGATCAATCATTGGCTGCAGCTGCCATTTCAACTCCCTAGTTTTTACAAGACGACTTGCTTTTCGATTTATTATAAAATTACTAGTATAATAAATCGTAGTACTTTTACCGCACTGAAGTATATAGTCATTAAAATAAATAAACACATAAACAAGCTCAGACACAAACAGCTTATAAGGGTAAAATATTTAAATACTTATATATAGTTCACTACAAATTAAATAAGTTAAATATTAATGGTATAAGAATTAAATAATGCACTCAATATGAATCGTTAAGAATTTAGACTCAATAACTACATCTTTTAAGCTTTATCTCAAACTGTAAAAGCAATTAAATAGTCTATATTTAACCAACACAAACTTGTTCCGGCTGTAGTTTTGTTACTCTGAATTTAGTTTGAATCATTTAATGCACAGCTCTTTTTTTGAGAGGTTTGGTTCGGTTATTACTGTCAATCATTGCAATGACTGGCGCATATTTAGCCGATTTACTCGCTTTTTTTTTTTTTACTTGCATTTGTCATTCTTGAAATGGTATAAATGCATGTTTGGTCCTCTTAGACAAACAAAACATTTCTTTGATTCTGAATGGATTATGTAGAGAAAACAAGCAAAGTACACTCCTATTACAGCACAGTACAGTTGACCGGAAATGACTGAGCTGGCTTGTCTAAAACACGGAAGTAATCCATGCATAGTCAATTTAATGTCCATATAAATGTTTAGATTTGGACACTGCTTTAAAAGATGTAAATTAACCTTTTGCATTTGTGAATTAACATCGACATTGATTTGGAAAGCCACAGTAGAGTGTAAACTCATGAAGTATACCTGACTGGCCTCATTTTTGCCCATGCAGGGGTTGAGCGGAGACTGGGGGCTCGGTACCTGTTCTGCTCCCAAAGGCGACCCTTGACCTGAGACTCGTCCGTCATGTGCTGAAGAAAAGGAGAAAGAAGCATTTTCAAAAATCCAAAATTCAGTGCACCTTCCTAAAAGCAATGGGCTTTCAGCTGAATCTAACCTGCACTTGCAGACTGTCCTGACGTCTTGTTGGATGTAGTTGTGGCAGTTTCCTCTTTGGGTACGATTAGTTGCGGCGACTTCTGTGTCTGAGGAAGAATATGAAAACCAGCAGAGCCCTGCAAGGCAGAATGACTTTTATTGTAATTACGTATTGCTGGAGATACAGTGAATTATTATTTTTTTGCCGGGGTTGAGCAGAATTCAAAATGTAAGAATTGACTCCCATTTAATTTACGAATCAGAAACTGAACAGATGCTGAATTGGAACTCAAATAAATTGTACATGCACACTACAGAAAAATGCTAGAGGCAAATGGGTTTTCTGTATTCAATGAAATCACACTGCAAAAAATGCTTTTCTTACTTAGATTTTTTGTCTTGTTTCCAGCCAAAATATCTAAAAAATCTTGAATCAGGAAGGATTTTCTAGACAAGTAAAAATTATTATCTTGTTTTTAGTAAAAACAAGTCAAAATTAAGTGAATTTTTGCTTAAAACAAGAAAAATAATCTGTCAATGGGGTAAGAAAAAAAATCTAGTTGTCTGCTTGAAATAACATTTTTTTTCTTACCCCATTGGCAGATTATTTTTCTTGTTTCAAGCAAAAATTCACTTAATTTTGACTTGTTTTTACTAAAAACAAGATAATTTTTACTTGTCTAGAAAATCCTTCCTTATTCAAGAATTTGTAGATATTTTGGCTGGAAACAAGACAAAAAATCTAAGTAAGAAAAGCATTTTTTGCAGTGCAGGCTCTTATGAAAACAGCTTGAGTAGTTTTCTTTCCTTTGTGTGCTCTGTCTCTGGAATTGGTGTAATTCTTTAAATTTAATTTGAATTACAATTCAGCATTCTTCAATTCAATTTTTTTAATTTGTTTAGAATTCAAACGTCTCTTTCAGCTCAATTCTGAATGGTGCGCAACCCTGTTATACAGACGAGCTGTTGCGAACAGGGGAGGACATGAAGGATGAACGGCTTACACAAGGAATACTGGAGGAGGCAATGACCATACCAGTGGTGGGGACAACATCAGTGTTGAGAGGAGACGGAGTGACAATGACAGCACTGGTGGGACCTGGGAATGGTTATGATGGGAGATGTACATGATGAGAACTCATTTCAGCACTGACAACAGTAATGACCAGATTTCTGGGGATCCACTCTAGTTGTCAAAGATCCACTATTAGATTAAAGGGGTCATATGATGTTGCTAAAAAGAGCATTATTTTGTGTATTTGTTGTAATGCAATGTGTTTATGTGGTTTGAGGTTCAAAAACACATTATTTTCATACACCGTTCTACAGTATTTTGAAAGTGATTGCAGTACCAGTTTTGGCCACAATCCTATATACAGTTCCTTTAAATATGAAAACGTACTTACTGGCTGCGAGTCAGAAGCGCAGACTGTCCTTGCAACATTGAAATGCTCATCACCCACTCGAATATTTGCTTTGTACTGTTCCGGAACAGTGTTGTAAATATAACTTAACCACTCATTTCTAGTCGTGTTCGCATTTGGAAGGCCAAACTAAATACGTTCGCTTTCGGTTTCGCAATGAAACGCACTGTGTCTCCACAACATGGCGCTGAAACACTACTACAGCCGGTAAAAGTTACACCTTCTTTATTTCCATATACATATGGGTGGTGTTATGCTAATCTACAGTCGTGGCCAAAAGTTGAGAATTACATAAATATTGGAAATTGGAAAAGTTGCTGCTTAGGTTTTTATAATAGCAATTTGTATATAGTCCAGAATGTTATGAAGAGTGATCAGATGAATTGCATAGTCCTTCTTTGCCATGAAAATGAACTTAATCCCGAAAAAAACTTTCCACTGCATTTCATTGCTGTCATTAAAGGAGCTTCTGAGATCATTTCAGTAATGGTCTTGTTAACTCAGGTGAGAATGTTGGCCAGCACAAGGCTGGAGATCATTATGTCAGGCTGACTGGGTTAGAATGGCAGACTTGACATGTTAAAAGGAGGGTGATGCTTGAAATCATTGTTCTTCCATTGTTAACCATAGTGACCTGCAAAGAAACAGGTGCAGTCACATAAAAATGGCTTCACAGGCGAGGATATTGTGGCTACTAAGATTGCACCTAAATAAACAATTTATAGGATCATCAAGAACTTCAAGGAAAGAGGTTCAATTCTTGTTAAGAAGGATTCAGGGCGTCCAAGAAAGTCCAGCAAGCGCCAGGATGGTCTCCTAAAGAGGATTGAGCTGCGGGATCGGAGTGCCACCAGTGCAGAGCTTGCTCAGGAATGGCAGCAGGCAGGTGTGAGCGCATCTGGACACACAGTGAGGACAAGACTTTTGGAAGATGGCCTGGTGTCAAGAAGGGCAGCAAAGAAGCTACTTCTCTCCAAAAAAATCATCAGGGACAGATTGATCTTCTGCAGAAAGTATGGCGAATGGACTGCTGAGGACTGGGGCAAAGTCATATTGTTTGGGGCATCTGGAAAAAGGCTTGTCCGGAGAAGAAAAGGTGAGCGCTACCATCAGTCCTGTGTCATGCCAACAGTAAAGCATCCTGAGACCATTCATGTGTGGGGTTCTTCTCATCCAAGGGAGTGGGCTCACTCACAATTTTGACCAAAAACACAGCCATGAATAAAGAATGGTACCAAAACACCCTCCAACAGCAACTTCTTCCAACAATCCAACAACAGTTTGGTGAAGAACAATGCATTTTCCAGCACGATGGAGCACCGTGCCATAAGGCAAAAGTGATAACTAAGTGGCTCGGGGACCAAAACGTTGACATTTTGGGTCCATGGCCTGGAAACTCCCCAGATCTTAATCCCATTGAGAACTTGTGGTCAATCCTCAAGAGGCGGGTGGACAAACAAAAACCCACTAATCCTGACAAACTCCAAGAAGTGATTATGAAAGAATGGGTTGCTATCAGTCAGGATTTGGCCCAGAAGTTGATTGAGAGCATGTCCAGGTCCTGAAAAATAAGGGCCAACACAGCAAATACTGACTCTTTGCATAAATGTCATGTAATTGTCGATAAAAGCCTTTGAAACGCAGGGCTCGAAATTGCGACCAAAAATTAACCTGTGCGACCTCAAATTATATTTGGAAGCATTTGTGCGAGTGAGAGAAATGAGTGTGGTGCGACTCGATTTCAAAACTGTCGCTACCCTAACTACTGCACACAGACTGCTGTGAGCTGATACAGTTTCGCCGATTTCTCCAACATTACAAAACTATTTAAGTTAATCTTCACATTATTACCTTAAATGCAGATTTGAGATATTAGCCGGCAGGGCTCGTAAAATCGCTAGCCCGACGTCCCTGGGCTCGTGTTTCCAGTCGGGCTACCAGAATGTTTCACCGGACTGTCAGACGTACTATCGTGAAGTAGAGGACTTCTGCAGGTCCTTAAAACTCCTCAATTTATTTGTATCAAATGCAAGGCCATAAAAAGTTATAAACATGTAAAATGGTATAAGAAAAGTCTTGATTAACGTATAAGTTTAAGAGACGGAAAGTCGATCGCGATAGGTTTGGCTAAATCTTCAAAAAGGCAATGATGTCATTGAATAAATATGCAAGCTGTATGTTTCAAAGTCAAAACGCGGCACGGATGTCTTTATATTAATGTATCTGAAGGGAACCGACTGTCCTCAGAAACGTGTCGTTTGCATTGTCAATAATGTCTGATAAAACGGCGTTAGTGCTGATTTGTGTACAGCTGTTACTATGGAAACCGTATTATTTCAGCGCTCCTAAAGCGCCCCCTCGTGATAAACATTAATTTTTATTTCTAATACATTTTTTCAACTGTTTATGGTCAAATTATTGCAATTATCAATCCATGTGTAAATGTGAAAGAATTTAATGTGCCTTTTAAAAATCTAATTACTTTAAAAAAGTAATACTAATGTTATACATCTTATATAAATATAAGAAATTATATACTTGATTTATCCCTTTTAATGGTATAAAGGTTGAAATGCCATTGTATTAGATATTTTGTTTTTGTGTCTGTATCTGAATTATAAATCATGTAATTTTATGGCTTAATATTCTACCGTACATTGTCCAACCCCAGCTCTTTAAAGAAAAAAAGGGTCATAAATTGCCTTAAATTGATATTTTAAAATGCTGCAGCGACACTAAATGGTGAAATAAAATTCCTTCCTTGATATTTGTTTATATTTGTGCATTGAAAACATTTTTGATTGACATTTAGACTCCTATCTGATTTTCTATATTTAAAAAAAAAATGTCTTTTTTAATTTGGGCTAGTTAAATTCATTTTTGGGCTATCAAAATCTGTTAATCAGAATCGGCCATGAAGAATCAAGGTCGGCGCATAACTAAAAAGAAATTGGGTGCTCCTAAATTTTTTGGGATGCTCCTAACTTTTTAAAGTTGGGAGCACCAGTGCTACCAAGTAAAAAAGTTAATTTGTGTTAAAGTGCTTGTAATTATATTTCAGTACATCACAGAAACAACTGAAACAAAGATCTAAAAGCAGTTGAGCAGCAAACTGTGTGAAAACTAATATTTGTGTCATTCTCAAAACTTTTGGCCACGACTGTACTCGCCCCGTGAAGTGGACCGGTGGGGCGTGTTTGAACAAGACGTTTTAGGGAGATGTACCTTTTAAAATAACTATCTCTTTGGTTTTGAGACATTTAGCTTTGCAACTTTACAGATCTTATCCACGCACAAACAGCTTGGAACACTCCAAAGACAAATGAAAACAAGAAACCTCATCATATGACCCCTTAAACTTTTCTACCAATGTACCTCAGTGTCAGATCAGCAGCTTGTGGAATGTTTGCAGTAAATGTGTGTCGTAATTAAGACTGCCAAACAGGTTAGAATAGTTCATCACAATTATTTTACAGACACTTATTTACTTTTAGATTTACAAAACCTGCTTTGAGGAGAGATACAAACCTGTGAGTATGAGCTGAGACGGCAGCGGGTTGGCCGGGACGATCGGTCTCTGTGTGTGTCTGGTCTTTTTGCTGGAGACAGGAGGCATGGATTTGGGCAAGGCGAAGTTGACCGGCTGCGTGTTGAGCGAGGTTGAGGCCGCAGGCTGTGGAGACGGTGCGGCAGGCAGCTCGAAGCTTGATCTGTGACTGAAGGTAGTGGCCGCATCAGTGGGAGTTACTGTGGAGGGGGCGGCGTGCGTGATTACGGATGAAGGCGGGATGCTCGGGGCGGGCTGGGGGACTGTAGTGACGGCGGAAACGCCTCCGCACTGGAGAGACTGAGGGGCTGCTGGGAGAGGAGGAGCTGGCGGTGGTAAGAGAGGGGGGACGGAGGAGGTCACCTGCTCTGAGAAAAGAGGCATGTAGTTTTGTTGGTAGGACGGGCCGACAGCGCTACCGTTGTTCTGACTGGCGACTGAGAGTTGGCTGGGCAAAGGAGTGGAGGAGATGAGGCGGTAGTCCAGCGGCAGAGAGGACAGCTCTGTGGAGAGCGGCATGGACGACAGCAGCGGAGCCTAACAAACAACAGACAGATATCAGCACACTCTAAAGGCCTTTCCACACTAAGCACTTCTGCTAATTTACGCCTGCACACTAGATGGCGTCAACCAACAACGCAATTTTCCTCCGATGCATACAGTGCCTTGCAAAGTATTAAATTTTTTCACGTTTGGTTACAGCATTATGTTAAACTGCTTTAAATTACTTTTTTTTCTCCCCACATTAATCTACATCTCATAAACGGTAATGACAAAGCACAAAACAGGTTTGTAACTTTGCAAATTTATTAGAAATAAAAAAACTGAAAAGATCCCCGTGCATAAGTATTCATACCCTTTTCTGAGACACTCGAAATGTATCTCAGGAGCATTCATATCGCTTCTAGATGTTGCTACACTTGGAGTGGAGTTAAACTGTGGCGAATTCATTTGAATGAGTCTGATTTAGAAAGACACACACCTCTCAGAAAAGGTCTAACAGCTGAAAATGCAGATCAGAGCAAAAACCAAGATAACTGCCTGTAGAGCTCAGTGACAGACTTGCGTTAAGGCGATGATCTAGAGAAGAGTTCAGAAACAAATCTGCTGCATTGAAGGTTGACAGAAGCATTCTCCATAATGGAAGACCATTGGAACAACTAGGACTCTAGAAAATGTCCAAGCTGACAGAGATGGAGAGGTGAAAAGGTGAGGCAAAGAATGGCAGATAATTGCCAAATGCAGATGTGCAAAGATGCTCACATCAGACCCAAAAACACTTGAGGCTGTAAAGGTGCTTCAACTATGTACTGAGTTAAGGGTATGAATACTTATGCAATGTACTTATTTCAGTGTTTGATTTTTAATACATTTGTCAAATTTGCAAATCTGGTTTTTGCTTTGTCATTATTATGGTGTATGGAGTGTAAATTGATGTGGGGAAAAACTAATTTAAAGCAGTTTAACATAATGCTGCAACAAAACAAAAGGAGAAAAAAGGAAGAGGTATGAATACTTTTGCAAGTCCACCGTAATTATCATGAAGCAACTGTGCATTTGTGGTGGTGGACAAGAAGTGCCTACAAAACTGTTCTGTAGCACTACAAATGAGTGAATGAGTGAATGGGTGGTCAAGATTGTTACCTGTGTTTGGGAGCTGCTGCTGGTTAAGGGAGTGACTGCTGGGGCGGTGGGGGAAGTGAAGGGGAAGGCTGGTGGACGCAGGGTGTGAAACAAATCTAGTTACCAAAAAAGAAAATAAGAGAGAAACTGTGTGATCCAGTGGGTTAACTCCTAGAGTTGCTTTGAGAGATTCAGTTTATTTGCTGTAAATTAATTACATTTCAGACTGATTTATGATATTGTTGTGTTGCACAAAATGATTTGATTCAATCATTTGTTCAAAATGAACAGCTAAAAGAGTGATTTTGATGTAAGGTAAGCATATACACTACTGGTCAAAAGTCTGAAATACTTAAAAATATTACAAATAAAACCGTAATATTGTGAAATATTGTTAGAATTTAAACAGAGTTTTTTTCTTTGTAAAAATGTTATCGATTGCTGTGATCAAAGCTGAATTTTCAGCATCATTACCCATTATATGCATATGCTTATTTGCTGCTAAATTATCAATGATTAATTATTAATAATGGTTCTTATTATTAATCAACAAATGTTTTTTTCTGCTCAACAAACCAGGACAAATGTTTTTGAAGATTTTCCAGTTGAAAAAACATTCATTTGAAATATAAAACTTTTGTAACATTAAAATGTCTTTACTGTCACTTTTGATCAATTTAATGCATCCTTGCTGAATAAACGCATTTGTTAATTACTTAGACCAACATTCTGAATCGTATTGCATTATGGTTTCTTTGAAAAGCAGCAAAAATGTTACATGGATCATCAGAAATGTTTCTTCAGGAGCAAATGTTTTCTGAAGTCATCACTTTGTATTTAAATATATATTTAAAAGAAAACAGTTCTTTTAAACTGTAATAAGTTTTCACAAAATTACTGTTTTTCCTGTGTAATAATGTGTCTTTTAAAAACATTAAACAAGTTCTTAATTAACTTTTGGCCGTTACTGTAACTAGACAAAACAACTACTTGTACTGTAACACTAGATTAGAGAAGTGTAATACTGCTTTAAACTGTTGTTTTTCCAAAAAAAAAAAAAAAAAAAAAAAAAAAAAAAAAAAAATTAAAAAGTTTTCTCTTTGAATTTAATTGTATTTTTTGTTTTTGTTTTCTGAGCAAAAAATAGAATACTTGTTTCTAATTTACAGAAGACATCCACTAAAATGTCATTCAGTGTAACAATCTATTCATATAAATTTATGACATATTAAAAGATAAATTACTTCTTAATTAATTCTAGTTTAAATTTGGCACTATCCTGGGTTTTACCCATTTGTCAGTAAGAATTGGTTTACTAATCAAAAACACAAAATTAAATATGCTCCCTTATTCTTTTATATATTTTAATATGTGGGTCAAAGACGAAAAAGGGTTTAAGCATAAAAACAATAAGTGTAATACTGCTTTAAATTGTTGTATAAAAAAAAATATTAAAAAGTTTTCTCTTTAGTTTAATTGCATTTTTGTTTTTCTGAGCAAAAAATAAATATCATGCATTTTCCCCAAATTTACAGAAGACACACTAAAATGTAATTCAGTGTAACAATCTTGTCAGACATATTTACAACAAACGATCAATTTCTGACATATTAAAAGATGAATTACTTCTTAATTAATTCTAAAAAAAATTGCCACTATCCTAGGTTTTTCCCATTTGTCAATAAAATAACATTTAATATGCCCGCTTATTCTTTAATATATTTTAATATGTACAAGTCAGAAGAAGCATGTTGTTTGAATTTTCAAATACATATTGTTACACTTACTGTAACATTACTTAAAAAAAAATTGACATTTTATTCTCCAAACCCTAAAAGTAGACACTTTACTTACATTTAATCTTTCTATGGACAGAAAATCACTTTTGTAAATTTCTTTTGACTCTTTGACCTGAACACATATTATCAATTAATTTAATATTTTCCCTCAATAAACTCCTAGTTTGCTGCTTATTAGTTAGCAAGGGTTGGATTAAGTGATCTAGAATATGATTATGCAGGAGAAGGCATTAATAAGTGCTAATAAACAGTTAATATGCGTGTTAGTGAGCAACTAGTTAATGGTGAATAGTGTTCCCTAATCTAAAGTGTTACAGAATGGCTCAATCCTTAATCTGCTAGTTAACAAGAGCAGTTGTGTTTGTACCTTGCAGAGGCTCAAAAGTGTCCATGAAGTCCAGATTGGGCTGCAGAGGGATGAGGCCTGGCTGGATCATATCCGCATTACCTGCATGGGCTGAGAGGACAGCGGCGCTTACAGTCAGTTCATCTCTTTCTAGAATAGACGTGTTAAAGAGGCAGACTCGACTGTTATTTCTCACCAATCTCTCTGGGATTGGGCCACGCGACAGGCTGATGAGAGGCCAGGGTGGAAAAGAGCGTGTCTGAGAATTCAGACATGAGCACATCCATGTCGAAGAGCGAGTCCATCTCCATCGGAACGGGCGAATCACGGCTCCAGCGGGACCTGCGACGGCCTCCCATACTGATATCCTCATCCTGGCAGAAGAGGACACGGCAGGTGTCTGGACACACTTCCCCAAACAGTGAAAACTGTTCCTCCGCACCCTTTGGGAGGTCAAAATGCAACAAGCAGGCAGGTCAACAGACACACTCACGGTTCATGCAGAGACAAATGCAAGCATCACTACCACAACACAACTCACTGAATTTGATTCTAAAGGCATACTTCACCCAAAAATGAAAATGTGCTGTTTATTTACTCATCCTCAGGCCATCAAATATGGAGAACGAAAAATGACTTAAGTATAAATAAATAAATGAATAAATACATAAATGCTGAAATAATAAAATGATTTAAATTAATCCTGCACTGAGAGAGGACTGCCTACCTTATTAACATACGGACACAGAAATAAAAGAAGAAATGCATAAATAAATGTAAAAAAAAGTAGAAATACATAAATGTAGTCTAACACAAATGGTACAAAAAAAAGCACAATTAAAAATTACACTTGACAATTATTTACTAATTTATGCATATCTGCATTTATACATTCATTCATTCAGTTATTTATGAATTTTTACATTTATTTATTTATAAATTTATGTATTTATTAATTTATGCATTTCTACATTTATTCATTCATTCGTTTATTTATGCATTTCAACATTTATTCATTCATTCATTCATTCATTTATGTATTTCCACATTTATTGATTTATTTCTGCATTTACGTATTTATTCATTTATTTATTTATACTTAATTTTCAAAAATTTCTTGATTTAAAGCTAAAACTTTTTTTTTGTCAGCTGAACCCCTTGAAATATCACCCGAGATTTCAAGTTAATATTTGTGACCCTGGACCACAAAACCAGTTTTAAGTAGCATGGGTATATTTGCAGCAATAGCCAAAAATACAATCAAAATGACTTTTTTTTGACAAAAATCATTAGGATATTAAGTAAAGATCATGTTCCATTAAGATATTTTGTAAATTTCCTATCGTAAATACATCAAAACTAAACAAGTAATAATTAATATGCATCACTAAGAACTTCACTTAGACAACTTTAAAGGCGATTTTCTTAATATTTTGATTTTTTGTGCACCCTTAGATTTCAAATAGATGTCTCTCAGCCAAATACTGTCCTATCCTAACAAACCATACATCAATGGAAGCTTATTTATTCATCTTTTAGACAATGTATAAATCTTAATTTTAAAGAAATTCACCATTGTGACTGGTTTTGTGGTCCAGGGTCACATTAATAGAATTTAAGGACACATTTGTGGCTCTCTGATGTTGGTTATTAATCATATTACAAGCATGTAAACATGCACGCATGTATTTAAAAATGACACAGGGTTGCACGACTTGACCAAAAAAGTATATTATTAATATACTCTCATGTACTGCAATGCAATCCTGATGTAAATAGTTACTTTTTAAAGGTGTTGGGTTGAACTTGACAAGAACCAACACTAGAAGTTACAATAAAAATATTTATGTTTTATATTCTTCATAAAACCCTCAAGCTTTAAATCCTTGAGCTTTCTTTGGTAGAATATTGTCCGAACGCTATAATATTCTATGCACAAAAATGTTGGAAATTATGCAAATGTGAATGTAAGTGAGCATAGCACACATTGCGTTCCCTACTCAAACCCGTGTGTCCTAAAACCTAAGCTTAAAGCATTTGTGTGGATAAATGTGGACAATCCCATGTCTAATATCCTCTTCCAGTTCTTGACAAACACCTTTGACGCATTCTTATCATTCACTACAGGCTTAAACAGATTTTGGAAGTGCTATTTGGCTGTAAATAAAACTGACTTGATTCCAGTCGTCTCTAGCCAGCCAAACCTCCATCAGCTGAAAACACAGCTCCTCCTTCAAACCTCTTTAACAGCTTTGCCTTCTCTAACATGATATATATCTCCACTCTTTATGTAAATACATGTATAAACCTACTGTGCTTCATTCTAAACTTCAGTATTTAAATAATCTGTCTTAGTGTAAGCCAAATCTTCTCAGAGGTTCTTGATGTTCAGTGCACTAAACTTAGAGGAAACTATATATCCCTGTTGACTCTATGTTCTCTTTTTCCTGCCAATGTTTCCATTGCCAAGGCTCTAGGACCAAAAACACTTGAAGATGCCCAACAACGAGTCAAAATTTACTTTTTCCAAAGCCAAGTCAAATGTCCCTCAAAATCACACTACCTGAGTACAACTAAACTTACAGAGCACCTAAAGGAAATGGTGATGGCATTTTCTCACAAACCTCTTGTGATGCTAATAATGAGGCAAATATATTTCCAAGCAAACACAGAGTTTCTTGATGGGATGCAATACTTTTGCGAGTGAATGCGAATGTTTTTGGGGGAACAAAAACATTTAGCAAGAAAATGCAAATGCTTTGCAGGCAAACCTAATTTTTTTAGGGGCAATGCAATACTTTTGTGAAAGAAAGCAAAGAGGAATGAACAAAAAGCATTGAGAAATAATTTTCCTCCCATCTCATTTTTTCCACTTAGGGATTTTGTACCAAACCACAATATATAATTTAGGGTGTGCAATATTTACTGTTTGTTTTAACAATATGTGAGCTGACATTATCGAGTATGCATGTTAGTTTGTCTCACTTTGCAAAAAATAAACAAAAGCACAAGACTATACAGGTGCTGGTCATATAATTAGAATATCTTCAAAAAGTTGATTTATTTCACTAATTCCATTCAAGAAGTGAAACTTGTATAATGTATACATTCATTCCACACAGACTGATATTTCAAGTGTTTAATTATTTTAATTTTGATGATTATAACTGACAACTAATGAAAACCCCAATTCAGTATCTCAGAAAATTAGACTATTGTGAAAAGGTTGAGTATTGAAGACACCTGGTGCCACACTATAATCAGCTCATTAACTCAAAACACTCTCTCAGTCTAGTTCTGTAGGCTACACAATCATGGGGAAGACTGCTGATGTGACAGTTGTCCAAAAGACGACCACTGACACCTTGCACAACGAGGGCAAGACACAAAAGGTCACTGCAAAAGAGGCTGGCTGTTCACAGAGCTCTGTGTCCAAGCACATTAATAGAGAGGCGAAGGGAAGGAAAAGATGTGGTAGAAAAAAAGTGTACAAGCAATAGGGATAACCGCACCCTGGAGAGAACTGTGAAACAAAACCCTTTCAAAAATGTGGGGGAGATTGACAAAGAGTGGACTGCAGCTGGAGTCAGTGCTTCAAGAGCCACTACACACAGACGTATGCGAGACATGGGTTTCAGCTGTCGCATTCCTTGTGTCAAGCCACTCTTGAACAACAGACAGCGTCAGAAGCGTCTCACCTGGGCTAAAGACAAAAAGGACTGGACTGCTGCTGAGTGGTCCAAAGTTATGTTCTCTGATGAAAGTAAATTTTGCTTTTCCTTTGGAAATCAGGGTCCCAGAGTCTGGAGGAAGAGAGGAGAGGCACAGAATCCACGTTGTTTGAGGTCCAGTGTAAAGTTTCCACAGTCAGGGATGGTTTGGGGTGCCATGTCATCTGCTGGTGTTGGTCCACTGTGTTTTCTGAGGTCCAAGGTCAATGCAGCTGCAGCTACCAGGATGTTTTAGAGAACTTCATGCTTCCTGCTTCTGACCAACTTTATTGAGATGCAGATTTCATTTTCCAACAGGACTATGGCCGTGATCAAACCAAACGCGTTTTTGGAGTTGGAGGCGCCTCTTTTGAATGGTTTTCTGTTGGCAGTGAACGTTCTGCGCGCTGTTTATGCGCCGCCGGCACCTCGCGTTTTTGCAGGAGCGCTCTGAGCACCTGAAGTTGAAAAAAAAATCAACCCTGAGTGGAAAAACTCAGAATGAGAGGCGAATGAATGGAGAGGCGGGCCTTCTGTTGTGGTGACGAAAGTTTACCGTTGCTTAAAAAGTCCGGAGACTGCAAGAATTAGAGGAGAAACCTTTGGTGTCTATCGTGGGTAACCCGGAGCTGTATTATTTAGGGTTTCTGCTAATATGACAGTTTACTTAACAGCAAAAAACTAAGATTTTAGAGCGCACCCGCTATAATCCTTTGATTTGATTGACAGGACAGCTGTTTTGGTCGTTGCTTAGCAACATAAAAAACCGCAGCACACTTCTCTTTTATTAAAAGTCACCAAAAAAGGCAGTGCTGTGCGCCTCGCGTTTTTTGAACTAAAAGACGCATTCGGTGTGATCGGGGCCTAAAGCTACCAGTACCTGATTTAAGGACCATGGTATCCCTGTTCTTAATTGGCCAACAAACTCGCCTGACCTTAATCCCATTAAAAATCTATGGGGTATTGTGAAGAGGAAGATGCGATATGCCAGACCCAACAATGCAGAAGAGCTGAAGGCCACTATCAGAGCAACCTGGGCTCTCATAACACCTGAGCAGTGCCACAGACTGATCGACTCCATGCCACGCCGCATCGCTGCAGTAATTCAGGCAAAAGGAGTCCCAACTAAGTATTGAGTGCTGGACATGCTCATACTTTTCAGTTGGCCAAGATTTCTAAAAAATCCTTTCTTTGTATTGGTCTTAAGTAATATTCTTATTTTCTGAGATACTGAATTGGGGTTTTCATTAGTTGTCAGATATAATCATCAAAATTAAAAGAAATAAACAGTTGAAATATATTCAGTCTGTGTGGAATGAATGTATACATTATACAAGTTTCAGTTCTTGAATGGAATTAGTGAAATAAATCAACTTTTTGAAGATATTCTAATTATATGACCAGCACCTGTATGTGTGATAAAGCCTACTTGAATGCTCCTATATGTCACAAATATCCCTGTAAGTCATATCACACAAGCTGGTTTCCTAAATATTAGCAATATATTAATTTCACACAACAGTTCAACAAACAAAAAGTTATTACTGAGTGAGTTACATTTTAGACACAATATTGTCTCATTTTTTATTTGTTTTCCAAACAAAGCTGAAGTAGAACATGTGTTTCTCTTAGAGCAACATATGAGTCAATGATTCAAAAATCTAAAACCAGTCAATTATTTAGTTTGTTTTCCTTTCTACCGTTATGCTGTCACATATCCATTTCTGTATCATTTCTGAACTAATTTTGGCCATTTGGACTCTAATATTGTATGACAGTACAGTAAGACGAATTGCAAACAAACAACAAAGTTAGTGTAACAAACAAAACAAAACAACTGCAATAACAGCATGCATGAATACACTTAGATGCAAAAGCACTATCAACTATAATGAAGAAAATACATAAATATATATCTTTTTACATTACCTTGAGAAGGCTGGACAGGTCTTCGTCCTTGTGCTTCTGTAACTTTAAATATGTATGTGTACATTATAATAAATATGTAACTATAATAACATTAGTATTTATAAATGTGAATTTGAACAGGTAAAAATAGTGACACTACTACACTTATAAGACAGTTAGACAATGGTTAGACAGTGGATTGTAGAAGGAAAATAAACTCACTCTTTTCTTGAAATATGTTCTCCATTTATGATATTCCCTGATCACGATTTCAATTCTCCTTTTCCAGTACTTTCCTTCGGTTGCTATCGCCTAGTTAACAGAAATAGTGTTCAAAAAAAAAAAAAAAATGGAATGAAGTTTTTATACCTTCAGATTAAAATTATTTCTACAGTCAAGTTCCACAGTGAACAGCCTCACCTCTGTTGGTCGATGTACTCCTGAGTCCATGTTTCCATCCAACGGAGTGACGAAATGGCAAACAGGGTTCTGTCTCTTCTCTACATCTGCAGAAAAAAGGCATTGCAGATGGAAATCAACAATCTCTGAGGTGTTTCACCGTTTCTGAGCAGTATGTTGTTAATGATGGGACTTACACTGCATGTACCAGGCTCTCCATATGGCGTTATTGAGGCGGATCTTGTCTCTCCACAGGAGCTTGAGGCCTTTAAAATTCTTCCATTTTGGTGACACCAACCTTCCACTTATGAGACAAAATAAATATGTTTAACTTTCTTGAATCACAACACACAGCTGTATCTGTGATGCAAATTCCAGGGCGATTAACAGTCGTACAAAAAGCTGCAATTAACTATTTAACTATTACTTTGGAATATCGCTGTACAGGCCAAATGTTTCACTCTGGAATAAAATGTGTGCTGTTTGGACTAATTTGTGACCCTGGACCACAAAACCAGTCATAAGGTTAAATTTTACAAAACTGAGATGTATACATCATATGAAAGTTCAATAAACAAGCTTTCTATTGATGTATGGTTTGTTAGGATAGGACAATATTTGGCCGAGATACATCTATTGGAAAATCTGGAATCTGAGGGTGCAAAAAAATCTAAAAACTGAGAAAATCACCTTTAAAGTTGTCCAAATTAAGTTCTTAACAATGCATATTACTAATCAAAAATTATATTTTAATATATTTACAGTAGGAATTTTACAAAAAATCTTCATGGAACATGATCTTTACATAATTTCCTAATGATTTTTGGCATAAAAGAAAAATCAATAATTTTGACCCATACAATGTATTTTTGGCTATTGCTACAAATATACCCCAGCGACTTAAGACTGGTTTTGTGGTCCAGGGTCACATTTAACCTTATCTTTTAAAATCAAAGCTGCACCATTACTCAAAAAATAAAATCACAAATATATTTACAGCTGTCACAAATTAATCATCACCAAAAGTGTTTTGCTCTCTTTCTATATATATTATTTTTTCACAAGCGAAATAATTTAGTGACGTTGTTTGGTCAGTTTCTTGATTGCGCAATAAAGTATATCAGTACTTGTTTTACACAGAGAATAAAGCAATAAGTTACTCTACACACACAAAAAAATACCTTTATGCAAATTTATATTAATCAAATCATTATTTATAATCACTACAATTACAACTAGATAAAAAAAAGCTGATCAGAAAGTGTGAAAAAGTTTAAAAGTTTTAGAAATTGTAGAAATGTTGTGGTTTTCAGTCTATAAAAGATTAAAGTAGTTTTAAAGCTAAAAGATTTTCTCAAGCCAACTAAATAAGAAAGGAAACAAAATGCCAAACCCTCTGTTGCTATACAACCAAACAAGGAAAAAATGACATAGTAGTCTATGCAACTAGCTTCACAACTTGATTCAGACAAAACTACACAAGAGCAAGATCTGATCAAGGTAGTGACTAAGGTCATGCACTTTCCACAAGGCGGAAGGAAATTGTGAAATTTGGTTCTGAATTGTGAAACTCTAACATGAAGACAGAAATATAAACAAAAAGAAATGACCAGAGAATGTATTACAGCTACTCAATGCAAGTGTGATACTTTGACTTGAACAGATGACGGTGAATACATAATTCAACCAAAACAAGAGTCTGTTGTTGGATTAACACAGACATGCTTGGAAATAAAACAACAACCACATACACAAATGTTAACACAAATAACAAAAAGGGATATTCAGGACAGAACCATTTCTGAGGATTTCTACAAACTGACTGTGCAAGCTAGACTCAAAAAAGCAATCTAAAAACAGACAATATTATAGGCAAATACTACATTTGAGCATATTTTCCTGAGCTAAAATCTGTAAACAGTGCTTTACTAAACACATCTAGGACATTTCTTCAATGTTCAGTCTATGTGATATGTTTCTATACTCTATAGTCTCTACTTTATTGAAAACTAAATACAAGAAAGTACATTTTGTGACCCTGGACCACAAAACCAGTCATAAGAGTCAATGATCAACAATATTTGGTCGAGATACTACTATTTGAAAATCTGGAATCTGAGGGTGCCAAAAAAAAAAAAAAAATCTAAATACTGAGAAAATCACCTTTAAAGTTCTTTAAAGCAATACATATCATTAATCAAAAAATATTAAATAAATCAATAATAAATAAATAAAATTCCTCTTATTTTAATAAAATGACTGTAATCTTGGGTGTGTCACCCAAAATTTTCAAAACAAAAATTTTGAAAAATTTCTCATAAACAACAGTCTTTCAAAAAAAGTAATTAACTATTACACCTTCAACTAGATTACTGTACTAATTACTCTCTTTAAAAAGAACACTACTTAATACTTTGTAAACCCCATATCAACCTCAACCAGTTGAACAATACAACGATAATCATTAAAATTGCTTTTAATTCTTTGATATTAATTTCTTCAAATAAATAAATAAATAATCTGAAATTGGATAAATGATTGTTGAACTGACCATTCTTTATATATTTATATAATATATAAATAATTGTTCTACAGTCTATACTGCACTTAATGCAATCTCACCAGAAGTAACTGTAATGAACTTACAAAAAATTTGAGAGTGTAAAAAAGGTTTTCATTTTAAAAGCTCTAAAAACCTTACTGACTGATGTTTCAGTGCACTTCCTGCAAATATGGAAAAAATAAAGGGTCTCATTTAAAATATGTGCAGATTCACATGATGTGTGCAAACTGTCACATGACCAGAGCAGTTTGTTTCCTGTTTGCACCATGAGACGATGAAGGTTGCATCAAAGCTCCATAAGGCTAGTAAAGTTTGTTAACATAAAGATATGACAAAGATTTTTGCTACACATTCTCTCTGAGGTGTCTAGTATTAATATATACATTTACATATATTCGGTTTTATTGAGTGTTGTCATAGAATGAGTTAACATGTTGACGGTGGGATAACAGAGAACTTGGGTTTGCAATATAATGACAAATTCAATGACACAATATTGCACTAAATCAAAAGTTCAAATGTTACAAATGAGTTACAATATTGATGTTGCAATACTGCTAGCACTAATAGAACAATTTGATGATATGTGTTACAATAAAGTAACAACTTAAAAATACGTTTATGATTATATTTTTTGCCTTTTATCTCAGTATTCCTATCAATGTTGTATAAGGGTTTTTAGATGCATAATAGTGACCCTAGAATGTGATCAAACTGTTTAAAATAGCTGGGCTAAGATATATCACCATTTTTATGACTGGAGAAATGTGTTAATTCGGTACACACATTATACTATAAAACTATTTTTCACACACAAAAATAATAATTGACTATTCCAAAGGGTTACTAAAGACAACTGATTTTGGATATTTTAATGTCCAGGTAAAAATTGGGATTAAACGGGTTAATTACTTAGTTATGGCCCCTTTTTTCTGTAGTCACTCTTTATCCTTATAAAAAAAAAATTATACTTATTCTTATTTCCAAGTACACGACTAATGTTTTCAGTATCTGTGTTTGGGTTGGTCGCCAAGATTGGAAAGAGAAATGTTTAACATTTCATTCCAAAACAGGCATCTCATGTTGTAAATACGTATGGTGTATGAGAGAGGTTCCCTTTTTAAAAAGATATGTCCTGACTAATGCTAGTCACACTACGTTAAGGAGAGACACTGCAGGCAAAAATTGTTTTTCATACACCTGTCAGGTTTGATATTTTTGTTTTTTCAGACTAGCGGAAAGAAAATATCCAAAAGACACTGTTAAGTCTTTCTTTCATAGCACTTCATCTATTTGTCAATACAATCCATATTTTTAAAAGGCCAAGAGTGTTTTCTCCTACACTGAGCCATAAATCTCCACTTCAGTAGCACTTACACACATTTTATTCCTGTCTATATCCTGAAGGTTTTTACAGAGGGTTTTGTTTACATGTGATTTGCTTGAGTTTATAAATTTTATTCCCCAAAAATGGTAAAAAAAAAAAAAAAAAAAAAAAAAGTTTTTTCAGAATTATGGAGTGACAAAAATTAAATATCCAAAACATTTTATGGGTCAAAATTATGGATTTTTCTTTTATAGCAAAAATCATTAAATTTCCTACCATAAATATATTAAAAATTTAATTTTGATTAGTAATACACATTGCTAAGAACTACATTTGGACAACTTTAGACGTGATTTTCTTAGTATTTAGATTTTTTTGCACCCTCAGATTCCAGATTTTCAAATAGTTGTATCTCGGCCAGATAATGTCCTATCCTAACAAACCATACCTCAATAGGAAGCTTATTTATTTATATATATAGCTTTGAGATGATATATAAATCTTGACCCTTATGACTGGTTTTGTGCTCCAGGGTCACATATTTCATTAAATAATGTCTCATCTGCATATTTAAACCTAACATTTTAGAAAACTTGCAATACAATTTTTTTTTGCAATTATCAATGTTATCAATCAGCTGACTAAGTAAGGTGATAACTAACTTATTTAGTTATTTTTTTTTACCCTATTCACCTGTATTGTCTCGCCTCAAACCAAATTAAAAGTACGTTCAACCTTATATAGTTTAATGCAATTATAGTGTGGTTGTTAAACAGCAACTCCACAAATGACTGTTTTGATCTCGTGACTGTGGAAATTAAATGCTACCGTAACGTTACTGGTTACTCTGGAACTTTTTGGCCCAGCTAGCATCGCGCTAATATCTTTATCGTTACAGAACTGATGGTGTAATGATGGAATAATGTTTACTGTGGTCCAAGTTCAACCAGGTTGTAAATGTTTACTCTTTTGTTTACCTGTAGGCGAGAGTCATGCACTCGAAGAGCTTCGTGAGGGAAGCATCAATAGAGAGATGCGACGTGCTAGTCTTCCCGAAGTGATAGGTCTGGCAGGTTTGTTTGTTTACAGTGTCGAAGTCGTAACCTTTCTTCGGCGGGTGATCGGTGTGAGGAGAAGACACCATGAAATGACCGCTGTGGATGATCTGCGACTCGCGTCCGTCGAGTTTCTTGAAGGAAATAGTGGACTCTTCTGCGTCAGAGTCATCGTCCTGCTCCTGCTTGATCATCATCGGGGCCCGACGGTACTGCCTCGTCTCTCGAGTAGCCATGTTACAAGTTTCGTTGGACTTACGGTGCTGATGTTTCACTTTATGACACGTCCTTCGTCCATTACTACTGGATTTAGTGACACAGTTCTGTAAGTTATTTAAATGTCCCGACTTTCCCGCACGCCCCCAGCGTTAGCCGCCATGCTATCGGTTGTGACTTGAAGGGATTTGGTGAACTCAAGACGGTCGTTGCGTCGCGATGACAGAGCGTCCGTGATTGGCTGTTGCGAGAACACGCCCACTAACGCTGACAAACACCAATCACATTGCAGCTCTGGAAACACTATGCGGACAGCAACTGTGCAAGTCAGTCAAAACACTGTTCTCTACTCAAACACTTGTTTACAGTTATTACAACTGATGTGGCTTGGAAACACTTTCCTAGTTATGGACGTAAGAAAAACCTCATGCCTTAAAAAGTCAATTTGAAAAGTCGAAATTATGACTTTAAAACTAATAATTGAGAAATTATGACTTTAAAAGTCGTAATTATAAGACAAAGTGTCAAAATCATGACTAAAAGTAGTAATTATGAGTGTAAAACGTCAAAATAATGACTTTTGTAATCTAAATTTAAATAATTACGAGATAAAGTCGAAATTATGACTTTAAAACTTATGATTATGAGAAATGATGACTTTAAAAATCGTAATTATAAGACAAAGTGTCAAAATTATGACTAAAAGTCATAATTATTAGTTAAAAACGTCAACATTATGACTTAAAATCTAAATTATAAATAAAATTACGAGATAAAGTCGAAATTATGACTAAAACTAATAATTATGAGAAATTATGACTTTAAAAGTCGTAATTATAAGACAGTGTCAAAATTATGACTAAAAGCAGTAATTATGAGTTTAAAACATCAAAATTAATGACTACTAAAATGTAAATTATGAAGTCATAATTACAAGATAAAGTTGACTTTAAAAATAGTAATTGAGATAAAAAGTCGTAATTATTTGACAAAAGTCAAAATGACAAAATCATTAAAAGTCGTAAGTATGAGATTAAAACGCTGAAATTGACTAAAAGTGATTGAGATTAAAACATCGAAACTGACTATTAAAATCAAATTTCTGAATAAAAAAGTAATTATGAGTGTCAAAATTATGACAGTCATAATTATGAGTTTAAAATGTCAAAATTATGATTAAAATTTAAATTATGAATAAAAAAGTCGTAATTATTACTTTAAAATAGTAATTGAAATAAAGTTGTAATCATACATATGAGATTAAAACTTTGAAATTATGAATAAAAAAGTCATAACTATGAGATAAGTCAAAATTATTTTAAGTCATAATTATAAGATAGTCAAAATGAGATAAGTCGAAATAACTTAAATCATCAAAATGATCTAAATTGACTTTAAAAGATGTAACTATGAGATTAAAACATCAAAATTATGACTATTAAAGTTGAAATTCTGAATAAAATCAATTATGACTTGAGTCATCAAAATTACGAGAAAAAAAATCACAATTATGAAAAATAAAGTCAAAATTATGACTTTAAAAGTCATAATTATGAATCAAGTTGAAATTGTGACATTAAAAATAGTAATTGAGATACAAGTCGTAATTATGAGACAGTCAAAATTATGACTAAATCATAATTATGAGATTAAAATGTTGAAATTATGAATAAAGTCATAATTATGAATAGTAAAGTCGAAAATACAAATAAAGTCAAAATTGTGACTTTAAAATTGTAATTATGAGATAAATCAAAATTATGACTAGAAGTCAATTATGACAAAATTGAGACAAGTCGAAATAATTACTTATGTCAAAGTTATGGGATAAAAAGTATAAACTATTACTTTAAAAGTCGTAATTATGAGATACATTAAAATTATGACTTCAGGAGTGAATTATGACCCTGTCATAATTACGAAAAATGACTTAATTTATCAAAATTATGAGATATAAAATTTAAAAGGCATAATTATGAGATAAAGTTAAAGTTATGAGATTTAAAAAAAAAAAAAAGTTGAAATGATAACTGTACACGTCAAAATGGATTACGACTCTTAAAGTCATAATTTGGACTATTTATCTCATAATTTGTACTTTTTAAGGCATGGATTTTTTTCTTACGTAGTGGAAATGAGCTTCCATATAAAGTAAAGTTGATCCTACCTAAGATTAAACGGTCAAAGCAACTTCAGTAAAAAAATAGTTTATTGTCTTGACTTGAATAACAAACACGAAAAAACACTGACGTTAGTGTTGTACGTTTAAAGCTACAATAACATCTGAAAGCAAAGCACGAAAAAGTAGATAATGGACAGATAAATTAAAAGTAAACCATTTGCCTACTCTTGAAAACAGAACACATCTATAAGCATTTAGAAGGAACGTATAGATCATTTTCTGCAGGAAATGAACATGAAAACCATAAAGGTCAATTCTGAAACGGGACGAACCGCATTCCATCTACAACCACAAATGGCGACATCACAGAGCGTTCCAGTCAATCGGCTTCTTTCCTGATTTCTCCAGCAGTTCGTTGGTCTTCGAGAAGTGTTTACATCCAAAGAAGCCGCGGTGAGCAGATAACGGCGAGGGGTGGACCGCTTGCAGAACGTGGTGTCGTTTCTACAAGCCAACGATCACATTTATTCAAATCCACCGATTCATTCACGTATTTAAGCTGGATTTAAGTTCATTTCTAGAAGAATCACACTTCATACCTTGTCAATGGCAGCCCCCTTCTTCTGAGCATAAGAGCCCCAGAGAATGAACACCAGCCCCTGTGTGTTAGAGCTGAGCCAGTGAACCACAGCATCTGTCAACGTCTCCCAGCCCTTGTCCTTGTGAGAGTTGGCCTGATGAGCGCGCACCGTCAACACAGCGTTCAGCAGCAGCACTCCTGAAACACATTCATCAGCACAGGACATGAGCTTATACAGCACAACAGCCATCAAAACCAGAGGAACAGACTAACTTTGAGTTGGGTTAAGAAAGACGGACCAGAAAGTTTGAAAAAGTTGAAAGTTTAATGTTTTCAGCCTGAAATAGTTTGAAGTTTAAGTAGTTTTAAAAGTTTAAAGTTTGAATGTTTTACAGCATCATTAGCATGTCACTAGTATGTTTCTAACATGATTAGCATGTTAACTGGTTTCTAGCATGATTAGCATGTTGCTAACATAATTAACAAGTTATTAACGTGTTGCTAACATGATTAAAATGTTAATAACATGTTGTCAACATGTTTCTAGCATGATTACCATGTTGCTAGCATGTTAGTAGTATGATTAACATGCTGTTAACATGTTTCTAGCATGATTAGCATGGTATTAACACAAGTAACATGTTGCTAACATGTTGCTAGCATGACTCGAACATGATTAACAAGCTGCTAGCATGATTAACAAGTTGCTAGCATGATTTACATGTTACTAGCATAATTAAGTTACTAGCATGTTTCTTGCATGATTAGCATGCTGAATAAGTTACTAGCATGTTTATAACATGATTAGCATGTTACTAGTATGTTTCTAACATGATTATCATGTTAACTGGTTTCTAGCATGATTAGCATGTTGCTAACATAATTAACAAGTTATTAACGTGTTGCTAACATGATTAAAATGTTACTAACATGTTGTTAACATGTTTCTAGCATGATTACCATGTTGCTAGCATGTTAGTAGTATGATTAACATGCTGTTAACATGTTTCTAGCATGATTAGCATGGTATTAACACAAGTAACATGTTGCTAGCATGACTCAAACATGATTAACAAGCTGCTAGCATGATTAGCAAGTTGCTAGCATGTTTCTAACATTATTAACAAGTTGCTAGCATGATTAGCATGTTTCTAACATGAGTAACAACTTACTAGCATGCTGCTAGCATGATTTACATGTTACTAGCATAATTAAGTTACTAGCATGTTTCTAGCATGATTAGCATGGTATTAACACAAGTAACATGTTGCTAACATGTTGCTAGCATGACTTGAACATGATTAACAAGCTGCTAGCATGATTAACAAGTTGCTAGCATGTTTCTAACATTATTAACAAGTTGCTAGCATGATTAGCATGTTTCTAACATGAGTAAAAACTTACTAGCATGCTGCTAGCATGATTTACATGTTACTAGCATAATTAAGTTACTAGCATGTTCCTAGCATGCTGATACGTTACTAGCATGTTTCTAACATGATTAGCATGTTACTAGCATGTTTCTAGCATGCTGATATGTTACTAGCATGTTTCTAACATGATTAACATGTTACTAGCATGTTTCTAGCATGATTAGCATGCTGATAAGTTACTAGCATGATTAGCATGTTTCTAACATGATTCTAACATGATTAACAAGCTTTTAGCATAATAACATAAGTTTCTAACATGATTAGCATTTTATTAGCATGATTAGCATGCTAATAAGTTACTAGCATGTTTCTAACATGTTTAACAATCTTTTAACATAATTAGTTAGTTGCTAACATGTTTGTAGCATGATTAGCAAGTTACTAGCATGTTGTTAACATGATTAGCAAGTCACTATTTTTTCATAAAATGGACATTTTTGACAGGGCAAAAAAAAAAGTCTGTGTAATCTTTGTTTTCACATACTCATTTATGCAATAAATTGTGTTTTTCTGCAGATAAAAGTGCCATTTCCAAACCAAAACCTACACTGCAATAGTAAACTGTAATGTATGTGTTTTTGACATATTTTCTGAATTCGTTGTATAAAGATCTATTAATGTGCACTAGAGGAGAAAGTAGAAGACGCACACCTTGTTTGGCCCATCCTGTGAGATCTCCGTGACCAGGATGCTCAAAGCCGTCGATGTCTGAAACCAGTTCTTTGAAGATGTTCACCAAGCTGTGAAAAGTCATTGTATTCAAAAACAAAGATTGATCTAGTTCCTGTAATAATGTGTAACCTCATTATGCTCAGTGACATTCAACAGAACAGACATTTAGATTAGAAGCTGCTAAAATATCATTTGCCACTCAGTGGAGGTTTCATTACATTGTCTTCTACAGGCAAGAACTTGTATGATTTTCTAGATTGTGTAAACCTAAAAAGCTACACTACCAGTCAAAAGTTTTTAATGTTTTTTAAAGAAGTCTCTTCTGCTCACCAAGCCTGCATTTATTTGATCTAAAGAACAGCAAAAACAGTAACACTTTGAAATATTTTTATTATTTAAAATAAGCGTTTTCTATTTGAATAAATTTTAAAATGTAATTTATTCCGTGATTTAAAACTGAATTTTCAGCATCATTACTGCAGTCTTCAGTGTCACATGATCCTTCAGAAATCATTCTAATATTCTGATCCGCTGCTCAAAAAAACATTATCATTATTATTATTATTGTTGAAAACAGCCGAGTAGAATTTCAGGTTTCTTTGATGAACAGAAAATTCAGAAAAACAGCATTTACCTGAAATAGAAATCTTTTGTAACATTATAAATGTCTTTATCATCATTTTTGATTGATTTAAACCATCCTTGCTAAATAAAAGTATTATTTTCTATCATTTATTTTCCAAAAATTATAGAAAAATGTTAAATATTGACAATAATAATACAAATTTTTTTTGAGCAGCAAATCAGCATATTAGAATGATTTCTGAAGGATCGTGTGACACTGAAGACTGGAGTAATGATGCTGAAAATTCAGCTTTGAAATCACAGAAATAAATATCATTTTAAAATATATTCAAATAGAAAACAGTCATTTTAAATAGTAAAAATATTTTACAATTTTACTGTTTTTGTTGTACTTTGGTGAGCAGAAGAAACTGCTTTAAAAAAAATAAACATAAAAAATCAGGACTGGACATCCCTGGACAAAGACAACCAATGTAGTGTTTTTTTCTTCCGGTATTTCAGAGTTTTTTTGTACCTTGCCACAGTCACTTCTGACTTGCTGACTAGAAAACTAAAGAAAAGTCTTTATATTTTGAAAATAGCTATTGATATATATCACAATAAGATAGCTCGGTGTGTAAAATGTGTGTGAATTGTTAAAAGTGCAATAACAATAAACCCTGACTGGACTGGGCGACTGTAAGGCAGTACCTCGGTGGAGGAGGAACAGGTTTCTGCACACTGAAACAAAGCCCATGAGCCTGGTTTGGTCCATGATACGGATCCTGGCCAAGTATCACAACCTTCACCTACCATCACAAGACGATTAGTACTTTCCTAGAAAACCAGTATTTTGAGAGCAAACATTTACCTTTAGCAGATGCTTTTAGCAAACACTTTGGCATGTTTTGTACAAACAGTTAATGAAATTAATTATTCCAGGCCACACTCCAGAGTGTCCCAAACTCAACAACAACCAAAAAGTGTATGAGTAACACAGTATATGGCCTAGTTTCAGATGCAGCTGTTGATATTTGCAAACACATGCAGAGCCAGAGTCAAGCAGAATGAGAATAGAAGCTGTTCTAGAAAGCACTCATTTGGACAACTAACAAAGAAAAAAAGATCAGAATCAATTATTTCAGAAAACTCTAGTTTGACTACACTGACACTATCAAATGAGAATAAAACTTAAACTGTATTAATATAATACACATATTCAGGACAAGATTAAAAGACTATTTAAGGATCACAGCGCAGCCCCACAAACACTAATTAACTGCAATTTTCAATCTTAACCAATTGATGCCACTATCCTTTTTTGGAAACTTTACAGTGAGGTGTCACTTGATGCAACTAACATGAACAAACAAGACAGTTGTTCATTGTTTGCTCATGTTGGTTCACAGTGCATTAACTAACAAACACAACTTGTAATTTTAATAATGCATTAGTAAATACTGAAATTAACATTAGAAATTAAATACGCTGTAGAAATATAAAAGTCAACATTCATAAATGTTAGTATTGTAATTTTGTTGTTCTGTAAAATAAAATAAAGTATGACAAAAATAATGCTAACAATCATTCCAACAGCTCTATTATTACATTTATTCTAACATTCTCCTTTGCTCAGCAAGGCTGCATTTATTTGTTCATTAAAAACGCATGCCTGATTCAAGAAGGAGGTTTTAAAAAATGGTATTTTTAAAAACTACTATTTTACTCATTTTAAGTTAAATTGTGGTTCATTGGTAGGCTATAATGTCTACTAGAATGTTACAAATGTTCTAAATATTTTTTGTGGTTGTTTTAGAATTGATTTTTTTCTTTGAAAAGCAAGACAAAACTGTAAAAAGCAAATATTGGCTATTTAATTTATGCAATGGTGAAAAAAAAAAGGCAAAATACATGGGGAAAAAACATGAAAAACCTATAATTTTGTTAATCTTTGGACACAAATTTTCATTACAACTGAGTGAAGTAAAAACACTCTGACAACAACTCTCTCATACGAACATGACGTCCAACTCACATCTTTAATGTCACATGTTTGTGTCCAGGTAAAAACTTCATTCGTAGGCGGGTAGACGGTGTGTTTTTGCCTCTCCTCAGCAACAAATGACATCAACTGCAAGATAGAAACTATTGTTGCATTACTCTTCATTTTAGAACATTTAAGGAAAGACACTGCAGGCAAAAACACTGTTTTTTAATGCACCTGTCAAGTTAAAAAAAAAAAAAGATATTGGGCTTTTTGGTGTTTCATAAAGTGTTCTTCAGACTAGTAGAAAAGAAACACTCAAAAGACACTGTTAAGTGTTTCTTTTATAGCACTTTATCTATTTGTGTCAATAGATTTCAATTACAATACAGATTTTCAAAGGCCAAGAGTTTTTTCTCCTACACTGAGCCATAAATCTCCACTTCAGTAGCACTTACACACACCACACTTTACATTTGTATTCCTGTCTATATCCTGAAGGTTTTTACAGAGGGATTTGTTCAGATATGATTTGCTTGATTTTATTCATTTTATTCCCCCGAAAATACTAAAAAAAAAATAGTGTTTACTGACTGTTCTAAGTTGTTTCTGAATTATGGAGTGACGAAATGAGATACTCAATACTAAAAACATTTGACTCTAATATGTCCAAAAAAATAAGAATTTTGAAACTAACTTCATCCAGTGTTGATTTTTGTACTAGAAATGAATGCAAATTAGTGCAAATTGAATTTGCACATTTAAACCTAACATTTTAGAAAACCTGTAATACAAAAAATGTTTGCAATTATGAATGTAATCAATCAACTAGATAAGTGAGGTCATAACTATTAGTTGTTTTTTTTAACCCTATTCACCTGCAGTGTCTCGGCATAAAGGGGTCATCGGATGCCCATACATATATAATACGCCAATATACTTTGGTTAAAAATTCTCAATAGTAGTGTAAAAAACACACCCTTTTACCTTGTCAAAATCAGCTCTGCAAAATTTCAGCTCATTTTAAGACATGGCCCCTTTAAATGCCACGAGCTCTACTCGCCCCGCCCCTCTCTGGATTATGTTTACTTTAGCCGCATTTATCGGCGAAACTTGCCAACAAGCACATTATTAACAAAGGCCATTTGCAAAGATGCATAAAAAAACCCTTATCTTCATTTCTGCTGTGGGTGAAGCTGCATCAGGAACGATTCGCACGAACATAGACGCATATGTAGATCGGGATCGGCGCTTTCCATTTAAAAACAAAAGTAACGAGTAAATGATGACTGCTATGTTCATGATTACATCCAACAACAGAACACCTCAATCACTCAATTAGAGTCTTCCTCTGCACCTGAGTCACACAATGGTGATCGTATTCGGACTGTTTCAGCTCGGTGAGGGCGGGGCTAAGGTAAGGCGCTCATGTCAATCAAATGTGTTTCGTCACAACGACAAGAAGCTGAGAATGAGCTGATTTTAAAAAGGGGATATTACTTTTAAAGATTAAACAAATAGCACTGGGTGGATTTTTACCATTGTAGGGTGGTTGTGTACACAAACTGCCAACACACATTAATGTTCAAACAACTTGGAAAAGTTAGTTTTGCATCCAATGACCCCTTTAAGTATTACTTAAAAGTTGTTTTCCACTTACTGACTTAAAGTAGGGCTTCTTGAATTCAGCATTGAGTGCGTTCTTCCAGCTCTCTCCAATTCCATGAGGAACAGTGTGGTTTGCAGAGAGCCGCTCCAGAGCCGCCTTCTTGTTTCTGGAGATCCGATCCAGCTGCTCAGGACTCAGGGACCGTGGAGGGGTCACATCTTCGCTCTCCAACTTTTGCTTTTTGCCCTGAGAGAGGATTTTAATATATTTGGATGAACTCCGCGTCCGCTTTGCTAAAAGACCAGCCATGTGTGCGTTTAAAAAACGAAGGCCAGCTATGTTGGAAAACATTGCTTAATTATTATGCCACAAAATGTTTTCTCAAAATGCATCAGAATTCTGGCGCCGATTTATAGCGTTAATAATCACAACATAAATTCGTGAGAATATGTTACATGCAAATAAACTGACAAAACTATTGTTTACGTTCAAATCTTTCCTTTACACTTGCTTTAACGCGTGCTGTTGAAAATAATCGAAACTAGTCTTTGTTTAGGTAAGTGACGTAAAACTACTTCCGGAAGTTTGCACGCTACATTTAGCGGGAAAGGGGAAATCAGACGCAATTGATACAGTAATTATTTAACACTCCGATATATGAGTTTATGAGTTAAATACAATTAAACGGACAGAAGTGAAACTGAATTAAAAAAAAAATTCACAGTATGCGAAATGTTTTTGTTTAGACAGGTGACGTAAGACTATTTCCGGAAGCGTTAAACTTTAGCGGGAATCATAAAATAGCGAGAGACTATTCTATTTGTTAAATGAATGACAACATGTTTAACACATACATAAAACACAATCAGTTTCATTCATAGTTAGCATGACATGTGTATGCATATTATAAAGCTTGTGCTTGTTTTACTCACATGATCACTTCCATCCTCTGGGCATGTAACGTTAACCATCTCGTCCAGATTTCTTTTCTTGGACATTGGCGAGAAAAATGACGTGATGCTTTTCTGTCCAATCATTTTGACAAATAAAATAACTGTTTAAGAGAAATAAACTTTAAAATATACTCGAGGTGTGGACGCGCGATAGTGTTTGAAGAGCTATAACTCCCGCCAGACGTCTGTGTGTGACGTAATGACGTCGTGAGGACGTAACGTGTTCAGCTCGTGTTTGGGGACAAATAAGACAAAGCTTGATACATTTTTCTTTTTTTTTTTAATATTAATTGATCAGCAACCAGTGAGTAGCACACAAAGCATATTACAATTCAGGATCCCAGCAGAAAGGCCAACAACAACAACAACACTAATATAAAAATATAATTATACATCTCTTGATACATTTGATACAATCTTGATACATTTTGATACAATTTTGATACATTTTATACAATCTTGATACATTTTAAACTTTGAATAAACGTTACTCTTATAATGACACACTCTAAGTATAAGTATAGGAAGTAAAAAATCTTTCTGATACAGAAGAGACTATAAATAGTTTAGATTTCTATTTTGTTTTTTATTATTAATGTTGCTTTTAACGATTTCTTATATTTTATTGCTGTGGCTGTTGTTCTATAATTGGTAGTTTCATTTTGATATGAATAAAAAAGCTTGTGTTCCATGTTATGGCTATAATGTTTTGCACTTTTTTATTTGTTTTGTATATGTTTAGGCCTGTATAGCAAGCCGAATGCTTTTTTTTTTTTTTTTTTTTTTTTTTGCCTTAACTACTATTTCTACTAATACCCTAATTGTAATGATGGTAAAATCAAATGGTAAAATTGTTTAATAAAAATTGGTGACGGTGAGCAACAGATACAGAAAAGGCAAGAGGGATAACATTTCACAATGAAAAACACCTTGCAAGGTCACAAGACAATATCATAACAAAAAATAAACCATGGGCATAAACACCAACATGAGCACAGCGACCCTGTGTGGCCACTGCTCAACCAAACATATATTCCAGCAAATCCCTCAAACCAGTGTGTTTATCACAAATGCTTTTCACTATTCCTAACAAAATGCAACTGTTTTCTCAAATGTGACCCTGAGCCACAAAACCAGTCATAAGAGTCAGTTGTCTGATATTTCTGAGCTTTATACATCATCCGAAAGCTGGATAAATAAGATGTATGGGCAATATTTGGCAGAGATGCAACTCTTTCGCAATCTAATCTAAATATTGAGAAAATCGCCTTTAAAGTTGTGCAAATGAAGTTCTTAGCAATGCATATTACTAATCAAAAATTAAGTTTTGATATATTTACGGTAGGAAATTTACAAAATATTTTCATGGAACATGATTTTACTTAATATATGAATAATTATATTAATAATTTTGACCAACACAGTCTATTTATGGCTATTGCTACAAATATACCCATGCTACTTAAGACTGGTTTTGTGCTCCAGTAATAACAATTCAGTGAGCATAAGTAAACACATTACAATATTAACATATACAACAGAAGGAAACGTTTTACTGTTTTGAACAAAGGTTAGCCTACAAGAACACTTAAGCAAATATTCCACAAAAACTTAATATGAAACAACAATAGATCATGTTCAAAATGGAAATTATTTAGCACTTCTGTTATATATTATAAAAGATTCTAATCAGATATCATTCATTAATTTTTTTTACAAAGTTATACAAAAAGGTGGATATTTATGCATCCGAAAGATGAATAAGGACAGTTAGGATAGGACAATATTTGGCAGAGATGCAACTATTTGAAAATCTAGAATCTGAGGGTGGAAAAAATTAAAAAGATTGAGAAAATCGCCTTTAAAGTTGTCCAAATGAAGTTCTTAGCAATGCATATTACTAATCAAAAATTAAGTTTTGATATATTTACGGTCTTCTGTAAAAATGAATGAATAATAATAATAATAAAACTTTAATAATAAAAATACAAAAAACAGACAATATACACTCTTAAAAATAAAGGTGCTTCACGATGCCATAAAAGAACCCTTTTTTGTCTAAATGGTTCCATAAAGAACCTTAAACATCTAAACCTTTTCACAAAAGGTTCTTTGTGGAGAAAGAAGGTTCTTCAGATTATAAAAAGGTAAGAAAGGTAAAAATGGTTCTTCTATGGCATCGCTGTGAAGAACCTTTTAAAGCACCTTTATTTTTAAGAGTGCACCCTTCTTAAAAAAGTGTCAAACAAAAACAACAAGCACCCAAAAATTAAGCACTAAACGTGAATAAAATGCTCTCAGATTATTCCGTTATAAATTAAACATATATGCGTTTGTGATTTGGTTGTTTGTTGTTGATTTCTCGTCTAAAGCCGATGTCCTCATGAGCGACCCGTGTTCGAATCCCGACTTCTGGTCTGTCCGCATATTGTCCTTTATTATCAGACAAAACAATCTCTGTGTATTGGTAAGGATCATTTTTATTAATTAAAACCATAGGTCTATCTACCATCCTCTTATCACTGACCGATTACAAAACCAGGCAAATAGACCCCCCCCCCCCCCCCCCCAACCCCATAGGTGTTTCTGGTTTAAACATCAGATTTGCTTGAGTGTTTGTGTTTCATGTCTTTAAGCAGTAGCATAATAGCCTGTACTTGTCGCTATCAATAGGCTTTTAAAATCAAAGCGTCTGAAATAGCCGATGTGTATTCTTAACACACGCTAGAATATGTAACAGAAGGAGTCGGATATTTTGGAATGTTACAAATTAGCGGAAAGAGATCATCTTTACTCCAAAGGTTACACACATTATATTAATAGTATGTGTTAAAAAAACAACAGGTTTTTGTATTTTGACCTGAAAGTGATGGAGCTTCATGCCGACAAAGTTGAAAAACGCCCAGATTACTGAAGTAATCTCGGGTTTAGATTACTGTTCATTCGTCCTACACCGCTCTTAATCCGCACAAGTAATATCAGCCTTAGATAATAATATGTCCCTGGATATTAGAAAAATGCATCCAGGGAATAGGCTGTAAATAAATAAATAACATAAAATAAATATGCTTAAATAAAATGTATAGATATACTTTTGTGATCATTTTGAATTTCGAATAAAATCTTTTCCACACTCATTCCACTTTTGTCGTATGGTTGTTTATCTTTTTTTAATTTATATGCATTATTATTTCATATTGTTTTATTCTAATATGTATTTTATTTTTTATTTTATTTTATTCATTTTCTCAATAATAATTAAATATTATTTTTAAATTTGCTTCAAAACAACTTGATTGAACACCTCCAACATTTTCAGTGGCAAAATAATAATAATGATAATAGTAAAAATCTTCGACAGTCTTTCATGAGAGACAGAAGCAGGTGAAGTGTGTGGATATTTGCCTGATAAAGGCTCAGTGATAGACAGCTGCAGGACGCCCATCAGACAGCATCTCAATCTCTGCTTTCCTGTCCACAGCAGCAGCTACAGGAGATGGCCACAAGTTGCCAGACACGCTAGTAGAGGAGGGGGGATCAAAGTTGAAAGCTTTTTATTCTTCTCTGATTTAGACACCTTGAAGAGCGACAGGAGCGTGTGGGTGTGAAAAGGGGCGAGTATAAAGTAGGTGGGTTTAAATGCGCTCCCAAACATTTCATCATCATCATCATCATCGCATCTGGGCAGGACTCAGAGAACCTCAGAGAGATTGAACTTCTGCTGAGCAAATTAAGGACTATGGCGTTGTTTTTTGACCAGTCGTTCGATTTGGTTAAAAAAATCAGCGTGGAGACAGAAAGAGATTTTATTTTCAACGCAAACATGGTCCAGCTGACAGGTGAGAATAGTTTGCATTCGTTTGAAAACATTAGCTAAATATGTTTGATCGATATATGTGCTATAGCCTATCTGTTCTTCTTTCTTAGTATTGCATTTAAAAAATGCTTAAAAACAATCAAATGAACTCTAAATGTGATCCCTGAGTTCTTCTAAGACAAGAACGGGTATTCTTTTTGGTCAAACTGTATTCGTAGCAATAGCCAAAATGATTGATTTTTCTATGATGCCAAAAATCATTAGGATATTAAGTATAGATCATGTTCCATGGAGATATTTTGTAAATTTCCTACCATAAATATATCAAAACTTAATTTTTGATTAATAAAAATTAATATGCATAGCTAAGAACAATTTTAAAGGCGATTTTATCAATATTTTGATTTTTTTGCACTCTCAGATTACAGATTAAGCTGTATCAATGGAAATCGTATTAAGTTTTCAGTAAATATATCGTGCCGTGAATATATCAAAGCTTTTTTTTTTTTTTAGTAATATGCATTGCTAAGAACTTCATTTGGACAACTTTAAAGGCAATTTTCTCTTTATAGTTTTTTTTTTTTTTTTTTTTTTTTTTGCATTTCATATTTTCAAGTAGTTCTCGACCAAATATTGTCCTATCCTAACAAATTACCATTTCCTTCAATGGAAAGCGTATTTATTCAGCTTTCATTACACATAACCGTAAATATATCAAAACTTAATTTTTGATTAGTAACATGCATTGCTAAGAACTTAATTTGGACAACTTCAAAGGAGATTTTCTCAATATTTAGATTTTTTCGCACCCTCAGATAGAGGATGTGATGTATAAATCAGGTGTTGTATAAATCTCAGTTTAATAAAAAATACTCTCATGACTGATTTTGTGGCCCATGCTCACAATGATATACCAAAAAAAGAAGCAGCTTGCTCTATTATTTTTCTATTCTATCCGTTTTCTTTTTATTTACTACATAATTAAAAAACCTTGCTACCTATACTGCATTAAGCTAATCTAAGCACTTACATAGCATTGCTCTTTTGTTGATTTTGATTGGTTCCATTGCCGCTTTGGATAAAGCGTCTGCTAAATGACTAATTGTAAATAAATAAACCATCGAGTCTGTTTTTTTCTCACAACACTGTACTAAACATTTGATTTAAATCTTTAGATGCAACATCCAAGCATTCGCTGTCTTCTCCTGAACTCGAAAGAAACTGCCATTCTGAGGGGCAAAGAAAAAGAAAGAGGACGATTTTTAGTCGCGCGCAGTTGTCAGAACTGGAGCGCGCTTTCATGATCACGCCATATCCGGACATCACTCTGCGAGAACGACTTGCCGCACTCACACTGCTGCCAGAAAGCAAAATCCAGGTAATAAAGCTCTCAGCATTGAGTATTTGTGTTATTACGTGAATTTGCTTGATTTCATCTAAATGTTGATTTCCAGGTCTGGTTCCAAAACAGAAGAGCTCGCAGTATGAAAAGCAAAAAGCTGACCACAGCAGTTAGGAGAAGCCCAGACAGGGAAATCTTTCCACCAACCAATCTTGATTTGGATCAAACCTCCGGAGACAAAGGCTTGCATCACCATGAGCAAAGCCTTAGACAAGCTCTCAGCCCCTGGTCTCAGAATCTTTCTCAGAAAATTCCTCCAGAGCCGCAGTGGGGAAGCAGACACTCAGAAACACCTGGAGCGTCATCTTTCTCTGGTTGTGCATCTGAAAGATTGCCTCAATATTCGTTCCAAAACCAGTCAAGCAATCCCTGGCAGATGAGCTGCTTCTCAACTCACACTGAAGGCTTCTCAGGGCATCAGTTGAAATCTTACTGTGCTGCCAATCAGGCCATTTATTCTTCCATGTCTGTGGAGCAAGTGATTCCCACTCATCAAAGCAGTTTAGAGGAAGCGCTGCAAAGACAATCTCTGGCTTACTATCCTCAGACCTCACTGGCGGATATCTCCGATCTCATTTATAAAGCAGCTGTAGTCACTAATCTGGAAGACTGTTAGTACTGTAGTTAATATATGTTATTTATTGTCAGCGTTGGGGGAAATGCATTATATGTAACACAAGTTATGTAAAAATGTTACTTTTTCCAAGTAACGCAAAGTAACGCATTACTTTTTAATTTAGAAAAAGAAAATATCTGAGTTACTTTCCCCTCATTTATTGATTAAAAGAAAGCGTAAGATGTTATTTTAGTTCTAGAATAAATGTGAACATGCATTAATTCATCTCACTCACTAAAAAAACAGATCCAGTGTTCTTCCAAATGAATAAAAACGCTGAAATTCAACACAAACCTGCAATAATTAAATGTTAAATAATACAAATATCCTTTATGTATTTAATCCCATTTTATGAACCGATGTCTTTGCTGCCGACCTTCGATGATCCAATTCATCCATACTAATAAGCAAAAATGACTCAAGATAATCTAACATTTGTTTTCCTTTTTTTATTGCTGAAGAGTTGACATTTGTTCTTCTGCGGTCTACTGTACAGACGTCAATTTACTTTTCTCTAAGCCTGAGGCTTTTGCTGTGAAAAGGCTTTTACATTTGACAAAAATAGAACTTTTTATATTAAAAACAAACAAGCAAGCCCTGCCCAGATTTAAAAAGTAACACAAAAGTAACAAAACGCATTACTTTCCATAAAAAGTAACGGAATTATTTACTTTTTTAGCGAGTAACTCAATGTTGTAATGCATTACTTTTAAAAGTAACAGTGTTTATTGTTTCATAAACACTAATGTAAAATATTCTCTTCATTTGTTATTACAGTAGTTATTATGTGTTAATTTTTCTTTTTTTGCTGTTTTGATAAGTGCATATATCAAGCGCTTGTTTAGGATTGTCTAATATTGTGAAAACATTGCCATTATTGTTAAATCAGTTTGAGTTTTTTTTAATTAATACAATCATTTTGGTTTTGAACAGTTTTTTGTCTTTCTGTGTTTGTGATGTTTTATTTTTATTAAGATGTGCATGGCCTGCATATTGATATTTATGTAAATTAACCACTTGTTAATCTATTTATTTACATTCACAAATTTAACAAATTAAAGGTATCTTTGAGATAAAAAAAAATCTATGTGTGTGTTTGTATGTATGTGTTTACTAATATGCATCTGATAGTTTTTTTTATAAGAAAGCATCTTTGTTTGCAAAACAACTATTAACATAAAACTGATACACAAATCAGTTTCGACTAATCTTTAATTCATAACATCTAAGGCATTGGGGTTTTATATATAATCTTAGATATAAGACAATCATGTGATGTCAAATGTGTTGCAGTAGCAGGATAAAGAAATGAAATCTAAATTCTGCCTCAGAAGAACAAAAACAAAACCTGGGAATAAACAATACATGCAAAAACAAAACAATAAATGAAAGATAAAAATTCATGTTTTATCAGCTTATGGGTCTTAGATTACATTTGGATTTGAAGATCCAAACAGTATATTACTATCGAAGTAATTACTGAGAAAATAGCCGGGACCTTCCAGGTTTGCTCTGACCTGCTGGACACTGATCTCTATGTATCATAATCATCTCCAGCGCAAAATAATCTTCAAATAAAATATAATAAATTCTCATAATCCTAGTGTCAAATCTACAGTCATACTCTGTTTTGTGTGTCAGCTTGTATGTGTGTGTTCCTGATGCAGCTACATCCTTTAATCCAGGGGGAGATATTGAAGGGATATGTGCTTATTTGGTTAGAATCAAAACAGGAACTATAATAATAATCACAGACAGGTTGATCGGTACACAATGTTAGCTGATCCTCGAACACTGCTTTTCAGACTCCAGACCACTTTTCCATTACAGCACAAGATGGCAGTACAGCCAACCATTTATCTGTGATGCTTTTAATAATAATAATAATAATAATAATAATAATAATTTATTGGAGAATGAGCCTATTTCCAAAAAAGTGGAGTGTTCCTTTAAGAATGGTTTCCTGTAGTGACATGTTATATTAGGATTTAGTAGTTTTAACAAGCCACCAATAGAAGTTATTACAATACAAGCAGAGACCAACATGGTTCATTACAGTTTCCATTAAAACCAACACAATTCCCATTAGAACCAATAAAATTATTATAAATTTCAGTAGGGATGGAAACAAGAGTTTTATTTTAGAATAAATAATGACATTATTATTATTATTATTGTAAATGAAAAAATATATATAATATAAACAATAAAACATGTAATTTTACAGTAGGTTTATTATACTAACTGGCAATATTTAGACACAACAATTTTGACTGTATTTGCTGTATTTCGCCAAACAAGTTTAGTCCCCCCCCCCCCCCCCAAAAAAAAGCAGAACGGTTGCCTTTTTGAATCTGAAGTTCAATCAAAATGACAGAGAATTTTCTGAAAGACTTTTCCACACATTTATAGACTATAGTATGTTGTTTTCCCCAGCAAATTCTGGGAAATTTTCAGTTGGCATTGCTGGCTCCATTCTATCTTCTTCATAACTTTTGCAGTGTAATAAAATGTTTTTTTATTGTCTCTTGTGTATTGCAGTGTATGCAAAGTCCAATGGGGTGTTTTGCAGTCACTACACATGCGGAAACTCAAACCACTTCAGGGTTTTCATTAACCAGACCAGGTGAGCTTTGACCCATTACCTGCTGGAAGTACAGGTATCACGACTCCCAGGAACACTTCATGAATAAGACGAAGCCATTTCGGAGACAATGTCAATCTTCAAGGTGAGTTATGCTTCTGATTCTGGTTGTACTTTTGTTATGATTATTATCATATGTGCATAATCGATAACTTCATATAATTTGTTGGATCATTTTGTTTATATAAGAATTGTCACCAAACACACTTTGTTTTTTCATTTCATTCCATAAAGCTCAGTTTCTTATTTTTCTATTCATGCACATGAAATGAGTAAACAAGTGTATTTGTCATGTGAACACAAAGTCAATAAAAAAGTGTACATAGAATTGAGTAAAAGCACGGGTTATATAAAAATACAAAACAGCTAGAATATGTATGATCTGTGTGCAATGAATAATATTTTTTGTAAACACTGCAGAGGAATATGTACAGACACAGTGTGTAAACAACTGTGTAAAATAATGAATTCAACCTAATGATTAGTGCAATCAGATTTTGGAATCCTGGTTTCAAGGTGTAATGTGTACAATGGACCAGACACCTTTGTCCATCCAGTCCACAGTCCAACACAGATTTTCACACCCTAATAAGGATACATTTATTATTCCACAAAGAACAATTGTGTGGCGAAAAGTTGTGTTTGTATAATAATTTCCAAAATAATAATACCTGGCTATGAAAAGATGATAATTTACACTTTAGCTTTGATGGCTCAATACCCTCAAAAGAATCAAAGATTTTAGAAGAAAAGCTAAACCAAACAGAGTGTTTACTTCTAAGGAAAGCTTTGTTTCCACCTCAACACTGATCGGCCTCACTACAGACTTTCTTATATAATGGTGCTTGTTTTTCCAAATAAATTTATACTGAATTTGATTGATGTCTTTTATCCACCTATCAGATATACTTAAAGTGAATGCTGGGTAGGGATTTAAAACATGTTAGTGACTTCTGCTAGTTTGCAAAGCATTAATAAACTACCTAAACTGATAAATGACAGATTTGAGATTAAAATAATAGCAAATTTGTCTTGTTTTAAATGAATACTAAAAACGTCTAGGTTACGAAGGTAACCCTCGTTCCCCGAAGGAGGGAACGGAGACGTTACATTGGGATCTTGCTTGAGAGACCGATCACCTCTCTGAGCCTTATTAAAAAGGCCAATTGAAAATTGGCGAGTGGACGTGCGCGCCGGCCACGCCCCCGTACATACGGGTATATAAGGTGGCGGCGCGCACCACTCAGTCAGGCTTTTGCTGAAGAGCCGGGAGAGCCCGGCGTCAGCGCGACGCCATGGCCGTGGCAGGGGAATGTAACATCTCCGTTCCCTCCTTTGGGGAACGAGGTTACCTTCATAACCTAGACGTTACCCCTTCAGTCGAATCACTTCGATGTTACATTGGGAACTTAGATCCATGGAAAAGGCCACGACCCTGACGCTGCGTTACGCACAACGCCACGTGCCGGCAGGTCTTCCCAGACGTGTCCGCAGGCGGTCATTGAAACGTAACCTTCCCAACGCCCCGGGCCCGAATTTCTCAACAAGCTTTGCTGGCAAGGAAAGCTTGTAGGTCTCCAACCCTCTTAATAGGAGCCAGGGCAGTCAGGAGCGCCGTCTTAATGACAGGACTCGACTGAGGCCCATGGCTCCAACGGAGCGACCCGCGGCCTGAAAAGGCGATGGGGAGATCCGAGAGGTAAGAGATGCGGTCTGAGCACCTCTGGGGAACCTTAGTTTGCTTAATGGAAGCCAGGGCAGTCAGGAGCGTTTTTCTCGCTCGACTGAGGCCCGAGGCTCCAAAGGAGCGCCCCGCGGCCTGAAAAGGCGACGGGGAAGCTTCCCTACAGAGAAAGCTTGCAGGTCTCCTCAGGAGCGCTGTCTAAATGACAGGAATTCTAGCTCGACTGAGGCCAGCGGCTCAAATGGAGCGCCCCGCGGCCCTGAAGGGCGACGGGGGGGGTCCCAAGAGGGTATGAGGTGCGGTCTGGGCACCTCTGAGGGACCTCACGACCAGTGGGTGCTTACCTACTTTGCTTCATCTACTGCATGTGATATGCGGCTAAGCGGCGGCATATATTCCGAGAGTCGAGGGGACAGCCTGCGCTCCAAGTCTCCTGCAGGAAAGGAAGCACTACTGCAATCGTGTATCTCTGTGCCTCTCAGCGAGAGGAATGCCAGCAAATAGACCTCATCTCAGTGCGTAAGCCTGCCTTTGTCAAGGGAGCTCAGTACCGAGTGATAGTTTGTATCACGGCATGTGAAAGGCCGGAGAGGTCTACGGTGTCAACCCGTGCCCTTGCAGGGAGGGACTGCCGCGAGGGGATGGTTACTAAGACCTAAGTCCGGGTGGGCCATCCTTGTAGCGCAACCTACATACTTACTCCTCGTCCTCCCTGGACTCGCACAGAATCTGTGCAAGGAGGCTCACTGGGGAAGGGCGTACTTGGGCCCCGGAGGTCAGCTGTGTGCCAGTGTTACTCTGGCAACGGGAGGAATCGGAAGGGCGAGCGGATGTGGCTGGGCCTGCCGATAAAACTCCAACTAGCTGCGTCACGGGGTGGAGTCGCCATTCAGCAGGTGGGTGGACTGCCGTGGGAGCCGGACGGCTGCACGGTTGAGTTTCCCTGCTTCAAATAAATGGCAAGTAGCAAAATCTGCCACGTTGGACTCCATGGGAGCAGATGGGGAGGAGCTGTAAGCCTCTGTTGTACATGGCAACCCAACCCGTGGTAAGCCACGGGCTGACTTGTCGGCAATACTGCGGGAAAACGCCAGTCCGGAGTGAGCCGAGATGCCATGCCCATCATGGGACTCGATCGTGCTGAAGTGGTCTCACATGAAACAAGCTTAGCGGCAAGCGGCTAGAGCTGTCATATGCCCCAGGAGCCTCTGATTTTGAGAGGACCGCTGTATTGTGCCTGATTAGCTCAGGGACTGCAGCACTGACTGCGCGCTCTTGATAGCAAGGCGGGCCGTCTTGAGTGACCGAGTCGGGCTCTCGACCGAGGAAAAGGATTCCCTCGGTTGGCCTGAAGGACCAGATGGCGGGGGTGCCGAAGCACCAGGTCCCTGTATTCGCACAACGGAACTCACGAGTGGGCTGGCAAGGCACCAGTCGAAGAGACGGTTGAGGACGCGAATTCCTGTCTGCCGAAAAGGGGACAGGGGAGCTCAGGGGGACTGGCCAAATGGAAGCACCTCGCGCTGAAGTGCTCGATCCCCGGGGCAGACCGCCGAAGCCCTGGAGACGGAAACATACTTGTATGTGCGTCGTCGTGAGCATGTGTGCCGACAGCCTAAGAAGGGATCGGAACAGAGCTCCATCCAGGGCGGATATTAACCCACCACTCTAACTGGACACGTGAAGTCGGGACTCTTGTCAAACCCCGACCTCGTCCCGGCTGGAGGGACAGGCTGGATCGCGTCCTTCGCCAGTAGGAACGCGACCTCCGCAGGCACAACAGAGGCACGCCTGCCAATAAAGAATGTAAGGGGTACATCTGAGTCCGGGCGGATGCCTGGAGCCGGGCCGTACCGTCCGTATCAACCAGTGTAGTCAAGGGAATCAAGGGAACGTTGACCGACGTGACCGTGGTGGGGCAGCCTAGGGAAAGACACTGAAGGAGACAAAACCCAGAAGGATGAACATCCTGGAGAACTGTCTAACTGCACTAAGCAGTGCTTACCTTCTTCCCTGGTTCCCGCGTTGGCGACATCCGGTTCCGAGTCTGGTTCCGAGGAATGGAAGTGCTGCTCAGGAAGGAACTTGGGGCCGGGGCCCCGGAGGCGGTATCTTTTCTGTGATTTGAAATGAACGGCTAGATCCCGCTTCCAGCGGGAGTGCCGACAGAGTAGCTCTCTCCACCTCCGGGGTGCTCGCATCAGGGACGCTTCGAAGCTCGCCTGGGAGAGGGTCTTCCCTCGCAGGACCCTGAGAGGCGAGCGGCATCCCACTCCCACGGGCAGCTCTACGTCGGCTGCGAGCCTGGTTTTTTCTCTATCGTGTGGCTCAGCAGGGGACGGAGCTGCGGGGGGACGCCCTCGGCGACGGGCAGGAAGGGAGACGCGGAGGGCCCCACCAGGCGGCCGCGCCCCGCGGGGAAAGGTGTACCGCGACGGCGCGCCCAACCCGGGGGACCGCCACGTACCCCTTGGCTGCCCCACCATCGAGAGTGGCGAGGGGAGAGGAGCTGGAGTGCGCTTCAAATGAATAGGGAGCGCGCCATCGATTTTATCAGCTCCTCATGCATGTCCGGTCAGAACGGGACCGGGGGGGAGCGCGGCGCTACCGCCGGTGCCCCCCCCCCAGGAACCAGTCGTCCAGCCTAGAAGGATTGGCCGGAGGCCCCTGGGGGAACCCCCAAACCGGTCCCTCCCGGCTGCCCGGAGAAGCATAGCCGACAGTTAGACACCAACATCCGGAGGGGCAGCGACCACGGGTGGGCGCCACGCCACGGGAAGAGATGTGACACCGTCTGACTCTCCCTCTGATGTTGTGATATTTTAAATATTTTTATAATAGTTTTTACTCCACATTTGTGCAGTTATCAGTGGGTTAATATACCAAAACTGTTTTTTTTATTTATTTTTTTTTATGTAAAATTCACTTTATAAAAGATCCACATTTCTGACTTTAATTCATGGGGATAACATGGGAAATTCACATGATAATTTCACATGGTTTGGTGGAAGATTTTTGCCCATCTTTTGGAAAATCCAGTTTTAAAAGTAAAAAAAAAAATCACTTTTACCGGTAGATGGCTGCAGAGCTCCACTATGTGCTATTTGCCCACCGGAAAGATATCTTTTCTCAAGTTTTTTCAGTTGAGTTCATAGCTACATATTATGAAATCACAATTCTAACAGCAAAAATTACTTTGTCAAAGTTCAGCATTTTTAGTACGTAAACAAATCAGTTCTATTACATATTGAGTAGCAGTACACAACATGAACATAAGAATGCAGCAACAGCAAATGTTTTTTTTTTTTTTGACAAATTATAATAGAGCAGTTTTTAATGGTCTCACAAATGTATTTATGTGTGTCCTGTGTATTTCATATGTAGATAAGATCTCAACTGAAAAAAAAAACAAAAAAAAAACCTTACAGTTGGTCAAATAGCAAATAACAATAGTGGAGCTCTGCAGCCATCTAGTGGTAAAATTAAAAAGATTTTCCAAAAGATGTGCAAAAATCTTACTCTAAACCATGTGAAATTATCCATGTTATCCCAATGAATGAAAGCTAGACAAGTGGGTCTTGTGAATTTAACATAAGTTAAAAAAAAATGTGTATAAAAAAAAAATTATATAAATTTAAAAAAAATATCATTGTCACACTCAGAAGGAGGCAGAGACATGGATAAAAGTAACACAATCGTGGTGAGTTTATTGAACAATATATGGTAGAATGACGACATATAGCGGAGATGAATTCTTAACTGAACAGTCCTTGTAATCAACAGGTGGAATCTAGGGAAGCAGACAGATAAGCAGTCCATAGAATACATTTAGCAGTCCATTAGAATACATTACACAGATGGTTGATCCAGGATTTCAGGAGGAGGAGGTTCAGCTTCAGCTCCGGCAGTGTCTGTGTCAGAGGGAAAATAGGGTTTTAGGAGGGAAACGTGGAAAGTGGGATGAATTCTGTACCTGGGTGGGAGCTGAAGCTGGTATGTCACATCGTTGATCTGCCACAGGATCTTAAACGGACCGATGTAGCGGGGAACCTCATCCGAATATCCTTGATGGAGAGCCATACCTTGTCTCCGGGTTGGTACAGTGGAGCAGCTCTCCTACAGGCATCGGCGAAGTCCTTGTGTCTCCGGATGGCTCTTTGAAGATGACGATGAGCTGAGTCCCACACTCTCTCGAAACCAGTAGTCAACAGCTGGAACATTTGTGGTTTCCTCTGTCCAGGGGAACAGCGGAGGCTGAAAACCGAATACGCACTGGAAAGGTGTTAATCCTGTAGTATTCTGGCAGAGAGAGTTCTGTGCATACTCGGCCCAGGGGAGGAACCTGCTCCAGCTGTGTTGGTCCTCGGAACAGTATGACCTAAGGTAGCGTCCAAGCTCCTGGATCTTCCTCTCAGTCTGGCCATTGGTCTGCGGATGATATCCTGAGGAGAGACTGACAGAGATACCAAGTGATTTAAAGAAAGCCTTCCAAACATGAGATACAAACTGTGGACCCCGGTCCGAGACGATCTCCTCGTGGAGACCAAAGTGGCGGAAGACGTGCTGGAATAGGATTTCGGCGGTGTCTATAGCCGTAGGTAGTCCTCGCAGCGGTATTAATTTGCAGGACTTGGAGAACCTTTCAACTATTACCAGCACGCAGGTGTTACCTTCCGAGTTGGGGAGATCGGTCACAAAATCTACCCCCAGGTGGGACCAGGGTCTCTGCGGGATGAGGAGTGGAATGAGCTTTCGTGTGTGTAAATGACGGGGAGTGTTAGATGTGGCACAGACTGAGCAGCTTTGGATGTACCTGATGACATCTTGGGTCATACTGGACCACCAGTAACGAGATTGAAGGAGTGAGAGGGTCCTTCTGCTACCTGGATGTCCAGAGCCCGGAGACTGATGAACTGTGTCCAGAAGGTGTTGACGTTGGGAGCTGTGTACGTAGATTTTACCCTCTGGACAGTCCGGCGGAGCTGGCTCCTGGAGAGTGGCTTGTTGGATCCAGGTGTCAATGTCCCACTGGATGGGGCTAATGAACAGGTGAGATGGAATGATGGGTTCTGGATCGGAGGATTCGATGGAGAATTGCCTTGAAAGAGCGTCAGCTGGTATGTTCTTGGAGCCGGGACGGTATAGCATGTATATGTTAACCGTATAACATGCCGTCCGTACATATGAGCGCATATGATCTGCTGTGTAGGGGGCGGGACATTACGGACTCTAGAGAGCATTTGATTGGACAGAACGTTTGATGAGAAACTGAAATGCACGGTGATATCATCCAAATCCTTGATTCATATTGGCGGAAGTGACGAGACTGTAAGTTTTGAATGCTCATATCTTGTAAACGGGAATTTTGTCTTTGTTTTGCAGCACACTAGCTTATAGATAACCTTAAGGCTAATATATTCATACTAAAAGCCAAAAAACTTTAATTTTGATTTCAGGAGGACTTTAAAATGTCTATCCATGCATTATTTAGCAGCTCAAGGTATTGGTTGGCATTAAAATCAGAAAGTGTTAAGTCCAAAGACAACTGTGAGCTCAGTTCATTAAAAAGCGTGAAACTGAGCGGAATAAGATAGAGGTAGATTTGGCAGTGACAATTAGAAAAAAACTTGCTTGGGTTCAGACAAAGCTCATAAGTGAGCATTAGGTCCAAAGTATGCCCTTGTAGGGTGGGTTAATTTATTAGGGCATTAGGTTAGAGGATTCTGCAAAAACTTAAAAACTCCTTTGAGAGGGAGTTTGATGGGCAACAAACATGAACAATAAAATCACCAACAAATGGTCATAATTTGTAGTGATATACCCCATTAAATCTTTAATTTATTTTGAAGCACTATTCTCATCTGTGATGTTTTAATAGAAATAATGGATGTATTGTCATGTTATCATTTGTTTTCTGTGTTAACAGGCTATCTCTGGTTAATTATGAGTAATACAGGAAGCAGCGAGAGAACAGCATCTCAAAGACACAACAGAGTGTCTCTGAAAAGTGAAAGATTAACACCTCGTCATCCTAAATTCAGTGATGAAACAGTGACCCCTACCCCCAGGTGAGACAAACTCACAAAAGTTGTTTTAGTGCAGCTTAGTTTATAGTTAGAGTTTGTTGAGAGAGTTGTTCATCTCAAATGTGCATATAGATGTGAAAAGAAATAGGCATTTTTAGGCTGTTAAATGGTGTCGAAAATGCAGGGGAGACCAAAAATGTGAGGGGGGCGAGTGGAAGACTGCATTTGTGACCCCTACAGACCATTATGAATATTTGGTCATGAGCTACGGTTTAGTAAACCCCCCCTCCGTATTCCAAATTTTCATGCATGAAGTGCTCCGGGAATTCCTCCATCGGTCAGTCATAGTGTACATAGACGACATCTTGATCTATTACCGGAGCGAGGCCGAACATCGCCACCACGTTGCGGAGGTCCTTCAACGACTGAGAGAACATCTTTACTTGAAGGCCGAGAAATGTTCGTTCCGGACCCCGACCTCCCTTTCGTCGTTGAAGTAGATGCCTCTACCACGGGAGTTGGAGCAGTATTATCCCAACATCACGGTACCCCTGCACGCCTCCTTCCATGTGCTTACTTCTCGAGGAAGCTCAGCCCGGCTGAGAAAAATTATGACATCGGAAACCGAGAACTGTTGGCTATAAAAACTTGCAATACCTCAGTGATGCCAAGAGACTATGTCCTCGTCAGGCCAGGTGGGCTTTCTTTTTCACCAGATTTCAATTTACCATTTCATATCGCCCCGGATCTAAGAATGCACGTGCTGATGCCCTATCTCGTCTCTTCGAACCTGAGGAAACCACGGACACTCCTACGAACATCATTCCCTCCAAGATCATTGTCAGTCCCATCGAATGGACATCCCCCTCCAGCAGTCGCCACTCCTGAACCCAGGACTCAGCCCCCAGAGATCTGCTTTTGTAGGGGGGGCCCAACCTCATATTTTGTCATAGGGTCCAAAATAGCGAGCGGCGCCTCTGCGCCGACTAAGAGGCGCTTTTGGTGGGCACGCTTTGGGTCTGTGCATATGCAAAGAAACCAACAGGCTTTGAAGTACTGGCAAGACTTTTAAACACATGCAAATACTGAATGTCACTTTCGTAATAATGCATCGAGTCAGTAAAATTTCCGTCAATAGATGTGAAAAGAAATAGGCATTTTTAGGCTGTTAAATTGTGTCAAAAATGCAGGAGAGACCAAAAATGTCTCTTAAATAACCTGAATTATTTCTGTGTTCTCTCAGTATCTCTTGGAGGTCTTCATCATCAGAACCCAGCTGTGTGTCTCTGAAGAGTGACAGATCATTGCCTCATCCTCCTAAATTCAGCGATACACCAGTGACCCATGATCTCAGGCGAGGCACAATATAGTATTAGACTAGAAACTAGAGACTGACCGTATTGATTTTTTAAAACCGATTTTGCATGTTTATGTGACCAATAACCGATATAAAGATCCCATTTTTATTTATTGTTTCACTTCTGATTTTGACCCATTGTTACCAACAGTATTGAACTAAAGAAGCATTTTTTGTAACACTGTCAGTACTGTAATTTCACTCTCTTCGAATGCTATGAATGAACTCATGAATAAAAAGGGTCCATCAATACTTATAATAGGCAGAACTGAAGGAGGAAAGCCTGAATTATATCTGTGTTTTTTTTTTCAGTATCTACAGCAGATGGAGTCAGAGATCCTTATCTTCAGAACCCAGCTGTGTGTCTCTGAAGAGTGACAGATCATTGCCTCATCCTCCTAAATTCAGCGATACACCAGTGACCCATGATCTCAGGTGAGGCACAATACAGTATTAGACAAGAGACTAGAGACTGACCATGTTGATTTTTTAAAACCGATTTTGCATTTTTATGTGACCAATAACCGATATAAAGATCCAATTTTTATTTATTGTTTCACTTCTGATTTTGACCCATTGTTACCAACAGTATTGAACTAAAGAAGCATTTTTTGTAACACTGTCAGTACTGTAATTTCACTCTCTTCGAATGCTATGAATGAACTCATGAATAAAAAGGGTCCATCAATACTTATAATAGGCAGAACTTGAGGGGGAAAGCCTGAATTATATCTGTGTTTTTTTTTTCAGTATCTACAGCAGATGGAGTCAGAGATCCTTATCTTCAGAACCCAGCTGTGTGTCTCTGAAGAGTGACAGATCATTGCCTCATCCTCCTAAATTCAGTGATACACCAGTGAACTCTGACCCCAGGTGAGTGTAAACATTTGGGTGATTTTACTGATATAGTGAAACCAGCAGATTAGAGTCAAAAATATGAGTGAAAAACACAGAATAAATTTTGGACTTCACATTAAAGATGTAATGTATGTGCATTATAGATTAAATGTAATGTAAAATTAACTCAGCCACATCTGTAACATGGCGTCCAGCCCCAGCGGAGCTGGAGGCGCTAGAGAGTACCAGAGGGGACATTGCGATGACTCCTGAGTCGCAAAGAGGTCTACTTGAGCCTGGCCAAACACTCTCCATATCTGCTTCACCACCTCGGGGTGAAGCATCCACTCCCCGGGCCTCGGCCCCTGCCTCGACAGGATGTCAGCCCCCACGTTCAGATGCCCAGGGATATGAACTGCGCTCAGTGAGAGGAGTTTCCCTTGGGACCACAGGAGGATATGGTACGCCAGCTTGAACAAGGGGTTTGAACGCACACCCCCCTGGTGGTTGATGTAATACACCACCGCTGTGTTGACGGTGCGGACTAGCACGTGGCGGTTCCTCAGGTCTGGGAGGAAATGCCTCAAAGCCTTGAAAACTGCTAACATCTCTAGGCGATTGATGTGCCACGAGAGATGATGACCGGTCCACAGGCCGGAGGCCGAGCGGCCACTCATGACTGCTCCCCACCCGGTGAGGGATGCATCTGTCGCTAGCGTGACGCGGCGACACAGAGCTCCCAACACCGGGCCCTGAGATAGAAACCAAGGTTTCTTCCACATGCTCAAGGCACGAAGGCATTGCTGAGTGACCTTGATCTTGCGGAGCGGATCTCCACTCGGTGAAAAACCCTTGGTCTTGAGCCACCACTGTAGCGGCCTCATATGTAATAGGCCAAAAGGTATTACGTTGGCTGCTGCTGCCATGAGACCTAACAGTACTTGGAGTGACAGGCCTAGCCTGACCGCATTGACTGCAGTGAGGATCGACTCGATCCCAGCAGGAGACATTCGTGCCTGCATTGTGGTCGAATCCCATGCGACGCCTAGATAAGTTGTTCTCTGTAATGGAGACAGCACACTTTTCTTGGCGTTGAGTCTCAATCCCAACTTTTCCATGTGAGCGAGAACAACATCTCGATGCTGAGCCGCTAACTGTTCTGAGCTGGCTAAAATCAGCCAGTCGTCTATATAGTTGAGTATACGGATGCCCTGGAGTCGCAGAGGAGCCACTTTTTCCTTTCCACTTTTTACTGTATCATATCATGTAATGTAGTCATATCGCAATTTCATCTTATGTCAAAATTTTATTTTAGGTCAGTCGATGGATGTTTTGGCAAAACAATGTCACAATAAACACAACAAGATATGTTATGTTATTATGTGAAGTGTAAAAATATTTTCAGTTCATTATGAAACTGGTGGGACAGATTAGTCAAGATAATGAATGCCTTTTTTGCAAGTTTTACCTTGCTGCTCAATGGACTATTGTAAGGTGCTACTTTCCTTTCCTTTGTATTTTCTTATCTGTGAAGCTGCTTTGAAACAATGTTCATTACAAAAATTGTAATATAAATAAACTAAAACTAAAGTTGATCAACAGAAAATCTAAGATTTGATATCTGTGTCTGTTTACTATATCATTTATATTTTAATTTATTTCTACATAAATTTTTTTATATCATTTTGTAATGACTTTTTAAAAAATTGTCGTTTCAGCAGAGTGCATAGAGTCTCCAGCTTACAGTATAGACCCTTGGCCCCTTGTCTGACCAGCACCTTCACTCCCACTACCGCGTCCCTGAATAGACACACTCGACAAGTAGATGATAAACTACAGAGAGTCAAAGACCAGCACAAAATGAGCATGAAGAACAAGTATGAGAAATTGTTTGAGGGAATGAAATTCCAAGAGAATGAAACCCTCCTGAACAGGATTTACACACAGCTTTACATCATAGAGGGAGAAAGTGAAGGAGTAAATGAAGAACATGAGGTTTTACAGATGGAGAAAACAGCCAGAACAAAACACTCACAAGACACTCCGATCTACTGCAATGACATCTTTAATGCCTCACCTGAACCAGAATGTAAGGAGAAAGACCAAATCAAGACTGTTCTTACTAAAGGCATCGCTGGGATTGGAAAAACTGTCTCTGTGCAGAAGTTCATTCTGGACTGGGCTGAGGGAAAAGCCAATCAGAATGTAGATTTCATGTTTGTGCTTCCATTTCGAGAGCTGAACTTGATCCGTGATCATCAGTACAGCCTTTACAGACTTCTGCTGGACTTTCATCCTGAACTTCAAGATCTGGACTCAAAGATTTATGAGGAGTGTAAAGTTTTGTTCATTTTTGATGGTCTGGATGAAAGCAGAATCACACTGATATTTACAGATTTTTTACAGAAAGTTTGTGATGCGACTGAGACTTCATCAGTGGGTGTGTTGATGTCAAACCTCATTAAAGGAGAGCTACTTCCCTCTGCTCTCATCTGGATCACCTCCAGACCAGCAGCAGCTAATCAGATCCCCTCCAAATACATCAACCGTCTGACAGAAATTCAGGGATTCAGTGAGCCTCAGAAAGAGGAATATTTCAGGAAGAAAATCAGTGACCAGCATCAAGCCAGCAGAATCATCTCACACATCAGAAGAGCAAGAAGCCTCCACATCATGTGCCACATCCCCGTCTTCTGCTGGATCTCATCCACTGTGCTTCAGAAGCTCCTGAAAGAAGATCTGAGAGCAGAAATCCCTCAAACTCTGACTGAAATGTACATCCACTTCCTCCTGATTCAGATCAACATGAGGAATCAGAAGTATGAGGAGAGTGATCCAAAGAAACTCCTGCGGTCCAACAGAGAAGTGATTGTGAAACTTGCTGAAGTGGCTTTCAAGCAGCTGATGAAGGGCAATGTGATGTTCTATGAGGAGGACCTGATTGAGAGCGGCATAGATGTCGCTGATGCCTCAGTGTATTCTGGGATTTGCACTGAGATCTTTAAGGAGGAATCTGTAATTCATCAGAGGAAAGTCTACAGCTTCATTCATCTGAGTGTTCAGGAGTTTCTCGCTGCTTTCTATGTGTTTTACTCACATGTGAACAATAACAAGAAACCACTGCATGAATTCAGATTTTACAGATTTGATGTAGTCTCTCTGGATTATCTGATAGCATCGGCAGTAAATAAAACCCTCAAGAGTAAGAATGGACAGCTGGATCTGTTTCTGCGGTTCCTACTGGGCGTCTCACTGGAGTCCAATCAAAGACTCTTACAAGATCTACTGATGCACACACAGAACAGCTCAGAAATCATTAGAGGAATCACAGAGTCCATTAAAAAGAAGATAACAAATCCACTTTATCATCTCTCAGCTGGGCAGTCCATCAATCTGTTCCTATGTCTGCTAGAAGTGAAAGATCAGACTCTGTCCAGTGAGATTCAGGAGTTTGTGAAATCAGACAAACATTTAGAGAAGAAACTCACTGCTTCTCACTGCTCTGCAATTGCCTACATGATTCAGATGTTGGAGGAGCAGCTGGATGAGCTGAACCCCATTAAATACAACACATCAGATGAGGGGAGAGGAAGACTGATGCCAGCTCTGATCAACTGCAGAAAAGCCCTGTGAGTGTTAATTAATAAACAAGTGAAGATTCATGTTTAATTATGAACCTAGCATATTTTTAAATGAGAGATTCTATCGATCTAGAGTCTTAAAGAGGTCATGACATGCCTTTTTAACCCTGTGGGGTCTGAGGGGCTTTTGGGGGGGTCTGATAAGTTTTGACATGACCTGACGTGTGGTTTTTTTTCTGTTGCTTATAAACATATTAATGGCAAAAGTCTCATTACAATGTATTCAGCATGAATTTGGATACCATAATATGTGAGTAACATATTATGTATTTTTGAGAAAGTAATGTTAATTAAAGTCACTAAAATAATGCCACAAATACTAAATAGGGATGCACCGATATGAATCGGCCGATCATGCTTGCGCGTTTTGTCAGTAAAGCCGGTTCTGTAATCAGCGGTAAATGCCATCAGGGGCGTGATTTCACGTTGAGCCGTATATACTACACACAGCCGTTGTTTACCGACGAGCTGCGCAAATCAATGTTCATTATCAGTGTGAATGTGCGCAGCTCCTCAGTGAACAACGGCTGTGTGTAGTATATACGGCTCAACGTGAAATCACGCCCCTGATGGCATTTACCGCTGATTACAGAACCGGCTTTACTGACAAAACGCACAAGTTATCGACCGATACATATCGGTGCATCCCTAATACTAAACATGTTTTCACAAGATGTTTGAGTACGGGATCTTGTAGCCTAGAGTTTAGGCTTGAAAATTTAAACGTATCAAAACGAATCAGACAATTTAAGGGTTCAGTCAGAACATTGTTGAAACCAGAGGAGCTGAATTTCACAAAGAGGCCCAAGACAACAAGGAGGATCATATATCCGATCCTAGCACCACAAGTCTGAAGCAAGTCTAACTAACTAGCAGCTTTGAACAACTTGCAATATTACAACAAAATAATATTATTGATAATCCCAACTCAGGATGAAGACCAAGCTCCTTCTAGAATGTTAAACCTTTTGCTTCTCACAGAACACATTCACAAAATAAAAGAGATTGTCTTTTACATATATATGCAGCACAATTATGCGTAAAAGAACTTATAATTGAATATCAGTCCATTGCAATACTCCCTATCATATATGTAACCCACACATTTGTCTATTATATTCTAATTACTTATTGTGAATGTCCTTTTAAAAACATTTGAATAGCTTAAAGGTTTATATTCGTGTTTTGTATGTCTGAGCTTGAAATTGCTTTCGTAAAACATTTCTATCATTCAATTCTTTGTAAAATGTATTATATTCTTCTTATAGAAATTATGTCTAAAGTATACTCTGCAAGAGCGGGAAAATTTTGAGTTTAAAAACTAAGGACACTATAAAATTCAGCTTTTTAGCCACGCAAAGCCGCTTTAGCTGCCGCTTTTTGTATATATTTTTTTTGGCTTCTAGACATGCTTTTTGACATCACATTTTGCCACTGCATTTTACGTTTTTCAAGCGCTGTTTCAGCGTGCTTTGGCCTGCCATAAGAAGAATAAAATATATATATATATATTTTACTGTTACGGTGTGTGGCTGTAGAGAAGTGCACAATGCAGAAGTAATTCAGTAAACAAGCCTTTAATTCAAACCTAAAATTTAGGAGAATAACTAGGAGAAAGGACAACCACAAACGCATAAACTCAAACTAATACAGGACAAAGGAACACAGGTGGACACAGGGCTTAAATGATAAGAGACAAACAAGATAATTAACCAGACACAGGTGAACAGAAAAACACAAAAAGGCAACACAGGAAAACTAGGTCAAAGAAAACAATGAAGACACAACTCAAAATACAATGACAAGGAAGTCATGGATGTGCTGCCAGCAGAGGCTCCTGGTTGAGCTCTATGACGTGAAAGGGCTCACTGTTGAGCTCTGTGATGGAATCTGTGTTGAACTCAGTTTTTGTAAGGGAAGAACCTCCCAGCCACAACACATAGTCTATGTACTGAAGGAGGGTACAAATTTTGTAGCGGCTGCGGGTGCCTGGCTGAAAAGACTGTCCTCGAGTCCAATCCAGAAGAGTCTTTAATATGCGATCACTCCAGGGCACAAAATGAACAAGTTCAATAAATGCATCAACATACTGCTCCAGAGTGCGACCGTCGTAGCTGGTGGGAAGAAAAGAGTTGATCCTCTGCCCCTATTTGTTTGAAGTCCATAACATTAATGAAGTCCAGAAAATAATAAAGACAAAACTCAAAATACAATGAACATGTGACATTTACAGTTTTTAGTTTCTTTTTTTCTACTGAGAGTTCAGTGTTCTGAGTTAAGTTTTGCCGCAAGCCATGTCCCAGACATCTGTGCCCGCCGAAAACTGGCTGGAATGTTAAATATAGGTTACTGGTGTCTGTTCTATATTGTGCATGCCTTTATTGTTATTTATTTATTTTATTTTTTTTATTTTTTACATATAAAAAAAAATATATATATGTATATATTAGGGCCGGGACTCAATTAAAAAAATTAATTTAATTAATTAGAGGCTTTGTAATTAATTAATCAAAATTAATCGCATTTTAATCGCATATTAATATTTGACCTGAGAGCAGTGAGAAGTAAGTTTTTTTTTCATATGGATTTTTAGTATACCATTGAATTTTTTTCATTTTTTTATTATAGTTATTTTTTATTTTATGTTTCTTATTTCATATCTTCTAGTCTTTCTTGCTGTAAGCTCACTGCTCAGAATTGTGAGAGTTTGTCATCCATTTTTCAATCCTCAAACTCTGTCCTGAGAGAGGTGGACCTGAGTATCAATGACCTGGGGGACTCAGGAGTGAAGATGTTATCTACTGGACTGAAGAGTCTAAACTGTCAGGTGCAGATCCTGAGGTATTTGAGAATATATTTAAGAGATAATGTACAGTTAGCCAGTCACAATGTTGATGTATTTTGGTAGATGATCTGACTGTTGATGTGTGTTCTGCTCCCTTTCAGGCTTTGTAGTTGTAATTTCACTTATCAATGTTGTGAGAGTTTGTCATCAGCCCTTCAAGCCTCAAACACTGTCCTGAGAGAGCTGGATCTGAGTAACAATGACATACAGGATTCAGGAGTGAAGCTGCTCTCTGGTGGACTGAAGAGTCCAAACTGTCAGCTGCAGATACTGAGGTTTGACTTTTACATTCAGCTTCAGTGATTTTAAGCAAATGACTGAAATGAAGAAATTAAATTTAAAGCAAATGTTCATTTAATTACAACTGATTACAACAATCAGGGCTCTGAACTGGTTCAAGTAACGAAAAAAAAATAACAGGAACATAAACAAAATGGAAACAAAATCAAGTTGAATCATTATGTAATTGTCATTAAAGGTGCACTAAGCACCTTTAATGACAATTTCGTCCCTATTTTGATATCTCCGTCCCACACGTACATACATGACCCTGACAACGACGATTGCAGAAACAAACAAAGATAACACATAAGCATGTTTAAAGCGGTGATGACATGAGAAATCAAATTTGCCCTTATCTTTTGCCATATATAAGAGGTCTTTGTACCAGCCATCCTGCAAGTTTCATAGTATAAGACGTCCTCCTCATTATAAACAAAGCATTTATTGACTGAGTTTGGTGTCAATTGGATTAAAATCCTCGAGGGAAACTGAAAACTCCACAGCATGCGCTTCTCACAAAACCTTAAATAGCCGACTTTCTGTGGGGTAGAGCACTGACTGTCAGCACTAAAGTTTTTCACCCTGATGAGATCTGTAAATGTATGAACTTTAGTGACTGTAGGTCAAACGGTGTGTGCTACAGAGCCCCTCAAAAATGGCCTTATTAAAGGCTATGACAAACTGCCCAGCCCTAATGGCCGCAGGTCTCAACTTGTGTGCAAAGTTTCAAAGAGTTTTTAAGCATGTTAAGGGCCCCAAGAGACCCACAAACCTTGGAATTAATTATAATAATCCTTAGAAGAACAATAGGGCCCTGCACCTGAATCCTAAGGAAAACAATCAGAATTCAATACCACACTTGACTTCACTGAACCTAATGAATTACTCTGAGCAAACAGGGCTTTGAACTTCCCCTTCTGAAACAGCACTTCATTCTGAACTAAATTCTCACATTGTCTTTCTGTTACTCACTGTTAGCAAAACATTCTAAGATAACTTTTTTTTTTAGCTGGGGTGTTGATGTGTGTCTGTAGATCATCTGACTGTGTGTGTCTGTAGGTTGTCTGGCTGTATGGTGACAGAGGAAGGATGTGGTTATTTGTCTTCAGCTCTGAGTTTAAATCCCTCACACCTGAGAGAGCTGGATCTGAGCTACAATCACCCAGGAGAATCAGGAGTCCAGCTGCTCAACCACAAACTGGAGAATCCAAACTATAAACTGCAGATTCTCAAGTATGTCAAACACTAATACTGCTAACTGTACATGTGTGTGAATGATGCAGATCTACATTAATGTGTGTTCATAGTGTGGATCATGGAGGAGAGATCATGACGACAGCAGGATTACTAAAGTGTAGGTGCACAAACACACACACACACACACACACACACACACACACACACACACACTTGTCTAGTTACTGTTGTTTTGTTGTTATTAATGTTTCTCTCTTGCATTCAGATGCTTGTGATCTCACACTGGATCCAAACACAGCAAACACCAGTCTTGTCTTGTCTCAGAGTAACAGGAAAGTGACGTATGTGGAAAAGAAAAAGTCGTATTCTGATCATCCAGAGAGATTTGAAAAGTATCCTCAGGTTCTGTCTGTTGAAAGTCTGACTGGACGCTGTTTTTGGGAGGCTGAATGGGGTGGATGTAAGATTGAAATATCAGTGTCATATAAAGGTATCAACAGGAAAGGAGAGGAAGACTGTGCGTTTGGATCCAATGACAAATCCTGGAGTCTGTTTTGTGGTGATGATAGATGCACTGTCCGTCACAATAATAACAGCACTGATATACTTGACATCCAGTCATTCAGTCGTAGAGTAGGAGTGTATGTGGACGTGTCAGCCGGCACTCTGTCCTTCTACAGTGTCTCTGACACACACACATTTACATGGTTATACACATTTAACACCACATTCACTGAACCCCTCTATGCTGGATTTAGGGTTTTTGAATGTGAACTCTTTCTGTGTGAGATTACACAACAGACACCCCCACCTACACACACACACTTGTAAATCTTCTTATGAATGTCCACATGTACACACAGTCATCAAATCTCAAATTATTACATTTATATTAATTCATTCCCAATTTGTTTTTCATTGTCATCTAGAATCAAGATCAGGGCCCATATTCACAAAGCATCTTAAGGCTAAAAGGAGCTCATAACTTGCCGATTTAGGAGAAAATCTTAAAATAGTGGGCGTGTCAGTCCTAAATTTAGGACTTAAATTTTAGGCTCTATTTCACAAAACACTAAACTAAAAGTACTAGCTAAAACTAAAACTTTAGCACTAAAACTAGAAACTAAATCTGTGAAATGTTAAGAGAAGTGAAGAGGACTACTATAGTCACTAAGACCAAATCCCAACTATCCTAAAATAGCTGTTGCTGGCAATCTGCCTCGGAACTTAAACTTTTCAGAAACACTCTGTATTTAATTGCACACATACCAATTTTATTGGTTTTCGAGGTTGTTCCAACTCCAAATTTTACATTGATTATATCCTTGTTGGGCAAGAAGTAACCCTTCCCCTATCAGCCAATCCCTGTGTGCATAATTAATTAGCATGCTGACATCATTCATAGCAACGAGGTCAACCCCGCCCTTACTCTTAGCTTAAGATTCCTCTCTATTTCTTAGTAAAAGTTGGTCTCAGCAGCTTTGGGAATAGGTTTTAAGAGAAAACTCTTAGCTAAAAACTTTTACTGCTATTTAGGAGAACTTTTTGTTGTAAGATAAAATGTTTTGTGAATATGGGCCCAGACATATAATTTTTCATAAATCTTTTGAAGATGTTGCTGAATATTCATTTCACTATAATAAAAGTAGATTTTTGGCTGAAGTAAAAAAAATTTTGGCCTCAGTTTTTATTATTCATTTAAAATGAGACAAATCCTGCTATTTTTTCATCTCCAATCTATTATTTATCTGTTTCAATAGTTTGGTAATGCTTCGCTAACCAGCAGAAGACACTAACCGGTTTTAAAGTCCAGTTGCGCAGATGGGGAAAGTTGTAACCTGCTATTACTAAACTATGCTATTCTATGACATTAGCGGTGTCATTCACACCATTTACCTTAATGGATTTTAATCTATTTGCGCACGTTGTTTTGAACTATACTGTAGGCTATAGCTGTGAGTTGCGATCAGGGCCGTCCCAAGCATAGTTGTCAAACTCCAAAAAATAGATTATTTTTTAATTATTAAGAAAACGCTACTATTTTATTTGAAAGTGTTAATGGTTGTATTTTATTGGCGAAATAGTTTAGTTTGTCTAATAGTTAAGCTGTCATATGGTGATTTTACAACGTGCCCCTCAGATGTTACAGTGTATCCCACCTAGGGGGCATGTTGTCACATTTCACTTCCAGGCTTTTGAGGTAAATACGAAAAAAAAGTATACACTGTAATTATGAAACTAAGCGACACATTTGTACTAGACAAGTGTAAATTAATGTGGATATAAGAATATGACTGGCCCACGTTAAAAAAAAAAATGGCCAGGCCCCAGAATTGCCAGAATCCCCCCATGTTACTGCTACTTGGTGTTATAGCTGGGAAGGATTTGCATGTAGGAATAGAAATTATTATATTCAGGAGCAGTTTCCATATTTCATTAACAGGCCATGTTATTGTATATTCACCATGGAAACTGTTACCCAAAAATATGTTACAATGTACCTCACCAACGGGGCATGTTGTTACGTTTCACTTCCTTTCTTTTTGATGTTAATAACGAAAAACGTACTGTAAATATGAAACAAAGCGATATATTTGTACTAGACAAGTGTGAAAACAACGTGGATAAAAATTGTACTCTGAACCCCATGTGGATTTATATAAACCGCGAAATTCAAAAAGTGTCAGGTTGTGCCCCGCTCTCCCCTACGTTTTCAGCAGTTTCTTCAATAGTGTCAGAGAAATTCGGCGGAGATTTTATGCCTCTCCGCGATGGTACCACGAGGCGCCGCTCAATCACCGATCGCAGGCTTCTGGAGGAGATGTAGACTAGTAAGAATGAGTGAGTGGAGGCACTAGGGTGCAGAGCATGTGCTGTTTAACAAGGTCAGATATGCAGCAGGGGTGTAATTTTTGAAGGGGCACCAGAGACAGTTCTGGCAATGTGAGTCATAGTGATGTAATGTATCTGCCAATTTCAATACTTGAGTTTAAGTACACATTGTGGACATAAGGACTTTATACTAGATACTTCTCTAACTGAATACAATTAGTGAACAATAAACAATAATACGCCTGCTTTACCCTTTATGGCGACCGAGAAACGAGGCATCGAAAAAGGCTCGGTTGCCGACGTGCCTACCAAAAAAAAAAAAAAAAAAAAAATAACAAAAATGAAATATTGTTTATTTGTTTTACTTAATTACTTACTTTTGCCTATTTGAACTCGGTTTTCCACAATATTAAATAGTCTTTTCATTAGTCTTTCACTATAGATATTATTATAACTAATTAAGCTGCTATTTATATAAGTATAAGCAGGCTATTTTGTGACTTTCAAATTTACTCTCGATTAAACTTTTTAGGGCCAGTCAATATGCGTCATTTTAATCATGGCAGCAATACACATCATCTAATAGAACTTATTAGGCTTGTCACTACATCTGGATGTTACAGCACAACAATCTCACAGATATCCTCAGTATGATCCCAAGATGAATTACTAACTTAAATGTAAAAACTGTTTTACACGTAGCCTATACTCACAAAAAGCGATATATATTATAGATATCAACAAAACATTAACATTGTGAATTTCTGTAGAGCTGTTTTGAAACAATGTGGGCTATTGTAAAAAGTATTACAGTATATGAAAAATCCATAAGAGCTGGTGAACTTACACAGCTTGTCTAATTGAGGGCATGGTGTCGATGTGTTCAGAGCTTTGGAGAGGTTTAGTCTATGAAAATGTGTGTCTAAATGAGCATTCCGCTTTTGAAAGATAAAAAACAATGTCTAAATTTCTTTACATAACCTAAAATGTAACATTACAGAGCTGTACCTGTTTTGAAACATGAGATATTTTGTTAAATATTAAGACTGTTAGGTTGTTGAAATATAAATTAGTTAAACCAAAATAATCACTTTTGCATGCACCAATGCATCAAGTAAACTTTTTTAAATGAGCGCATAATATAGGCCTAACTAAAGATAACTTTGCTGCCTGTTTCCTTTTTTTTTTTTTGGCATTAAATAGCCTAGCTCACTGCAGCTTAGAGTCAGCGTGTTGTTGCTCCCCTCAAGACATTATATTTGCTAACAAATAGCACCTCCTTAGCCTAACTCCAAAAATACTCTCTTAGGAATTAGACAGGAATTTGACAGCCTCATTAGATATTTACGTGCATGGGAAAACATAACCATACAAAACATTAATATAATTCTTTATTGCCACGTTATTAATCCACAACCATAGAGACACGTTGAAATGTTATTTATTCTAGTTAATCTGCAAGTCACTAAGATTTAATTGTGCTCCATTCTCCGAACAGGGGCACGTTTCTTTATTATTCCTCTCAGACGCCAGATTAAGAAGACCAATAAATCATCAAAGTATTTAAAACAAGTTTCAATAAAATAATACATTTAATAGACCAAGCTACAGAGAGCTCTACCAAGTATGCAGTTCTTGCACGTTTAACGCTCAGCTAATAAACACCTGCTGGCAAAAACATTATCTCTGGAAATTTGAATATAGAGATTTGCCACATTTAAATTGACATACATTATGATAAAGTAATAAGCAATCATAAAATAGGCTACTACAATGTGGGGAAATTAGAATGTTTGTATCCTAAATCACGCCCTTCCAATCTTAGAAGGAAATATATCGGCCAAAAATGCTCTGTTTGTAGGCTAGTATATGTGTTTAATTTACGCCAAGTTAATGAATGGAGTTTAAGACACTGACAATTGGTGAATATGCGCGTATTCACGCAAAATCTTTATCAAGTTTGTTTTCCTTCGATGGGGTTTGGGCTTTTTTTTTTAATAAATCAATTTAATTCTAAAAATGAAAATCAGTTTATTTATAGCAATTATTATTATTTATCATTATAAAAAGCTATACGGAAAATATGTGCCAAAATTGAAAATGAAATTTTTTTTTTTTTTTTTTTACTGTGACAATGCATTTTCCCTGACAAATTGAAAAATATAATGCAGTTTTCATTTTCACTGCAATCTCGAGTGAATTAAAGTCTTAAAATGAAAAGGTAAACGTGGAAAATTAAATGCAAATCGTTTTTACAAAGCTTTTTATTAATGCTCACGCAATAATAGTGACACAAGTTTATTTTTCGTTTTATTGCTTTTTTTCCCCACAGTTTTCATTTTGAAAGTCAACTTCACATTCACGGGTGCGGCAGCTTTCCCAAGAAATATTTATGTCGATTACAATTTTTTTTTTTCATATGAAATACAATTTTGCGGTAATAGAGTGGCTGGTGATTTATAAAGCAGGAGTGTGCATGGATTCCGCAACAGGTCACATAATAGGGGGAACAGCTGACTCCGAGGCGTGCTGGCAGATGGTTGGTATAAGCCGGGTGGTGGTGGTGGTGGTGTGTGTGTGTTTGGTGGGGGGGCTCACATTCATTGTTTAGTTATTTGAGCCCCACGCACAGACAATAACCCCATCCAGTAGCAAGAAAGGATGGAAAAGCTTCTTCTTACAGAGAGGAAATGCTCTAAAAAAAGTTGAGAAAAATCTCATTGTTTCGGCCGTCTGCCGCTTTCTACCCGCAGATGTCAGTCGTTCAAACTCATTTACTATTCGTTTTTCTTTGTAATAGATGCGTTTACTTACATTTTTTTATTTAGATGACTATTCTAAATATTTTAGGCTATATATAACAAATAAAACAAATAATAAATCCTATATAAGCACTCTTAAAAATAAAGGTGCTTCACGATGCCATAGAAGAACCATTTTGGTGTAAATGGTTCCATAAAGAGCCTTCACAAAAGGTTCAGATTATAAAAAGGTATGGAGATGTTTCTTTAAAGAACCTTTGACTGAATGGCATTTTGTGAAACCAAAAATGGTTCCTCTATGGCATCGCTTTATTTTTAAGAGTGTAGTTATTTATTAAAGTAGGCCAAGTCTAACTTTGTTGCCAATTATTGTAAATCCACTCCAACAATTGGGCTAGATTTCTTTCAGTTTTCATTTAATTTCCAATGATGATGTTTGTAGTAGCCTAATTTGGCAACTGATGTGCTTTACCTAGCATAGTCCAACTAACAGACATCAACTGAAAATTAAAAAACTTTCTAAGTGCTGTTCTTTGAATATAGGCTCTTCCAACAAACAGAATTCAAAAAAAGGACTTTCAATATTCCAAATACGGATTCGCCCCTCCTCTTTTTCGATCCGGCGGTGCAACCCATTCATGCCGCGGGTCCCAGTAGACTCTCTCAGCATCATCACGTTCTCATGGTTTTAAACGGGTCCGATATCCATCCTCAGCAGTGTACAGGGTAGCAGAGCACACAACCTCTTCAGTGCATCTTAAGGATGTTTTAATTGCCATCTTGAGAGAGACGTTGTTTGGGAAGTGAATATTGCTTCAGTAGAACAGGTGAGCGCCGAGCGGACTGCAGTTTGAATGGGTCTCGAACAAGGACAAATCTACATCAAGACAGCAAGTTTCCAAAAAACTTCTAAAAAAGACAACCACGGAGTACCTCACGGGCTATTTCGGAGAATTTCGGTATTCTAAAAATTGGGATCGTTTCTACGTGCATAATAAGCGGATTTTCCAGAATATTTGGACTTTGTTATAGGCTAGTGCTTTTGCACAAGAGTTGTCTTGTCGTTCCAAATTTGGTGTAAATGTTTGTGAGTCAAGATCACCCAATAAGAAACAGCTCTGGGTTGAAAGTGGGAACTTTTGAAGAAGAAATGGATCCTGTTCGTTCTTGGGTGCGGAATGTCGGCGTTATCGATGCAAACATAGCGGCACAGAGGTAGGATGTTCTACATTGATGCGTACTAAATTATTTTTGGTAACTCTTATTTTAAAGACCAATTAGTTGCTTATTAGCATGCAGTTTAGTATACTGGCTGTTTAGTAGTATTTCAAAGCACATATGACCATAACCATATTTTAGATCATTTAATCCACCCCATATCTAAACTTAACAACTACCTTACTATTAATAAGCAGCTATTTTGGGAGTTTATTGTGGGAAAACTCTTGGTTAATAGTGAATATGTGTTACCTAATCTAAAGTGTTACCTTATTTTTATTTGTTAATGTCTACAAACACAAACTAAATCTGAAAGTTTTTATTTATATACTATCCAGTCTTCTAAATACAGCCGAAACAGCAAAGCGTTTTTCACCATCCAAAAGAGCAATGAATTTAAGATACTGACTTAAACGAATGTATTGTCAAAAATATTTGTCTACTCAATTTATTTATTATTATTTCATATAATTTATATTTTTATTAGAATTAGTATTAAGCTACTTTCTATTAGTAAATTACCTATCGTTTTCTATTCCATTGTAAAAATAGCTAGCAACAGGTCAGGCTCTTCGGTTGCGGTGAGGGTAAAGTGACACCGGTGATTAGTTTCTGAGCTCATCCTTTAGTGCTCTTGTGCTCTTGTGCTCTCAATAGCTTGAGGTGACAGAGTCACGAGCCGAATGAAAGAGGCAAACAGGACAATACAATCAAACCCGTATTGTGTCATCATGATATTACTTTAAACGCTTGAGCACGTCACTTGAACGGCGGTTGTTTGTGGCGTTCTTCTCATTTTCATTTCTTAGTAGCGTAATATTCTTTAAGAAAATGTTTAGTCATCGGATTTTTTATATCCTATGCATAAGTTAATAATCTTAATCTTAGGAATTCACTATCAAAAAATTAAAAGTAGACAATTTTGATGTATTTTAATATCAACGAAAACAAACAAATCTACTGTTTGCCACTAAACGTGTAAGTTTTGATCAATCAGTTTTCTTTTCACTTCATAATTCTATAGCCTAAATTAATCTATATTAACGGCCTAGATCTGCTTTTCCCCAATATAACATAAGTAGAGAGGCCACTGTTGCATTTGTGAAACGTTTCTGAACTCCAGTGTATATAGTTATTATAGTTTTATCACGCTTGTGACGAATTTTATTGTATAATGTCAGTTTTAATTATTTTATCAAATGGAGCATGAACAGCAACATTGAAAACCTGATTTGTTGGCTAAATTTGGGTGGTTCAAAAAGTGCTTTGTACTTTGGAACTTCTCATCTGATATCGGATACACAAACGTTTGACCTAGAGCGCTTTAGCTTTTAAAATGTTAAAAATATAAGAAATTGTAATTGGTGAGAGTAACTAATACAACCTGAAATAGACAACTGCTAATTTACATAGGCTTTTCTCTCTCTTTTTTATTGTAACAATGTGCTCACAAAAACTTTTTAGGCTTAAAATATTGTTTTCAGCTAGACTAAGTTATGATTCAAACACAAGTGTTCTTATTACTGTACTCAGTGGAAAGTAGCTTCAAATGTGGAAGTATTTGTCAGAAGCATGCATTATGAATTATACTGAACTTACACTCTTAAAAAATAAGGTGCTTTATAAAGTTCTTCACTGTGATGCCATAGAGAAACCATTTTTGGTTCCACAAAGAATCATTCAGTCAAAGGTTCTTCAAACAACCATCTATTTTTTACCTTTTTATAATCTGAAGAACCTTTCGCCACAAAGAACCTCTTGTAAAACAGAAAGGTTCTTCAAATGTTAAAGGTTCCCTTCCGGGAACTCGAGCCGCGTCTAGAAACGCTATGGGGAACGCCATTGGCGGGCCGCACTCTGAATCATGTCTTACAACCAATGAAATGACGGGAGTGACGTCACCGGCGCGATGACGTCATCGACCAGGAAGTATAAAGCACGTGCGTTTGACGCCCGCGGCAGCTTTTGTCATTCAGCGAGAGCGCTCTGTGTCTGTCTGTCTGCCATTTCTGCTGTTTTTTGTGCCAGTTTGCACACCTTTTATTTGAGTAGAATGGCTTCAAAACAACCTAAAAAGAGTTTGGTGGCTGTTAAGAGGCATAGAAGGTGTGTTCCTCCCTGCCAACGTTTCATAGTTGGTGGGGATACACACAGTCTATGCGTGGTGTGTTTGGGAGCGGAGCATGCACAGTCAGCCCTCGAAAAGGCTGACTGTCCGCAGTGTGAACGTTTACCGCTGCGGTTGCTTCGTTCCCGGAAAGCCCTCTTCGAGGAGGGGGCTTTCATTAGCGTGCCTCGCGGGTCCGGCCCCGCTTCCGCCGAGGCGGAGCGGCGTCGCCACTCGTGGGGCTCGCAGCTCGACCTGCTGGAGGGTTTGGAGACGGGTGACCCCCTATCTCCTCCCTCACTCAGCGGCGCGAGCGATCTCCTTCTGGATGAGGAAGCCCGCACCGCGGCCTCTTCCCCCCCAGAGGAGATCCCAGAGCTCCACATATCTTCCTCCGAGGAGGTTGATGTGGATATTGAGAGCCTGGAGGAAACACCACAGCCACCCCGTACGCCTCACTACGAGGAGCTCGTGGAGGTGCTGACTAATGCGGTAGCCAAACTAAACATCTCATGGCCCGCTGAACAAACTCATGAGCCGCAGGCAAGCAGACTAGATGATCGCTTCCTGCGGACAAAGTCAGCACCCCCCACACGGAGCCTTCCCTTCTTCCCTGATCTTCATAAAGAAGTTTCTAGATCATGGGGGAAGCCGTACTCTTTCCGTCTCTACCACCCCACTGAGAGCTATGCTAACGTGGGGGGTGCGGGGGAGTACGGTTATAGGGCGATGCCACGGGTCGAACAGACGCTTGCGGGCTATCTGGCACCCGGTTCGGCATCGTCCCTGAAGGCTCCGTCCTTGCCCACCCAGCCACTCAAAAACACCTCTATCATGGTGGGCAAGGCTTATACGGCAGCAGGTCAGGCTGGTTCATGTCTTCACACCATGGCCATCCTTCAGGCCTACCAGGCTGATCTGCTGAAGGAGTTTAACGACGGCGAGGAGGTTAATATATCAGAGATGCGGCGCACAGCAGACCTCGCCCTCCGCGCCACCAAGGAGACCGCCCGTGCTGTGGGCAGGTCTATGGCAGCCCTGGTGGCCGCGGAGAGACATCTCTGGTTGTCCCTGTCCGCACTAAAAGCCAAGGACAGGGCAACGCTCCTGGACGCCCCAATAGAGCCCGGCTCCGGCCTCTTCGGTGCCTCGGTGGACACAGTTGTCGCCAGGCACCAGGAGGCCAGGAAGCAGGCAGCGGCGTTCAGGACATACCTCCCTCGCCGTGTTTACTCCTCTGAGGCTGCTGGACGGGAGCAGCCTCAGCCGTCAACGAGCTCCTCGTACAGAGAGGCACAGAAACAGAGCGTTGCCGCTCGCGCTCCTCCGGTCGGCAGACCTAGAGGACGGGGCCAGCAACGCTCTAAGCCGAGGGCCTCTAACAAAAGGCCTGACCTGAGGGTCGTCCTCCAGTCGAAGAGGTCCTCGGCTAAACGGCCCTGACGGTTATGGCCCAGGGCCAATGAGGGCAGCCCCTCTCGAGGGGGTCTATTCGGCGCCACTCAGTGTGGCCACCGAACCCCCTCGCGGCCCTCAGGAGATCTGTCAGCTAACCCTGCCAGCGTTACAGGGCGCGGCAATCTCCCGCGAACATCATCTAGCTGTTCCGCCCGGAAACGTAGCGGCCCTAGAGAGTACGCAACCCCCACGGGGGTCCTTAGAGAAACTAGTTCAGGAGCTCCCTGCCAGTTCGCTGCTTCAGGTCCCCGAGCTAGTTCCTCAAACAAATCCAGAAGCCAGTCTCGAGAGGCTGGTTCCCTTAGTAGATTTTCTGGCAGCGTGGAAACTACTGCCGAATGTCTCCACATGGGTCCTGCAGACTGTAGAAAAGGGTTACTGCATTCAGTTCGGCGCCAAGCCGCCACCCTTCAGCGGGGTATTTCCAACCGTAGTGAACCCCGAGCAGGGTCTGGTAATGGAACAAGAAGTAGAAACTCTTCTAAGGAAGGAGGCCATCGAGGTGGTCCCTCCTCAAGACAGAGAATCCGGGTTCTACAGCCGGTACTTCATAGTTCCCAAGAAGGATGGAGGGCTCCGGCCCATCTTAGATCTCAGGCAATTGAACCGCTCAGTAAAGAGACTGAAGTTCAAGATGCTCACTATCAAGCAGGTAGTGTCACAAATCAGGTCCGAGGACTGGTTTGTCACGATAGATCTAAAAGACGCGTATTTTCACGTCTCCATCCTTCCTCAACACAGGAAGTTCCTCAGGTTCGCTTTCAGGGGCGAAGCTTACCAATACAGGGTACTTCCTTTCGGCCTAGCTCTCTCTCCCCGTACTTTCACAAAGTGTGTGGATGCTGCTCTGGCTCCTCTGCGACTCCAGGGCATCCGCATACTCAACTACATAGACGACTGGCTCATCCTAGCCAGCTCAGAGCAGTTAGCGGTTCAACATCGAGGTGTTGTTCTCGCTCACATGAAAGAATTAGGGTTGAGACTCAACGCCAAGAAAAGTGTACTTTCTCCATTACAGAGGACCACTTACTTAGGCGTGGTGTGGGATTCGACCACGATGCAGGCACGTATGTCTCCTGCTCGGATCGAGTCGATCCTTACTGCAGCAAATGCGGTCAAGCTAGGCCAGTCACTCACTGTCAAACAGTTCCAAGTACTGTTAGGTCTTATGGCAGCCGCATCCAACGTGATACCTTTTGGACTGCTGCACATGAGGCCACTACAGTGGTGGCTCAAAACCAGGGGGTTCTCCCCGAGGGGAAATCCATTCCGCAAGATCAAGGTCACGCGGCGCTGCCTACGTGCCTTGGCTATGTGGAAGAAACCCTGGTTCCTCTCTCAGGGTCCAGTTCTGGGAACTCCGTGTCGCCGTGTTACACTAGCGACGGACGCATCCCTCACTGGATGGGGAGCGGTCATGAGTGGCCACTCAGCCCAAGGCCTGTGGAGCCCTCATCTTCTCTCATGGCACATAAATCGCCTAGAGATGTTAGCTGTGTTCCAGGCCCTGAAGTGTTTCCTTCCAGACCTAAGAAACCGCCACGTGTTGGTCCGTACAGACAGCACTGCGGTAGTGTACTATATAAACCATCAAGGAGGGACCCGCTCACGCCCCTTGTTCAAGCTGGCGTACCGGATCCTCCTGTGGTCTCAAGGAAAGTTTCTCTCCCTGAGAGCAGTCCACATTCCTGGACATCTGAATGTGGGAGCAGACGTCCTGTCGAGGCAGGGGCCGAGGCCCGGGGAATGGATGCTTCACCCAGCAGTGGTGAAGCAGATCTGGAGAAAATTTGGCCAGGCTCAGGTGGACCTCTTCGCGACTCGAGAGACATCGCAATGTCCCCTCTGGTACTCTCTAGTTCCTCCAGCTCCTCTCGGACTGGACGCTATGGTACAGACGTGGCCGAGGCTTCGTCTGTACGCCTTTCCCCCGATCGCTCTGCTCCCAGGAGTTCTGGAAAGAGTGCGCCGGTTCCAAGTACGGCTGCTGCTAATAGCCCCGTATTGGCCGGCCCAAGTATGGTTTCCGAACCTAGTCTCCCTCCTCGACGGCTCTCCATGGGAGATTCCCGTCAGGAAGGACCTCCTGTCTCAGGCTGGGGGCGCAATTTGCCACCCCCACCCAGAGAGGTGGAAGTTATGGGTGTGGCCCCTGAGGGGGCACAACTCATAGAAGCTGGTCTCTCAACCGAGGTTGTTGAGACCCTTCTCCAATCCAGAGCTCCCTCTACGAGGAAACTTTATGGCCTTAAGTGGAACCTGTTTGTTAAATGGTGTTACGAACACCGCTTCGACCCAGTCAACTGCCCAGTTGGTACAGTTCTGGAGTTCCTACAAACTCGCCTTTCCGCAGGGCTAGCTCACTCCACCCTGAAGGTATACGTGGCGGCTATATCGGCCTTCCACGCCCCTCTCGGTGGCCTCTCAGTGGGCAAAAACCCCCTGGTCATTCGTTTCCTCCGCGCTGCACTCAGGTTGAGGCCTCGAGTGCAGCCAAGGGTTCCCACGTGGGACCTGGCTGTCGTGCTAGAAGCTCTATGCAAGCCTCCTTTCGAGCCCATAGAGGAGATATCAGACCGCGTGCTTACCATTAAGACAGCGCTCCTGATAGCCCTTACCTCTCTGAAGAGAGTAGGGGACCTTCAGGCCCTCTCAGTGGCCCCTTCTCACTTAGACTTTGCCCCTGGTATGGCCAAAGCCTTTCTTTACCCAAGAGTTGGGTACGTACCGAAGGTCCCGTCCCTAGCACCTCAGCCTATAACGCTGCAAGCGTTCTATCCTCCTCCGTTCCTGGAGCCAGATCACAGGAAGTTTAATTGCATGTGCCCAGTCAGAGCATTAGATGCTTACGTCCACAGAGCTGCCCTGTGGCGTAAAACAGAACAGCTGTTTGTCTGTTATGGCCCTCCAAAGAAGGGCCACCCAGCTGCTAAAACCACTATCAGTAGATGGATCATTGATGCCATATCTACTGCCTACGAGTCTTCTGGTCTCCCATCACCGATCGGAGTCAAGGCTCACTCTACTCGAGGCCTCTCTGCCTCGAAAGCTCTGACGGCAGGTGTCCCCATCCAGGACATCTGCAATGCTGCGGGTTGGTCTTCGCCCCTGACATTTGTCAGGTTTTATCAAATCGACCTCAGAGCCACTCCAGGCTCCTCCGTACTGGACTCTAGCCAGTAAGCCATTAATATCAGCCATCTCCCTAGCCAGGAGGAGACTTCTCAAGGCGCATTCTTTTAGTTAAAAGAAGAGAAGTCGTTACTCGCCACACCCTCCTCGTGTGCCTGAGGGCCGAGGAGTGGTTTCAGGATCCTTAGTCCCCCCTGTGCTGGTCATTTCCAGACAAGGGACTACTATTCCCCGAGAGCCTGAGGGCCGGGGACCATGTCACCTTCTGTCAGTAGAATCTAGACAAAGGTTCTTTCTCTCAAGCCCTGGTAGTTCCACCAGGCAGAACTTACTCAGTCCCGCTTGCTCTGGCATATCCCCAGACAAAGGACTAAGACTCCTCGAGTGCCCGAGGGCCGAGGAGTATCTCTCTAGCGCTTACGGTCTTTCAAATTAGGATGTAAGCCGAGTAGAAGGTCTGCTCATATCCTCGTGTGCTCGAGAGCCGAGGATCATACAACCCTCTTGTCCGCGGAATGCTAGACAATGGTCCATTTCCCTCGCGTACTGGCAAATTTCCCAGACCGGGTGTAATTCGGTCCCTCTGGTTTCTGGCTTTCTCCAGACCACGGACTAAGACTCCTCGTCTGCCTTCAAATAAGGCCGAGGAGTGCCTCCTGCACTGGTTGGCTACCAGGCAGAGGCCCATACTGTCCTCCCCGTGAGCCCGAGGGCCGGGGATTGCAGTGTCCTGTTGTCCGCATAAAGCTAGACAAAGGCTTATCTTCTCGCGTCCTGGCGGAGTACCAGGCCGAGCCTTGAGTCCCTCTTGCTCTGGCAGAACCCCAGACAAAGGACTACCCTCTCCTCGTGAGCCCGAGGGCCAAGGAGTACCTCTCGTTCTGGCTGGCGATCAGACAGAGGCGGACCACCTGGCTGAGGTCCACTTCTCCCTTTGCAAGCAAAGGTCGAGAACCCTATCCTCGTGAGCCTGAGGGCCGAGGATCCTTTCACCATCTTGTCCGTAGAATACTAGACAATGGTTTATCTTCCTCGCGTTCTGGCATCTACCAGACCGGGTGTAATTCGGTCCCTCTGGTTTCTGGCATTTTCCCAGACCAAGGACTAAGACTCCTCGTCTGCCTTCAAGCAAGGCCAAGGAGTGCCTCCTGCACTGGCTGGCTACCAGGCAGAGGCCCATACTGTCCTCCCCGTGTGCCCGAGGGCCGGGGACTGCAGTGTCCTGTTGTCCGCATAAGGCTAGACAAAGGCTTATCTTCTCGCGTCCTGGCAGAGCACCAGGCCGAGCCTTGGGTCCCTCTTGTTCTGGCAGAACCCCAGACAAAGGACTACCCTTTCCTCGTGAGCCCGAGGGCCGAGGAATACTCCTGAGGTCGATCTTACTATCCTCGTGGGTCCGAGGACCGAGGATCTCTCCCACTTGTCCGTACAGACAGTGGTCATTTCAGTCCCTCTTGTGCTGGCTGTTCCCAGACAACGGACTAAGACTCTGCGTGTGCCTGAGGGCCGCCGAGTACCTCTCGCTCTGGCTGGCGACCAGACAGAGGAAGACTACCTTTCCTCGTGTGCCCGAGGGCCGAGGACTATAGGGCCTCTTTGTCCGCGGAAGGCTAGACAAGGGCTCTTTTTCTTCCATCCTGCTCAAAGACACAGCGCAGGCTTTGGAAATTATGGGGGCGTTGGTAGTCTCGTTCCCCATAGCGTTTCTAGACGCGGCTCGAGTTCCCGGAAGGGAACGTCTCGGGTTACGTATGTAACCTAGTTCCCTGAGGGAACGAGACGCCGCGTCTCGAACCATAATTCCCGCACCCTGCGGCGCTCGCTTCATTCCTAAAGAGCTGCCGCGGGCGTCAAACGCACGTGCTTTATACTTCCTGGTCGATGACGTCATCGCGCCGGTGACGTCACTCCCGTCATTTCATTGGTTGTAAGACATGATTCAGAGTGCGGCCCGCCAATGGCGTTCCCCATAGCGTTTCTAGACGCGGCGTCTCGTTCCCTCAGGGAACTAGGTTACATACGTAACCCGAGACGTTCTTTATGGAACCATTTAGACAAAAAAAAAAAAAAGGTTCTTCTATGGCATTGTGAAGCACCTTTATTTTTAAGAGTGTATGATGAATTTGATGGTATTATATCATTAAATGGTCAGCTAAATGAATTGTGAAATGAGTTTGGGAAAAAAAACAAACCGTCTGTTTTTGTTCTCCAAAACCCTTCATCCACAGTGGAGTGGCCTTATCCCGTGCTCACTTTGAAAAGCAGCCTCCCTCCAATCTCAGAAAGTCCAACTTCTTCCATTTTGTTCTGGCACTCTATGACCGCAATGGGCAGCCTGTGGAAGTGGAAAGGACAGCGTTTGTTGACTTTGTGGAGCAGGACAAGGTATTATCAATAGCATGTTTCCTTTGATGCGTTATAGCTTGAGCTTGGTGAGAGAAATCAAAACCTTGTAAGAAATATTTGGCATGCAGGGAATTAGAGAGCCATTCTTGTACTCTGACACATCTTTTACAACATCAACTTCCCTCATCTGTGCTGTCCTGGACTAATGCAGGTTTTCAAACTACATAACAGTTACCCTCCTTCTGATGCATCCCTCATCAATCTCATGTTTAAACTGAATTGAAAACATGCAAATTAAATCTTTGACAGTTATACCACTCATTTCTGAATAAAAAACTGCATATTGCAGTAACTTACCTAGAGTACCTTATATAGTTGTGATTTGTATACTCCTGTGTGCTTGCTTAAATGTTAACTTTGCGTAATGAAAATGATTTTTTCCTTCCCATGTCTGTCCTTGCTGTTCTTCTAAGGAGCAGACGGGGGAAAAGACCAATAATGGAACTCACTACAAACTCCAGCTCCTCTATAGTAATGGTACGCTCCTCATTTCTCATCACATATACCTTTATGGCCATGTTGATTGGGACATATAGCATGCAACATTTAGTTTTTGCAAATCAAAAAGCAATAATTATGTAATCCTATTATGCATTAGATGAACTCACTGGCAATATGGTTCCAACTTTAAGTCATTTTTATATCAATAATCTGCTAAGAGTACATCATCAGCAAGGTTTGTTTGTTGTTTTTGTTCACAGGTGTTCGCACAGAACAAGACCTTTATGCACGTCTCATTGATTCTGTCACTAAACAGGTAAATCACCACCACGTTTTCTGAGCTGAAAGCCTTTTAGCCTTTTGCAATGTGTTGATGACCTCTCTTGAATTCTGTTTTGCATGGTTCAGCCCATATCATATGAAGGGCAGAACAAGAATCCAGAAATGTGCCGTGTTCTGCTAACCCATGAGGTCATGTGCAGGTGAGGAAAAAACACAAATCTGAATATCTGCAAGGTGATACATAGCATACAGCAAATTCAGATTGCTCTACAATGAGCCATACTACAGCCACTTTAATATCACAGCTCTACCTACACTCTGGAAAATAGAAAACCATTGGAAAATCCATTGAAGAACCATGAAGAACATCTATGAAACCAATGTGCAGGTTCTTTTTGGAACTGTTCACTGGAAAGTTTTTGTTTAAGTTCTTCTATAGCATAAGTAATGTTAACAATGATTACCTACACTCTTAAAAATAAAGGTGCTTTAAAAGGTTCTTCACAGCGATGCCATAGAAAAAACATTTTTGGTTCCACAAAGAACCATTCAGTCAAAGGTTCTCTAAAGAATCATCTCTTTTTTACCTTTTTATAATCTGAAGAACCTTCTTTTGCCACAAAGAACATGAAACAGAAAGGTTCTTCAGATGTTAAAGGTTTCTATATGGAATGATTTAGACAAAAAAAAAAAAAAAAGTAAGCACCTTTATTTTTAAGAGTGTATCCTAGGACGATGTCACAACCTCTCATAATTAAGAGAAGGTACACATATATTGCAAATGTATAGATGCACATAACTCTACACAATATTGACAGATTTATAACTGATGACACAATTAATGACTGATTTCAGTCTCTGGAGAAGACATTTGTTTATAACATGCCCAAATCTGACCCTGGACCACAAAACCAGTCTTAAGTACCACAGGTATGTTTGTAGCAATAGCATGGGTCAAAATGATCGATTTTTCTTTTATGCCTAAAATCTTTAGAATCTTAAATTAAGATCATGATCCATGAAAATATTTTGTAAATGTCCAGTTATAAATATTTCAAAACATATTTTTTTGATTAGTAATATGCATTGCTAAGACTTTCATTTGGACAACTTTAAAGGCAATTTTCCCAATATTTTGAATTTTTGGCACTTTTAGATTCCAGATTTTCAAATAGTTGTATCTCAGCCAAATATTGTTGTTATCCTAAGATTAGCTTTTTTTATTCAGCTTTCAGATGATGTATAAATCTCAATTTGAAAACAAAAAAATCCCTTATGACAGGTTTTGTGGTCCAGGGTCATAAATTAATTGACTAAAATGTAGTCATAATGCACACTATATGAATCCCTAGAAGTTTACATAAAAGAAATGCATCTTTAGGAAACAAATAAAGTTACACTGCAAAAAATGCTTTTCTTACTTAGATGTTTTTTTTTTTATTTCCAGCCAAAATATCTACAAATCCTTAAATCAAGAATGATTTTCTAGACAAGCAAAATTATTTTCTTGTTTTCAGATTTTTATATTTGAAATAATTTTTTTTTTTTTGCTTACCCTATTGGCAGATTATTTTGCTTGTTCTAGCAAAATAATAAAGATTAATAAAGGATTTACTAGACAAGTAATTGTCTTGTTTTCAGAAAAAAAGAAGTTAAAATGAATTGAGTTTCTGCATAGAACAAGCAAAATAATCTGCCAATGGGGTAAGAAAAAAAAACGTATTTCAAACAGAAAACAAGATTATTTTTTTTACCCCATTGGTAGATTATTTTGCTTGTTTCAAGCAAAAACACAATTATTTTTTCTGAAAACAAGACCATTTTTCCTCCTCTAGAAAATCCTTCTTGATTTAAGAATTTTTAGATATTTTTGGCTGGAAACAAGACAAAAAATCTAAGGTAGAAAAGCATCTTTTGCAGTGTATTTCTAGAGTCTAAAAGTGCAGTCACATTAGAGAAATTTCAATTAGATCCAGTGTCAATTGTCAATAATGTAGACAGCTTTCTGTTCGTCAACACTGCACAAGTTTGCACGACCAACTTTAACACGAGCGAAATCTGTGTGAGGAATATATAAAGTTCCCAACTGCAAATGATAATGGCAATGACCTGCAATGATATAAATCACATTTTCAGGACAGAATAAGCACAAGTGAGTGTCCATAAGAAGAGAAGGAGAAAGAGGAACAGCAAGTGTCACAGGAGACAGAGGAGACAGGGGGTGTGCGGTGACCTCAGGCTTGAGGACAGCATTAGGGAGGGCAGAGGGGGAGTCAGAATTGGCTCTGCCCCCATTGTGTAGCCAGCAGATGCCCGAGTGGGCGCTCACAGCTGGTTAATAACAGAGCTGATGGGGAAGGGGGTGCAGAGGGCAGGCGACACAGCTGGGGAGTGACTCTGTCTGACGGAGGGGGCTGTGGGCCGGGGGAAAGGAGAAAGCATATAGGCAGATGGCCAGGGGTGGGGGGCACTTTTGTTATGCTGGTGGCGTGGTGCATGAGGTGGGGGATTGAGCTTGGGAGGGGGGGCATGCCCTGGAACAGACAGGAGGTCCACCGATGGTGTGTGTGTGTGTGTGTGTGTGTGTGTGTGTGTGTGTGTGTGTGTGTGTGTGTGTGTGTGTGCATGCTACAGAAGCAGCGATTGAGCTTGATCATTCACAATCTACGTGACAGATTGCTGGCCTGCCTTTTCTGAGTCTTAATTGTGGTCGTACACAGCAAGTTTTAATCATTCATTATCTTCTTCTCTTTTCGCAGTCGCTGCTGTGAGAAAAAAAGCTGCGGCAATCGTAACGAGACACCATCTGACCCTGTCATCATTGACAGGTAAGTCTGGATATGAAACTTGTGTTTTTTTCCCATCAAACACACAGTCAACAGTATATTTTACTTACGGGAAGAAAACCTGAGATGCACACTGACAAAAAAGGCTTGTCTTGTTTCTAGTCAAAATATCAGAAAATTCTTAAATTAGCATGTATTTACTGACACATGATTTAATCTTGTTTTAAACAAAATGCACTTAATTTAGTTTTTCCCTCTTGGAAAATGTAGTTTTGCCTATTAAGTAAATGCATGCTAATTTAAGAATTTTCAGATATTTTGACTAGAAACAAGACGGAAAATACTAAGTAAGATAAGCCTTTTTTTGCAGTGTAATGATTTTGAGAGAACTTTTGAGTTTTGAGATTTGATGGCACATGGTTGAGCACACTAAGACTTTTACTAAGATACAATACTAAGATTTTTTGTTTTGTTTCCAGCCAAAATATCTAAAAATTCTTAAATCAAGAAGGATTTTCTAGACGAGTAAAAATATTGTCTTGTTTTCAGAAAAAACAAGTCAAAATTAAGTGTGTTTGTTCTTGAAACAAGCAAAATAATCTGCCAATGGGGTAAAAAAAGTAATCTTGTTTTCTGTTTGAAATAAAAAAAAAAATAGCTTATTCTTTTGCTTGTTTCAAGCAAAAACGCTCTTAAATTTGACTTCTTTTTTCTGAAAACAAGACAATAATTTTTAACTGTCTAGTAAATCCTTTTAGATTTTGGCTGGAAACAAGACAAAAAAAATCTAAGTAAGAAAAGCATTTCTTAAAGAACCTTTGACTGAATGGTTCTTTGTGGAACAAAAAATGGTTCTTCTATGGCATCGCTGTGAAAAACCTTTTAAAGCACCTTTATTTTTAAGAGTGTATACACAAAGAATTGGAGTAATATTTGTCTCTTAGATAGTTATTAGTCAGCCTGGACCACAAAACCAGTCATAAGGGTACATTTTTGCAAATTGAGATTTATACAATCACCTGAAATCTGAATAAATAAGCTTTCCATTGGATTTTTGTTATGATAAGACAATATTTCGCTGAAACAAGACTATAAATCTAGAAACAGAGGGTGCAAAAAAATCTAAAAATTGAGAAAATCATCCAAAAGTTGTCCAAATGAAATTCTTAGCGATGCATATTACTAATCAAATTCCTACAGTAGGAATTTTAAGATCTTTACTTAAAATCCAAATGATTTTTGGCATAAAAGAAAAATTTGATAATTTTGACCCATACAATATATTTTTGGCGTGCTACGTAAGACTGGTTTTGTGTTCTAGGATCACATTTTGGTTTTAAAAATGAACACATTTCTCCTTTATTCTTCATCTTCGTGTTGAAAAAGAATCAGTTTCTTCCTTATTTCCTCCTTTTCCTATTCACTACATAAAACAGCTCTTAAAAGCCCCATGCAAGTGCTCTTGTTCGTACTGAATCATCCTTTCTCCCACAACCTGATCACCCCGAGATATCTCTCAAAGATATGGATGATATAGTTTCCCTTAAGTTCAGATCTCACTCGATGTCCTGTCCAAGTGAACATTGTTTATAAAGCGTCTCTGAGGATCTGCTCTGTCTTTCTCAAGTCAAGAGTGGAAAAAAATGGACTCTCGTCTCATAGATTTTCCCAGAATTCCTTAGCACCACAGCTGTTTTTATCGTTTTCTCTCTCTCCTCGTGTCCAGTCCTCTCCTTCCTTGTCTTTAACTCTCCAAACATGGCCAGAGTTTCAATAAAATGAAGGTTTCAGAAATCCATGTTTGGTACTGACAGATTTTTTTAAGCTATTGCCACATTAGTGCATTATGATACTGTACACTTTTAAAAGGTGCTTCACGATGCCAAAGAAGAACCCTTTTTTGTCTAAATTGTTTCATAAAGAACCTTTAACATCTGAAGAACCTTTCTGTTTCACTAAAGGTTCTTTGTGGCAAAAGAAGGTTCTTCAGATTCTAAAAAGGTAAGAAAGAGATGGTTCTTTAAAGAACATTTGACTGAATGGTTCTTTGTGGAACCAAAAATGGTTCTTCTATGTCATCGCTTAAAGAACCTTTTAAAGCACCTTTATTTTTAAGAGTGTACTTCTCAGGTTTGCCAACAGTAAACAAACAGTTCCCTTAAAACAAGCAAAATAATCTGCCAATGGGGTAAGAAAAATAATCTTATTTCAAACAGACAACTAGATTATTTTGTTTTCCCCATTTGCAGATTATTTAGCTTGTTTCAAGCCAAAACTCACTTAATTTTGACTAATTTTTTTCTGAAAACAAGACAATTTTTACTTGTCTAGAAAATCCTTCTTGATTTAAGAATTTTTCAATTTTTGGCAGGAAACAAGACAAATAAATCTATGTAAGAAAAGCTTTTTTTTTTTTGCAATAAAAATACCATTTGTTGAGCGATTTTTAATATCTTTCAAACTATTAATTAAAAGATATTCCAGAAAATAGTGTTTTTGGTACTAAACTCAACCTTATTTACATTTTTAGGCTCGTTTTAATAACCTTCGCACCCTTGTGCACTGCAAAAAATGCTTTTCTTACTTAAATTTTTTGTCTTGATTCCAGTCAAAATATCTAAAAATTATTAAATCAAGAAGGATTTAAACTAAACAAGTAAAAATGGTCTTTTTTCAGAAAAGAAAGTCAAAATTAAATGAGTTTTTGCTTGAAACAAAGAAAAATAATCTGACAATGGGGTAAGAAAAATAATCTTGTTTTCTGTTTGAAATGAGATTTTTTTTCTCACTTAATTTTAACAAGAAAATAATTTTTAATCGTCTAGAAAATCCTTCTTGATTTAAGAATTTTTCGATTTTTGGCAGGAAACAAGACAAAAAAATCTATGTAAGAAAAGCATTTTTTTGCAATAAAAATACCATTTGTTGAGCGATTTTAATATCTTCCAAGCTATTAAATTAAAAGATATTCCAGAAAATAGTGTTTTTGGTACTAAACTCAACCTTATTTACAGTTTTAGACTCATTTTAATAACCTTCACACCCTCGTGCACTGCAAAAAATGCTTTTCTTACTTAAATTTTTTGTCTTGTTTCCAGCCAAAATATCTTTAAAAAAAAAAGGATTTTCTGTTGTCTTGTTTTCAGATAAAAAATAGTCAAAATGAAGTGCGTTTTTGCTTGAAACAAGCAAAATAATCTGCCAATGGGGTAAAAAAAAAATCTTGTTTTCTGTTTGAAATGAGATTTTTTTTTTCTCACTTAATTTTAAAACAAGAAAATAATTTTTACTTGTCTAGAAAATCTTCTTGATTTAAGCATTTTTCGATATTTTGGCTGGAAACAAGACAAAAAATCTAAGTAATAACAGCATTTTTTTTTTTGCAGTGTGTTCTTCATTTTCTTTGCCACCTACAAGCTTCTGCCCTAATATTGATATAATTAGTCAGCCTCATCAGGATCCCTCCCCAGTTCTTGTGGGAATTGTGATCCCAGAGCACCTCCACCCCCCTCCTTTTTTAATCTGTGTCCGTTTTGTTTGGACCTGCTGCTCTGTCTGTCTGTCTCTCCACCCCCTTTCCTCCTCCACAACTAATCCAGTTATTAGCAGAAGGGGAGAGAATGGCTCTCAGCTGATCCTGAAGGAGGCTTTTGTCACATTATGCTCCCCACGTCTTCCCTCTCGGCTCTTCTCGCTGCCAGAGTTTACGGCCTGGCTTTTTATCATTACCTGACCATATGCTATATTACAGACTAATTTTGGCACTTGTGCTTTGACAACCTTTAGCATGTTAGTTGGTTGATATAATTGCATGTCTTATCATGTGCTCGTGCCAGAATGAAATTGATTGACAGACCAACTAAGTCAATCCAGCAATCCATGACTGATCAATAACAGCAGAGTGCTTTGATCCTGTAGATGAAAGCTGCTATTTTTTGGATTGCAATGGATATTATGCTGGGTTACTTCAGTACTGACAAACTAATCAGGGACTAAACAATAATGATGGTTTGATGAATATTTACATTAATTGCATATCATTTTTTTGATCATAAAAACAATTCGTTTTTAAAAAAAAAAATTAGTTTATAGTATTTACAATATAGAAGTCTGTGCAAAGTTACCATTTAGTTTAGTAAATGAAAGTATGTGTATGTTTTGCAAGAATAGGACATTTTTGGGTTGAGATACAACTATTTAAAAATCTGCAATCTGAGGATGCAAAAAATCAAAATACTGAGAGAATCACTTTTAAAGTTGTCTGAAAGCAGTTCTTAGCAATGCATATTACTAATCAAAAATTAAGTTTTGATATATTTATGGTAGAAAACTGACAACATGGTATTTGAGGCGAGACACTGCAGATGAATAGGGTAAAACAAACAAACAAACAAAAAAAACAATAGTTATCACCTTACATACTCAGTTGATGTATTACATTGACAATTGCAAACATTTTTCTAAACAAGTTTTTTAAAATATTAGGTTTGAATATGCAAATGAGCATTATTTAATGAAATATGCACTAATTTTCATACATTTCTAGTACAAACATCTTAAGACTGGATGAAGTCAGTTTTGAAATTCTTGTTTAATTTTTTTTTACATATTATAATCAAATGTTTTTACAGAAGGGAATCTCATTTTTGTCACTCCATAATTCAGAAAAAACTTAGAACAGACAGGAAACACTATTTTTTATTTATTTTTTTACTATTTTGGGGGGAATAAAATGTTGCATAAAATCTAAGCTTATTCTATATGAACAAATCCCTCTGTAAAAAACATTCAGGATATAGACAGGAATAAAAATGTAAAGTGTGGTGTGTGTAAAGTGCTACTGAAGTGGAGATTTGTGGCTCAGTGTAGGAGAAAACAACTCTTGGCCTTTAAAAATATGGATTGTAATTGAAATCACAAATAGATAAAGTGCTATAAAAGAAAGACTTAACAGTGTCTTTTGTTTTCTTTCCACTAGTCTGAAAAACACTTTATTAAACACCAAAAAGCCTAAAATCTCAAACTTGACAAGTGCATGAAAAAGCGTTTTTGCCTGCAGTGTCTCTCCTTAAGACTGGTTTTGTAGTCCAGGATCACAAATGTTTCTGAAGGCTCTGGCATATCCAAGCTTTTCTTTTAACCATTGTGGTAAATGTACAGCTGTAAGGCTAACAGCTTGAGGCTTAGCATGTCAGCAGCACACAGGTTCAATAAATGGATGCGTACGACCGGTGGGGGTTGAAAAAGAACTGCTGAAAAGAAAGAGAAAGAGAGGCTTGAAAGGGGATCAATCCCATGGTGGGTTTTGTGGAAGCAAAGTTAAATAATCAATATGATATAATCTTGTCAATAGAACAAGGCTGATGGATTGGTGCGCTTATTTATTTGTTTGTTTGCTTTTGTCTTAACTGTTTCCAAAAGCAGTCTTGATGATTGCTGATTGCTGAAAAAATTACGTTGATGATTTAGTAATGTGCAATACCTCCACAGAATTTGGATTAAGTTATAAATACCAGTGCTGATGTTTATACTGTATGTTACTGTTGCATGAATTAAATCCTGATTTCAGGATTTATGAAAAAATATATGCATGAAAATGTAAGAGACACAGTAGCAGTGTAAGGATATTTGACTCAAAAACAGTCATCAACACACTTGGGGCTGTTGTTTTAAAGTCTAGTCTGACATTGCATTTCATTTGCATCCCTAGTTCTTTCTGCAATGTGTGCTCTGATTTGGAAAAAAAGAAAAGAAAAAAAATCAGAGTAATAGGAATGGTACCATCTGTCCCTCTCACTTTGCTAATCAAACCCATGGGAGTGCAGAACTACTGGATCAATAGAAAGACAATTAACTGATCCTGAAGGGAAATTTAGTTTGGCATCAGCACCAACACCCAACAAAAACAGAACACATATGACCCATATTAAGAACAGAATGTGCAAAATCATTTGTGACCCTGGACCACAAAACCAGTCTTAAGTAGCATGGGTATTTTTGTAGCAATAGTCAAAAATTGATTGCTTGGGTCAAAATGATCAATTTTTGTTTTATGGCAAAAATCAGTAGGATATTAGGTAAAAATCACGTTGCATGAAGATATTTTTCTAAGATAAGTTTCCCACCATAAGTATATCAAAACTTAATTTTTGATTAGTAATATGCATTGCTAAGAACTTCATTTGGACAACTTTAAAGGCGATTTTCCCAATATTTGTTTTATTTTGTCTTAACTGTTTCCAAAAGCTGCCTTGGTGATTGCTAAATTGTTAATAATTTAGTAATGTGCAACATCTCCACAGAATCTGGATGATGTAGTTATACATACCAGTCCTCTGTTTTAATGTTTTAATTAAAATGTCTGGTTTAATCGATTTTTATGCCAAAAAATTACAAGGAAATTAAGTAAAAATCATGCTCCATGAAGATATTTTTCTAAGGTAAGTTTCCCACCATAAATATATCAAAACTTAATTTTTGATTAGTAATATGCATTGCTAAGAACTTCATTTGGACAACTTTAAAGGCGATTTTTTTTTTGCACCCTCAGATTCTAGATTTTCAAATAGTTTCAGATGATGTTTTAATCTCAGTTTTGAAAAACTGACACTTATGACTGGTTTTGTGGTCCAGGGTCACATTTATGATAAACTGCCATGTTGATTTCTGCCATGCACATTTTTTCACGCTATTTCAACATTAGGTAGATCACTAACAGAACTTTCTGGACCAATGTAGATATTACAATACACACATTTTTCACATTTTGTTATGTTGCAACCTGAAGCAAAAATACTGTAAATTAAATTATTTTTGTAATTGTTATTTTTACACTCCATAGGGCACAGCAAAAAGCAGAAAATTTAAACTTAAACTTAAATTTATCTACAAATATAAATAAATAATTAAGCCAAAAATACATTGTATAGGTCAAGATGATAGATTTTTCTTTTATGCCTAAAATCATTTGGATATTAAGAAAAAAACATGTTCCATGCAGATTTTTTTCTAAGATAAGTACCAAAAATACATCAAAACTTAATTTTTGATTAGTAATGTGCATTGCTAAAAACTTCATTTGGACAACTTTAAAGACGATTTTCTCAACATTTAGATTTTTTTGCACCCTCAGATTGTAGTTGTATCTCGGCCAAATACTGTCCTATCCTTACAAAGCATGCATCAATGGAAAGCTCATTTATTAAGTTTTCAGATAATGTATCAAGTTTCAACTGGTTTTCTGCCATACTCATTTTTTTCAACATTTTTTTTCAAGCAAACAACAGAAAATTTTAACTCAAACTTAGATTTATAAACAAAAGTAAATAAATAATTAAAACATCACATTACATATTTGAAATCCAGTCTCGGTTGCATGCATTTGTCCAGATGATGTGTGAGATTTAACGACTCTAACCTTTGATGGCCGTCCATCTGCTTTAAATTCAATTGGATTTGGAAGGGCGATTTCTGTCACCACTGTGAGGAACAGTGCTGCCTATGGTGCTAAAATATAATGTCCATGGCTAATCCATAGCAAATGTGTACACATGCAGACAGGAGTGTGGGGAGAGCGGGAGGGAGGATCTGTGTTGGAGGAAGAAAACAGTAGAGAGACTGACAGGGCTCACAGCAGGCCTGCTGGGAAGCTGTCAATGGCCCTATCAACCCTGACCTGAGTCCTGACAGAGTCATCACACACACACACACACACACAAGTCTGATCTCTCACAAACTCACCTCTATGATCTTAAATAATGCAGGGCATCTGTCCGGCCAAATACATCCCAAATCCTGCAGTAAATGCACAAACAGGAGCGTGTTTAGGATGTTGAGGCTTACAGAATGTAGCTTGCAGGATGAGATCTTCTGGATCTGCTCCAGATTGCTGGCAAGCAGACACACACACAAACAAACAGAGGGGCCAGGCTAGCACCAGGGGGCATCATTAACTCATTAGTGAAATTTAAGACAGTCAAGCACCATTGCTTTCACACACACACACACACACACACACACACACACACACACACACACACACACACACACACACACACACACACACACACACACACACACACACACACACACACACACACACACATGTTGGGTTTACATGTTTTATGGGGACATTCCATAGGCGTAATGGTTTTTATACTGTACAAACCGTACTTTCTATCACCCTACACCTACCCTACACCTAAACCTAGCCCTCACAGGAGATTGTGCACACTTTTACTTCATCAAAAAAACTCATTGTGCATGATTTATAAGCCTGTTTCCTCATGGGGACCTGAGAAATGTCCCCACAAGGTCAAAATCTACTGGTATTCCTATCCTTGTGGGGACATTTGGTCCCCACAACGTGATGAATACCAGGTACACACACACACACACACACACACACACATAGGAAGACATATGCACTGCACAAAAATTCTTGTGTCTTGTTTCCAGCCAAAATATCTAAAGAATCTTAAATCTAGAAGGATTTTCTAGACAAGTTTTTCAGAAAAAAATAGTCAACATTATGTGAGTTTTTGCCTAGAACAAGCTAAATAATCTGCCAATGGGGTAAAAAAAAAAAAAATCATATTTCAAACAGAAAACCAGATTATTTTTCTTACCCCATTGGCAGATTATTTTACTTGTTTTAAGCAAATATGCACTTAACCGAGTTTTTTTCTTCTTCTGAAAACAAGACAATAATTTGTATTAGTCTAGAAAATCCTTTTTGATTTTAACAATTTTCAGATATTTTGGCTGGAAACAAGACAAAAAATCTAAGTAAGAAAAGCTTTTTTGCAGTGTATGCATTTGCATATGAGGCAAAAGGGCTAATTTCATCAGACTGGCATTTATGCTGCTAATTAAGAATTTTCTCTAGTATCTGGTGGGAAAAAAAGTTTGCATGCATGCTTTTTTCTTTTCATAACTCAAGCTGTTCTGTGTGAGACGTTCAGTAAAGTGAGTGCTGGCATCCTCCATTCAAACCCCCCCCCTCTCTCTCTCTCACACACACACACACACACACACACACACACACACACACACACACACACACACACACACACACACACACACACACACACACACACACACACACACACACACACACATAAACACACTCCCAATTTGGAAACAGATGTTGTTTGTCAGATCCTATCATTACTGGCTAATTAAGCAGACATCTTTTCCTTCTTTTCTCCTGTCTGCCACTCATGTATTCATGCAGATTGTCCTGCCTTTGTTTCCCAACAAAGATGAAGGCTTGTGCAGACATTTCATTTTTCATTTTCTGCATTGGTTAAATAAATCTGCGCTTACAAAGACATACTCAGGGAAAGCGCTGAGCATTATAACAAATATGTGTGAAAAAATGTCTGCAACCACACTGGCTTTTTATATTGCATAGTATGTATTTATTTATTAACTACTAACACTAATACAGTTCCATCAGTTCGAAAGTGCCATCTGTTTTACTATCAACTTTTGCAAAACTCTTGACACAGTGAGCACAACAGAAGTCTATGTGGGCTAAACTGAGGATCAATTATCATTGTTTTGGCACAAAATGCATTCAATAACTACATCTCTCAAATTTCGTGAATTCTTTTCTCACTCAGACACAACAACTGGCAAAAATCTTTGTACGTACAGGACATTTTGCACATGCTTACATACTGTTTTCAAAACTGTTAAACTTATGTTCAAAACAATAACATAATGCAAAACTGAATAAGACAGCAAAATTCAACAGCAATATTTTATTGAAACATATTTCAAATCTAAAAATGCAGTTTAACCAGTCACCGCTGATTCTCATTGTAGATGAACATCTACACAGGTGCTACTCTTTCAATTTCATTGAAAGTTGGTTAGGAGAATTGTGTGAAGAGTTTTGCAAAAGTGACCTAAGTATTGAGAAATGTGTCCTATAGCATCTGTAAAAAAAAAACTGTAATACAAGGTACACCAAAGACTAATTTTAAATATTTTTACTATTTAAAATAATTGTTTTCTATTTGAATTTATTTTAAAATGTAATTTATTCCTTTGATTTCAAAGCTGAATTTTTAGTATCATTACTCCAGTCACATGATCCTTCAGAAATCATTCTAATATTCTGATTTACTTCTCAAAAACATTGATAATTAATATTAATATTAATATTATGTTGAAAACAGCTTCAGGTTTCTTTGATAAATATAAAGTTCAGAAGAACAGCATTTATCTAAAATAGAAGTCTTTTGTAACATTATAAATGTCTTTATCATCACTTTTTATTAATTTAAAGCATCTATAATAATAATAATTATATATATATATATATATATATATATATATATATATATATATTTTTTTTTTTTTTTTTTTTTTTTTTTTTTTTTGTGTGAGCAGCAAATCAGAATATTAGAATGATTTCTGAAGGATCATGTGACACTTAAGACTTAATGATGCTGAAAATTCAGCTTAGAAATCACAGAAACCAATTACATTTGAAAATATATTTAAGTAGAAAACAGTTATTTTAAATAGTAAAAATATTTCACAATTTTACTGCTTTTGCTGTACTTTAGATCAAATAAATGCAGGCTTGGTGAGCAGAAGAGACTTTAAACATTGAAATCGTACAAATCGTACTATTCAGAAACTTTTGACTGGTAGTGTATGTATTGTGTGTTTTATAGTGTTTTTTGGGGGACTTTGCCTCGATCAGATTCAATGATCAACATAGTTGTATATGAGTATATGTTTGTGTATTCACTGCTGTTACTTTGGCCCATTTATAGTTATAAAATATGAAAAATGAGCCAAAAAAACACCAGTCAGAAAAGTGTTCAGAGCTTTTAAAATGAGAAACTTTTTTACGGTCACAATTGTAACCGGTGGGATTAAAACTAATTCGAATCTGTGCAATTTCTTAAACAAGTAACTAATCAAATAAGCAAATCTGTAATAGGACCCACTGTAAAGTAAAGTTCAGATTCCCTTTTTTTCAGTTGCAACACAAAACTGAGAAAACCATTGTTGTGTTTTTAATAAACATTAAAAATGTAATGCTCAAAATTTCAAATACTATAAGATAAAAGCTCTCTCAAGTAAAAAAAAAAAAAAAAAAATCTTGTTTCCAGAAGTCCACAAGCGAGATGCTGCTTGGTAGCTTTTATTTTTCTTAGTTGTGGAAGCACGTGTGAAAGGTCCCGGTGTGGTATGTGGTGATGGAGGTATTGATTTTTAGAGGGGCTATGTGTGCCCTGTTAGTGGGGTCAGAGGTTGGGAACGTGCCCTGTTAACCCCTCGACCAGTCTGGCCCCAAAGTCTGCCAAGGGATTCTGGGAGCCCAAAGTATTTATGACCAGCCCTAGCTAACCTCTGCTACCCAAAACCCCTCCGAGGCTCCCCCATTATCCTCACCTTCAGCACAATTCAACACCAGATTTAACCCCCATTTTCTGTTGTCTGCTTGTTTTTGTGCATTGCTTATTTAAATCCAGCAGACGCAGAAAGCGAATATGTAAATATCAGCATCTCATGTTTGTTGGTACTTCTGGTGGTTCATCAATAATGAGCATGTGTTGTTGTTGTAGTGATATGGAGCTGAATCTCTGTGTTCTCACACACATGTGGCGTACAGTCGTTGATGTATTGCTGCTGAAGCTTTCCAGCATGTCATTGTTTCAATGCCGCACATCTGGTTTCCTAATTTTCCTCCCCCTCTCCTCCGTGTCATGACACTGTTTTGTTTTTCTAAGACGGAGCGGGAGGGAGGTGAGATGGACAAGAGGAAACACTGATGAGTGATGCTTCTGAATCCAGCATATCACCAGTCTCTTTCTAACGCATCCCTTACCAAAAACAAGTCTATTTTATTAAGTGTACTTAAGTAAAGTTCAAGTGTATTTTTAAGTATACTTTATGTGGGAAGTATAAACATATCATTGTACTAGTAGTATACTTTTAAGTACTATTTCAATACGAATTGGGAACAAATTGGCCCACTTTCTAAGTATACTTTAAGAATAGCAGTAGTAAACTTCAAAACTATACTTCAAAGTGTACTAAAATTGCATAAAAAAGCAGTATACCTATAAGTTCACTTTTAGTATACTTGCAGTACGAACTAAAAACATAGATGTAAACTAGTTGTGTACTCAAAGTTTACTACTGTTATACTTAAAAGTATACTTTTATATACTAGAAAGTGGCCCAATTTAGTCCCAAGGAGTATTCACTGCAAAAAATGCTTTTCTTATTTAGGTTTTTTGTCATGTTTCCAGCCAAAATATCAAAAAATTCTTAAATCAAGAAGGATTTTCTAGACGAGTAAAAAATAGTTTCTTGTTTTCGAAAAAAAAAAAAAAAAAAAAAAGTTAAAATTAAGTGAGTTTTTGCTTAGAACAAGCAAAATAATCTGCCAATGGGGTAAGCAAAAAAATCTTATTTCAAACAGAAAAAAAGATTATTTTTCTTACCGCGTTGGCAGATTATTTTGCTTGTTTCAAGCAAAAATGCGCTTAATTTTGACCTTTTTTTTTCTGAAAACAAGACAATAATTTTTACTCGTCTAGAAAATCCTTCTTGATTTAAGAATTTTTAGTATTTTGGCTGGAAACATTCAAGCATTTTTTTGCAGTGTTGAAATGGTACACTTAAAAGTATACTACTAGTACACTGATATTTGTATACTTACTACATGAAGTATACTTAAAAATATACTTGAACTTTACTTTATTAATACCTAAATAGGGACATAGTAGTATACTTAAAGTATGAGGTAAAGTTCACTTAAAGAAAGCTAAAATTACTAAACTAGTAGTTTACTGAGACTATACTTCAAAGTTTACTAAAAATGCATAGAAAAGTATTTAATGAGTAAACTGTCAGTATATCTATAAGTTCACTTTTAGTATTCTTGCAGTACACACTGAAAACATAGATGTAAACTAGTTGTGTACTCAAAGTTAACTACTGTTATACTTCAAGTATACTTTACATTTCTAGTATATAAAAGTATCTTTTAAGTATAAGTATAAGTAAAGTTTACATCTGTGTTTTCAGTGTGTACTGCAAGTGTACTAAATGTTAACTTATAGGTATACTGATAGTTTACTAATAAAATACTTTTTTATGCATTTCTAGTACACTTTGAAGTATAGTCTCAGTAAACTAGTTTAGTAGTTTTATACTGAAAGTATACTGTAAGTTGTCTTTAAGTGGACTTTACATTATACTTTAAGTATACTACTATGTCCCTATTTAGGTATTAATTTGTATATATTTTGTTGAATATCTGAACATACAAAACATCAAAAAAAAAAAAAAAACGACATCTGCTTGTAAACAAAAATTCTAGCTTCATGCATTCTTTTTTTATAAGCACTTAATTGTTCAGTCATTCATTTTTGGAAAAAAAGAAAATCACATTTATTTTTTTGTTTTGTTTTTAGCATTTGCAATTTTTGGATCCTATCAGTTCTAAATATATATCCCTGTTCAACTGTGAAGACCTTACTCCAATTAATCTAAATGTCACAACAGTGCAAAAACAGTGCCATTGTTATTATGAAAGTTTTCCTTCTGACACAACAGAGATGGAGGAGTGTTGTGCTGAAGTTGCAAGGTTTTTCCAGGAGTCCTAATTAATTATGCAAGATGGGTCTAATTATGATGCAGTGAATGGATACATGGCAGAAGGTGCGAGGCAGCGAGGCTTAGAGATTTGCATGCTAAGTGAGTGGGGGAGTGACTAATGCATGTTAATGCTGCGTGGCCCATGTGCTTTCATTTGCCTGCTTGCAGCTGTGCTCCATGATTTCATTAAGGGCTGAAAAGTTTATCATGTAGTTAAGGTGAAAAGAATGGCATAAAGTGGCACACTAAACCTTGACAAGTGTGTTGTATGATATTATAAGAGAGAGGGTTGGCAGACAGCAGTTCAGATGCAATGTTAATGGAGTGTGCTTTTTTAAAACTTACAACTATAGCTAATTATTGGGTCACTTTGGTTCAGTTTATAAAACTGCACAGGAAAAATGCTTTTCTTGCTTAGATTTTTTTGTCTTGTTTCAAGCCAAAATTTTAAAAAAATCTTAAATCTAAAAGGATTTTCTAGACAAGTAAAATTATTGTCTTGTTTTTGGAAAAAAGAAGTTAAAATGAAGTGCAGTTTTGCTTGAAACAATTAAAATAATATGCCAGTGTGGTAAGCAAAATAATCTAGTTGTCTGCTTGAAATAAGATTATTTTGCTTACCCCATTGGCAGATTGTTTGGCTTGTTTTAAGCAAAAACTCACCTAATTTTAACTTATTTTTTCTAAAAACAAGACAAACATTTTTACTTGTCTAAAAAGTCCTTCTTGATTTAAGAATTTTTAGATATTTTGGCTGGAAACAAGACATAAAATATTAAGAAAAGCATTTTTGGTAACTAATGATGCAAGATCTAATCTAATCAATCTAATTTAATGAAGTGGTTTGCAAAAATATCTGAATTTGATTGCAATTCAGTTTGATTCATTCAGACAGTTCACTGACACAGTATACATGATTCCTTTTCGCTTAGTTCTTTTAAACATTTTTTCCCACTAAAATAGTAACAGGATACTTTCAAAAAATAAGATGAAAAAAAAAGTATCAAAATATTGTGACAGATTTTTTTTTTTAAATGTATTTCTTGATGGGGGCTGATTCCCCAGTACTAATGAAATACTACAAACACCCCAGGCCATGAAGTATAATTACTATATGAAGTACAATTAGTAATTTCCACCCATGTTATTTGGATCATGATGTCTGTCCTTTGCATTTTCTGCTTGAGGGCTTATTTAGTCCGTCTCACAAACTGCTGAACTGATTTGCACACAATTTTGCACAATGTCTGTTTGATCTCAGATATTATTGATACAACAAACACAAATAATAACAATAATAAAGCAGGTTTTATTGTTATGGCTACATTTTGGGATGTACTAATCCTGTGGTTTCTGTCCAGAATATTATTTTGGACTTAAAGTTAACTATATAAAAACTCTTATTCTTCTGACTTTATTTTGGAGAGTTGATCTAACATGCTGTACAAAATGTGTCAAAGAAAACTAAACAATTTTTTTTTTTTTAATGAAACATTGAAATCTAATGGCAAACATACATAGGACCAACAGTATGTAAAGTTACTGGGTCTTTTAATTTGGTTTGGCCACTTGGCAGTCAATAATTTAGCACACAAAACACTTTCAGGTTTATTCTAACTGCAAATTAACCCATGTTTATGTAGTCTGCATGCAACCATTGTCAACTGCAAAACATATGGGTTTCCTTCTTCCTTGTAAAAGTGGATACACATTTATTTATTTGTTTTTTTATTTTTGATAAACTAAAAGAATCAGGCCATTGTTGCGATACAGTTCACTTCTAGCATGTGAAATCTCTTTCTCTCCATCAACCGTAATGCACTTTTTCTTCATTGAATAAAAAATGATGTTGTTTACCATTTGTTTTTATGTGTGTTTCCCACAGATTTTTCTTGAAGTTTTTCCTAAAGTGCAATCAAAACTGTCTGAAGACGGCAGGGAATCCCAGAGACATGAGACGATTTCAGGTATGGATCATTTATATCTAGGCTAGCTTTTGTTGTAGAAATGTACTGTAGGTAGAACACAAATCACAGTAGATGCCTTTATTCTGCTCTCCACACTATCAAAAAAACATTCTTAATCAGGACCTTGGTTTTATTTCTAGTAAAAAAATTCTTAAAACAAGAAGTTTGTCATCTTAGGTTAATGTGTTTTAAGCTCAAATCTCACTAAATTTACAAAACAAGCAAAAAACTAAATTAAAAAAGTCTACAAATCAAACAGGATAAAACATAATTTCTATTCAAGACACATGAGAAATCTCTGAAAAAAACATTGTATGAAAAAAAAAAGCTTTCAATTAAAAAAGTAAGTGTTTGTGTTGCCTTAAAATGTCATGTTTAGTCAACGTAAAATGTTAAGTTGTACTATGTGACAACTTGGATATTTGAGTTGAGTAAACTTAAAATTTTAAGACAGCACGAACACTTACTTTTTTAAGGTAAAACAACATTTTTTTGTTTTAAGGATTTTTTTATCTTGTTTTAAGGCAGCTTTTGTTGTAGAAATGTACTGTAGGTAGAACCCAAATCACAGTAAATGCTTTTTTTTGCCTTTATTCTGCTCTCCACACTATCAAAAAACATTCTTAATCAGGAGCTTGGTTTTATTTCCAGTAAAAAATATCCTTAAAACAAGACGTTTATCATCTTAGGTTAATGTGTTTTAAGCACAAATCTCACTAAATTTACAAAACAAGCAAAAAACTAAATTAAAATAGTCTACAAATCAAACAGGATAAAACATAACTTCTATTCGAGACACATGAGAAATCTCTGAAATAAAAACATGGTATGAAAAAAAAGCTTTCAATTAAAAAAGTGAGTGTTTGTGCTGCCTTAAAATGTCATGTTTAGTCAACGTAAAATGTTAAGTTGTACTATGTGACAACTTGGATATTTGAGTTGAGTAAACTTAAAATTTTAAGGCAGCACGAACACTTACTTTTTAAAGGTAAAACTATTTTTTTACAGCGTGCATTTATCTTGTTTTAAGGATTTTTCTTTTTCTAGAACTGTTTTTGTTTGCAGTGTAGTGGTAGCTTTTTATATATGTATATTTCTGTAACATATACAGTAGTTCTACTGGGGCCAATTGTGTCTCCGTGTATTATTAGATGTTACTTCTATAAATTGTTTAAACACAATATCTCATAGGAGAGACAGAGGGAGTGATGAGAAAAAAGCAGAAAGTATTAGAAGGAAGCATCATCAGGAAATCAGCCAAGGTGCTTCAGGAAGTTGTCAGGATTTGAGTGATGGGCTCCAGATGGGGAAGGTCAGGCTCTGTGACCCAGGAAGTGCTCACTGGGGACCCTCCTGCTTCACTTCCTCCCACTTGTCTTTCACTAACAGAGCCACTATTTGACATTTCATCCCTCACTCTTCATTTTCCCGCTGTCCTTTCTTGTTCGTTTTTGTGCATTCATTTAGCTTTTTCAGAGTGTGACATTTCCTTTTTTGCATTATATTTGCAAAATCCCTCTTATTTGTTCTTCTTATGTGTTGTCATGTTGTTTTCTCATCTTTACCTGCACATGTGAGCACTGACATTCTCAGTTGGCTCATTTTAAGTCTTAAGTAGAGCAGGTATGTTTGTAGCAATAGCCAAAAATACATAGTATGGGTCAAAATCATCGATTTTTCTTTTATGCCAAAAATCATTAGGATATTAAGTAAAAATCATGTTCCATGAAGATATTTTGCAAACTTCCTACCATAAATATTTAAAAACTTATTTTTCGATTAGTAATATGCATTGCTAAGAGCTTCAATTGAACAACTTTAAAGGCGATTTTCTCAAAAAAATTTTTTTTTGCACCTTCAGATTCTAGATTTTCAAATAGTTGTATCTCAAATCTCAATTTTTAAAAAAAATACTCTTATGACTGGTTTTGTGGTCTAACTTTGTCAATCTGTAATTCTTTGCAAGAAAAATCTTGAAAACCAAGCGTATATACAATAATTTTTAAACATGCAACAAAAATGTGAGTCATCAGTAATATGGCAGATAATGTAGATACTACATATTTTTAAAAGACCAGGATGCTGTTATCTATAGATAAAGTGAAGAAGAAACAGAGATAAAATCAAAAGAAATGTAAATTAGATTATTGGGAAATATGAGAACAGAGAAAACAGTAAGAAGAAGCATGAGAGAGAAAGGCAGAATAAAGAGGGATTCTGTAATTATTGCAGTTTTCTCTTACTGTCTTTGGTCCCTGTTTGTGTAAAAAAAAAAAAAAAAACTAATTTATCACCTTACCCAGTTGATTGATTACATTGATAATTGCAAACATTTTTTTGTATTACAAGTTTTCTAAAATGTTAGGTTTATATGTAAATGAGCATTATTTAATGAAATATGTGCTAATTTGCAGACATTTCTAGTACAAAAATCTAAACACTGGATGAAGTCAGTTTCAAAATTCTTTTTTTTACACATATTAGAGTCAAATGTTTTTACAAAGGAGATCTCATTTTGTCACTCCATAATTGAGAAAATACTTAGAACAGACAGAAAACTATTTTGCAATTATGTATGTTGCATATAATCAAGCAGATTGTATATGAACTAATCCCGCTGTAAAAACCTTCAGGATATAGACAGGAATAAAAATGTAAAGTGTGGTGTAAGTGCCACTTTTAAGTGTTTCTTTTATAGCACTTTATCTATTTGTGTCAATAGATAAAGTGCTATAAAAGAAACACTTAAAATTGTCTTTTGGATGCTTTCCACTAGTCTGAAAAACACTTTGTGAAAAACAAAAAAGCCCAAAATCTCAAACTTGACAGATGCATGAAAAAACAGCATTTTGGCATGGCATCTAAATGTTTATATGGACTACATGAATCTCTTTCATTCTCTTTTTTTGTTATTAATAAGTCTTTCTTTGCTTTCCAATAGGTGGTTCTGTCAACTACAGTCAACGTGGACGGTCCTGTACTAGCCATTTCTGATAATATGTTTGTGCACAACAACTCCAAACACGGACGACGCTCTCGTAGAACGGATTCCAACGAGACGGTGGAGACTAGCATGGAATATGGTGAGATTCAAGAGAAATTACATCGAAATTAAATTTAAAAAGTTATAGGCCCGGTTTCACAGACAGGGCTTAGACTAAGCCAGGATTAGGCCATAGTTCAATTAGGACATTTAAGTCATTTTTATAAACATGCTTGGAAAAAAACATTACAGGTGTGCATCTTGAGACAAAACAAAGGCACTGATATATTTTAAGATCAATCAGTGCAATTTTGTTTCAGTTGAAACAGCTCAGATTTACATTTTAGTCTTGGACTAGGATTAAGCCTTGTCTGTGAAACCGGGGGATAGAGTTTTAGATTAATCCACAGTACACTCTTAAACATAAAGGTGCTTCACGATGCCATAGAAGAACCTTTTTGTCTAAATGGTTCCCAAAAGAACCTTTAACATCTGAAGAACCTTTCTGTCTCACATGAGGTTCTTTGTGGCAAATAAAGTTCTTCAGATTATGAAAAGGTAAGCAAGAAATGGTTCTTTCAAGATCCTTTGATTGAATGGTTCTTAGTGGAACCAAGAATGGTTCTTCTATGGCATCGCTTGAAGAACCTTTTGAAGCACCTTTACGTTTAAGAGTGTAGGGTTGCAAAAAGGTGGAACATTTCCAGTAAATTTTGGAAACTTTCCAAGATTTTGGGGATTTTTGGAAATGTTCCACCCCTTTGCAACCCTCATCCACAGTTATAAACAAGGGGAAATTAGTTGGAAATGAGCACTTATGAAAGTGTAGAAAGGAGTAGATCTGAGGGACATTGAGTAATACAGTTTTTCTCAATTGCTTAAACACATTTCTTGAAATTATGCCTCTTATTTGCGAAACTCTAAACACAAATCCACAACTCCTAACTCAATTCCCCAAACTTCCTATATTGAGGTCAAAATGAAGCTCTCCACTCAAAACAACTCAATCTTGCTGAAAAACCAAACTTTTCTCTCAGACATGACACACAAATCCTCAAAAAAACTCACACTACAACACAGTTTTACACACTGATGAGATAAATTCAAAACAATACTACTAAAACAATAAAAAAAAACTTTTCACATGATGAACACAACAAATGTATGTATTTGCAAGTGTTTTATTTCTTACTTTACAGTAATGTACTGTAGAAAACAGAACAAAACAGCAAACAACAACAAAATAATTATTCTGCCCAACATCCTGTGTTTGGTCTGGAACAGGCCAAAGAACCTCTTCAGCATCACAGGCTAAATTAGCCCTGGCCAGGCAGCAGGGGTCAAATCCTCTTGCATGCCTAATCCAACCCTGGCACCCATCAACTAAAATATATGAGACTGCTTGTCTTCTTTCCCTTGCCCTTCCTGTCTCTTCCATGTTGTCGTTGTCGTCATCATCCTTCTCCTTCTTCTCCTCCTCTTCCTCTTTCACCTCCTACTCTTCCTCTTCAAAATTACACATTACTATAGGTGGGATATTGATTGAAAAAGACTGAATAGGATTCAAAGTTACACTTGTACTAGTGGTCTGACAAAAAAAAAAATGCATTACAACGTCATTGTGAAACAGAAAAGAAAAGGAAATATGGGCACAAAGGTGAAAATAAAAATGAGAAAGCCCACTGTCAGAATTTGTAACTCCTGCGTTGTCCTCTGTCTATATATGCTTTCCAATTGAAGGTTCATGAAATGTACCTTTGAGCTTTTTCAGAGAACTGCTTTATCATTGGTTGATCTATATTATTCTTCATTAGTGAAAGTCAAGATTCACTTGAATAATTCATGGCAAATTTACAAAAAGTCTAATAGAAATGTGTAGAATATATGATTGACAGTTTATGACAACTAGATCAAAAATTTTGCATTTACAGTAGGTAATGACTTATACGATGAGCTAATGACTTGATGTTTTGAGGGGTAAGACTTTTGCACAGAGAAATATATAATACATTTTGAGCAACATGACAATAGCAACTGATAATGTAGGAAACCGCAGACAAATGTATATAATCAGTTGTATGAATGTGCCAAAGCCATCACAACTTGATCAGAAGAAAGAGACGCTTTTTATGATGTGCACAAGAGACTAGATGATGTGGATGTTGAACAAGTAGTTTTGGCAATTTCATTTCTGATCTGAGAAATGCACCAAAGTGACTGAGAAACACTGTAAGCTGACTTTGGCTCTTTTATCTCCATTGAAGATTCTGATTAGTGTGTGCTAAATTTTGACTCCTAGTGTTTCCAGTTGGGTAATTGTGTGCTAATTGAGCTCAAACTTCGCAGACTTGAGTGAACAATATTGAATGCTTGTGCTTTCTAAATGACCACATGGTGTAAGCACTGAGAAATGTAGGGATTTGTGTGTAGAGTTTTGCAGTAACAGTTCACCAAATATAACTCATGTGTCAAAGCAGGGAATAGTGTTTAATGTTTAGGGAAATGGGTGTGCTTTTTGAGAAATGGCGTTATAGTTTTGAAATTTTAGTTCAAAAGACTGGTTATAGTGTTTTAGCAATTGAGAAAAACTGTAATTTCTCGCATCTTTAATGCCTTTTGCATTTTTGTCATTTCTCTGTATACAACAGCTACTCCATGCATCAAAGCCATCAGCCCCAGTGAAGGCTGGACCACAGGTGGAGCTATGGTGATTGTGATCGGGGAAAACTTCTTTGACGGTCTGCAGGTGGTGTTCGGGAGCATGCTAGTGTGGAGTGAGGTATGCATTCGTAGAGTATATCCAAGCAAACTTTAACTTGCAATAGGGAAAGCTTTTGTAAAATGCCTTAAGGATTGAGTACCAACAGTCTGGAACAATTAACTTCAAGAACTTGTTTTTCTGTCATTATTCGTGCAGCTGATCACGCCTCATGCAATCCGAGTCCAGACTCCTCCTCGACACATTCCAGGAGTTGTAGAAGTCACACTGTCTTACAAATCTAAGCAGTTCTGTAAAGGAGCTCCAGGCCGCTTTATTTATACAGGTAAACACACACCCCAAAGCTTGACAGTCATTATTACCTCTTCATGGGTCGACATTTTATTCCATAACGTTACACAGTTTTCCATATCTATGGTTTTGATGCTGTTTTATGTCTGACGATTGTGTTAGATTACATGTGGAAGCATCTGTTGTTTCGGTTTCTTCTTTGCTTGTGTTTTGGATATTCTGTTTACAAAATGTGTAATATCGCCCCTAGCGAATAACAAAGAAAACACAGATTCTCAGAGCACAAGTAGAGATCAAATAAGACTTTTTCTAATTCAAGTATGTCATTTTAAGTATATTTCTGAGAAGTACACTACCGTTCAAAAGTTTGGGGTCAGTAAGACTTGTAATAGTCTTTAAAGAGGTCTCATCAAGGCTGCATTTATTTGATTAAAAATACAGAAAAAAACAGTAATATTGCAAAATGTTTTTACAAAATAAAATAATGTTTTTTATTTTAACATACTTTAAAATAGAATTTTTTCCTGTGATGAAAAGCTGATTTTTTATTAGCTGGTACTCCAGTCTTAAGTGTCACATGATCCTTCAGAAATCATTCTAATATGCTGATTTATTTTTAGAATTATCAATGTTAGAAACAGTTGTGCTACCAAATATTATTTTGGAACCTGTGATACTTTTTTTTTTTTGGTTTCTTCGATTAATTAAAAGTTTAAAAAAAGCAGCCTTTCTTCAAAATGTAAATATTTTCTAACAATATACGTTTTTGCTATCACTTTTTATCAATTTAACATGTCCTTGGTGAATAAAAGTACTAAATTCTTAAAAAAAAAAAGTACTGACCCCAAACTTTTGAACGGTAGTGTATATAAAGCACATTTCATAAAAAGTAGACTGAAAGTATACTTTCCAATTTTATAGTTTAAAAGAAGTATACTAATAGCACACTTGAATAAACTTCTTTTTCGTATGGGTATGGATTCATACATAAATACCTCAGCTGATTCCGTTCTATAAACACTACTACATACTATGGGATTTATGTAGATGGTTGAATATGTGGGATGGATTCTTATTTAGTATGTTTATCTCTAGCGCTGAACGAGCCAACTATTGACTACGGCTTCCAGAGACTTCAGAAGCTGATCCCTCGACATCCCGGTGACCCTGACAAATTGGCAAAGGTTAGTAAATACTATACATGCTATATGCATGTAACTGTTAATACCTAAAAAGTACACACAAACTTTTTTTTTTAACTCCCTCTGAAATTGATTTTTCTATTTTAGGAAATGTTACTCAAAAGAGCAGCAGATGTTGTTGAATCTCTCTATGGAAATACCACCAGCAATCAGGTAACCACTGAAGTGCAGGAGATATAAAGATACTGTCTGTGGCATGGGAAGCAAATACACTGCAAAAAAATGCTTTACTTACTTACTTACTTAATTTTCTTGTTTTCAGAAAAGTCCAAATTAAGTGAGTTTTTGCAAAAAAAAAAAAAAAAAAAAAAAAGCTTATTTCAAACAGAAAACAAGATTATTTTTCTTACCCCATTGGCAGATTATTTTGCTTGTTTCAAGCAAAAATGCAAATTAATTTTGACTTGTTTTTTTCTGAAAACAACAATAATTTTTACTGTAGAAAATCCTTCTTGGAGATATTTTAGCTGAAACAAGACAACAAATCTAAGTAAGAAAAGTATTTTTTGCAGTGTATTGTATATGTTGAACATGCATTGGGGTCCAAATGTCTGAGACCAAAATTTTTCTTTCTTTTCAAGTTACATTGCAAAGGTGGACAGTAGTGAAGTATTTTTACTTTACTCAAGTAAATTTTTTTTTTTTTTTTTTTTTTTTTTTTACTTTTACTTCACTACATTTCGAAGCTTAATATCATACATTCAGTGCACTAAATTACATAAATAAAAGTTGTTGTTTTTTTATCTTTAATACTTAGGAGCATTACAAATGTAGTACTTCCTTGTGCTCAAGTAAATCTTTGAATGACTTTTACCTAAAAGTAAAAGTAAGAAAGTACTAGATTTCTAATATGCATTTTTAATATGCACTGCAAAAAATCCTTTTCTAACTTAGATTTTTTGTCTTGTTTCCAGCCAAAATATCAACAAATTCTTAACTCAAGAAGGATTTTCTAGATGATTAAAATTTGTCTTGTTTTTAAAAAAAAAAATTAAACAAGTCAAAATTAAGCGTGTTTTTGCTTAAAAACAAGCAAAATAATCTGCCAATGGGGCAAGAAAAATAATCTTGTTTTCTGTTTGAAATACCCCATTGGCAGATTATTTTGCTTGTTTTTAAGCAGAAACTCACTTAATTTTGACTTGTTTTTTCTGAAAACAAGACAATAATTTTTACTTGTCTAGAAAATCCATCTTGATTTAAGAATTTTTTAGATATTTTGGCTGGAAACAAGACAAAAAATCTAAGCTAGAAAAGCATTTTTTTTTTTTGCATGTACAAATGAATGTCTCCTGTTCATTAATGCAAGTGATTCCAACCAAGAGTTTTTCCTGTTGTGCACTGCCATAAATCAAAACTGTTGTTTGATCTTCTCTCGGGTGCAGGACATGTTGCTGAAACGGGCTGCAGATATAGCCGAGGCTTTGTACAGTGTGCCACGACCTCACAGTCAGCTGCAGGCCATGCCAAGCTCCCCGGTGCATGGTAGCGTCATGGGCCTCAGCTCTTATCCCACACAGCTGGGTGTAAGCATCGGAGAATCTGTGCAAACCAGCAGCCAAGGTAAGAACAATTACCCTACGATTCAGAAGTCTTTGGTGTTACATATATGTGATCCTGGAACACAAAACTAGGGATGCACAGAATGTTCGACAACCGAATGAGCGAAAAGGCCGAATAAATTACTAGCGAACAATGACGTGAGGCGATCAAATAGAGGTGCGCACTAATGATCAAACATGTGGTCAGTGTGGAAGCATTTAAAACTGTCAGAGAAAGACACAAAATCATTCCAAGCAGCGACAGCGAGAGACTGTTTAGAAGCGCATCGCATGTCTTCATGAGAAGAGAAAGGTTACTGTATGATGACTGAAATCATCCATTAGTCAATAAACTCCAGAACGTTCTGTTGTCTAATACACCAGACACCAATTGTATTTATTCTGACAGCAGCTCCTTAGCCAGGGTTCAAAGACCAAAGATGACAATCATTCACAAATCTGCTGCTAAAGCAAAAACTAGGACTGAACTCTTCTTGTGGGTTTACCACTAAATAAAAGTCAACATTCATAAATGTTAGTATTGTCATTTTACTGTTGTTCTGTCAAATAATAGAAAAAAGTAAGACAAAAACAATTCCAACAGCTCTGTTAATACATTTATTCTAACATTCTCCTTTGCTCAGCAAGGCTGCATTTATTTGTACATTAAAAACACATGCCTGATTCAAGAAGGGGCTCTTCAGTGTTAAATATTTAAAAAAAAAAAAAAAATTTTTTTTTTTTTTTTTTTGAAAAGCCAGACAAAACTTTAAAAGCAAATATTGGCTATTAAATTTATGCAATGGTGAAAAAAAATGGCAAAATACATGGGGGAAAAACACGAATAACCGTGTTTCTGTAATCAGCCCAGTGTTAATTTTGTTCGGCTTTGGCCAAGAATTTTCATTCTGGTGCATCCCTGCACAAAACCAGTGTAATTTTTTAGAAAATCTGGAATCTGACGATGCAAAATATTGTCATTTTACTGTTGTTCCGTCAAATACAATAAAAAAAGTAAGACAAAAATAATGATAATAATCATTCCAACAGCTCTATTAATTAATTTATTCTAACTGTAACGAAGTGGGTCTGGTGACTGAAGTGTGGATCCATGTGCAAGCTTTATTACAAAAACATGGTCAAAACAGGCAGGGTCAGAGACAGCAAACAGGAGCATACAGGGTAATCCGAGAGAATAATCCAATAAAACAGGCGGGATGGTCAGGGCAGGCGGCGAGAATCAAAAACACAGAAACAGTCCAAGATCAAAACACGGGGAAACTAGAAAAACACAAAAAAACTCAGGAACAAGGAAGGCTAAACAACAATCAGCAAACACAGAGGGGGAAGAGAGAGGCTTTATACCAAACACAAGGGGTCACATGACAGAAACAACCAATGGGAGACAGACACATGGAATAGGGGAACCAATGAGAACATAACACATACAAGAGTAAAAGCATGGTGGGTTGAGTGAACACAAAACATACAGAGTCCATACTGGAGCGCCCTATAGTGGGGCTGCTGGGCACAACGTAACACTAACATTCTCCTTTGCTCAGCAAGGCTGCATTTATTTGTACATTAAAAACTCATGCCTGATTCAAGAAGGGGGTCTTAAAAATGGCCAAAGAAATTTATTTTACTAACTTATTAATTTTAAGTTATATTGTGCTTTGTTGGTAGGCTATAATGTCTACTAGAATGGTGAAAATGTTCAGTGTTAAGTAAATATTTTTTAATTGTTTTGTAATTGATTGATTTATTTATTTTATTTATTTTTTTTTTTTTTTTGAAAAGCAAGACAAAACTGTAAAAGCAAATATTGGCTATTAAATTTATGCAATGGTGAAAAAAATTGGCATGGGGAAAAAACACGAAAAATTGTGTTTGGTAATCAGCTTTCGGCCTTCGGATCTTTACCTAATATCCTAATGATTTTTGGCATAAAAAGAAAAACTGATAATTTTGACCCTTATCAGTGTTGGGAAAAGTTACTTTTTAAAGTAAGGCATTACAATATTGAGTTACTCCCTAAAAAAAATAACTAATTACGTTACTTAGTTACTTTTTATGGAAAGTATTGCGTAACGTTACTTTTGCGTTACTTTTTAAATCTGGCCAGGACTTGCTTGTTTTTAATGTAAAAAGTTCTATTTTTGTCAAATGTAAAAGCCTTTTCACAGCAAAAGCCTCAGGTTTAGAGAAAAGTAAATTGTCATCTGTACAGTAGACCGCAGAAGAACAAATGTCAACTCTTCAGCAATAAAAAAAGGAAAACAAATGTTAGATTATCTTGAGTAATTTTTGCTTATTAGTATGGATGAATCGGATCATCGAAGGTCAGCAGCAAAGACATCGGTTAATAAAATGAGATTAAATACATAAAGGATATTTGTATTATTTAACATATTTATTTAATGCAGGTTTGTGTTGAATTTCAGTGTTTTTATTCATTTTGAAGAACACTGGATCTGTTTTTTAGTGAGTGAGATGAATTAATGCATGTTCACATTTATTCTAGAACTAAAGTAACATCTTACTCACAATTTCTCTCAACATGGGGACAGGAGAGCTTTTAATCAATAAATGAGGGGAAAGTAACTGTTGTTACTTATTTGAAAAAGTAACATTATTACGTAACTTGTGTGCGTTACTCTCAACACTGACTCATATTGCTACAAATATACCAGTGCTACTTAAGTCTGGTTTTACTCAGGATTCATTGACAACAGTGAATAATACTAAACTGCAGTTTGTCTGGTGTTGTTTGTGGATTGATTATCTGTGTTAATATTGTGATTCCTCTTGTTTTTATTGAAGGCTACAGTCGTAACCCAAGCAGTTTGTCTCCGCGGGGCTACCCTTCAGCATCGACCCCTCAGCAGTCCAGTTACGGATCTAACGGAGGCATGGGTGCGAGTTACGGAGCGGTGCCCATGAGCGGTTTGGGTGTTTCAGGCTCTCCTGGCTTCAACAGTCACTCCCCAAACAGCTCTCCTTATGCCAGTGAGTTTCAGTTCTGTTGTCTTTTACTCACACTAATTCGTATTATGTTCTAATGGAAACACCTTTTGTTTCAGTCATGCCATCTAGTCCCAATGTCCCCGGCTCCAGCTCCTCATCCTCCCTCTTGCCCTTTACATCTTTCCCGTCCTCAAACAAACAAAAAAGTGCCTTTGCTCCTGTTCTGAGACCCCAGGGTTCCCCGTCTCCTGTCTGTCAGACCTCAGGAGGATCCAGCTTTAGAGGTGCAGCTCTTACTCACATCTTCTTTACAACTTTTACAAAAAAAGAATGTCATGGTCCTGTAGACCCTTATCCCCCATCAACTAAACTTAACCACCACCTTAATAACTATTCAAACTCCAACTGTCAGAACTCCCAGAATCCCTTGAGACTCAATCAATCTTCCCTTCTGTTATATTTCTAATACATTCAAACTCATTCAAGCTAACTAGCTAATCATGCTAGTAACATGCTAACAGCATGCTAGTAACTTATTAATCATGCTAACAACATGCTACTAACATGCTACTCAAGCTAGTAACATGCTAATAATGTTAACAACATGCTAGTAACTTTGCTGATCATTCTAGCAACATGCTAGTGACATGCTAATCATGCTAACAACATGCTAGTAACTTGGTAATCATGCTAACAACATGCTAGTAACTTACTAATCATACTGTAAACATGCTAGCAACATGCTAGTGACATGCTAATCATGCTAACAACATGCTAGTAACTTGCTAATCATGCTAACAACATGCTAGTAACTTGTTAATTATGCAGTAAACATGTTAGTGACATGCTAATAATGTTAACAACATGCTAGTGACATGCTAATCATGCTAGCAGCATGCTAGTAACATGTTAATCTTGTTAACAACATGCTAGTAACTTTGCTGATCATTCTAACAACATGCTAGTGACATGCTAATCATGCTAGCAGAATGCTAGTAACATGCTAATATTGCTAACAACATGCTAGTAACTTTGCTGAACATTCTAACAACATGCTAGTGACATGCTAATCATGCTAACAACATGCTAGTAACTTGTTAATTATGCTGTAAACATGTTAGTGACATGCTAATAATGTTAACAACATGCTAGTAATTTTGCTGATCATTCTAACAACATGCTAGTGACATGCTAATCATGCTATAAACATGCTAGTAACTGGCTAATCATGTTAACAACATGCTAGTAACTTTGCTGAACATTCTAACAACATGCTAGTGACATGCTAATCATGCTGTAAACATGCTAGTAACTGGCTAATCATGCTAACAACATGCTAGTAACTTTGTTGAACATGCTAACAACATGCTAGTAACTTGTTAATTATGCAGTAAACATGTTAGTGACATGCTAATAATGTTAACAAAATGCTAGTAACTTTGCTGATCATTCTAACAACATGCTAGTGACATACTAATCATGCTAGCAACATGCTAGTAACATGCTAATCATGCTAGCAACATGCCAGTAACATGCTAATTATGCTAGCAACATGCTAGTAACTTGCTAATCATGCTAACAACATGCTAGTAACTTGCTAATCATGCTAACAACATGCTAGTTACTTGTTAATCATACCACATGTTAGTAACTTGTTAATCATGCTAACAACATGCTAGTAACTTGCTAATCATGCTAACAACATGCTAGTAACTTACTAATCATGCTGTAAACATGCTAGCAACATGCTAATGACATGCTAATCATGCTAGCAACATGCTAGTAACTTTGATAATCATGCTAACAACATGCTAGTAACTTGTTGATTATGCTGTAAACATGTTAGTAACATGCTAATAATGTTAACAACATGATAGTAACTTTCCTGATCATTCTAACAACATGCTAGTGACATGCTAATCATGCTAGCAACATGCTAGTAACATGCTAATTATGCTAGAAACATGCTAGTAACTTGCTAATCATGCTAACAACATGCTAGTAACTTGCTAATCACACCACAATATGTTAATAACTTGCTAATCATGCTAACAACATGCTAGTAACTTGTTAATCATGCTAGAAACATGCTAACAACATGCTAGCAACATGTTAGTCATGCTAGAAACATGCTAGTATCTATAAATCTATAAATCTGATAAAGAAACATTTTATTTTTAGGGTCAACTATTCCTATAAAGTCATATATAAGTATAGCATTTTGTGTGTTGACAGTCTCTCTTAACTCATAATTGATTTCTTGCTATGGTGATAGAGACATAACATAGTAACTGTTTATTTAATCATCCATTTGATAAAATACTTGAATTGAATTGAACACATTGAATGTAACCTCTTTTTTTCTTTGGTTTCCAGCAATGACAGGTCTTGTGGTTCCCCCGATGTAGAGGATGAGTTTTCTCCAGTCATATGCTCTAGAGTCAGTGGCCAGAACTGGATGTTGTCTCTGTCAAGCCACACTGAGTGAAAAAATAAGATTGTCTGATCTTCCGATGAAGAGCCGTCAAGAGAACAATGACATTTGCAAAACCTTTTGGGAACCTTCTTAACACGTATCCGCTCTATGCACACCGTCTGCCTCTGATTGTGAGGAGGTTGCCAAAGGGATGCCGTTACTTAAAGGTTCCTCCATCCACAAAATGCCAAAAGACGTATAATTTATCACAAAACATGAGACTTAAGACTGTTACACGTGTTTGGCCGTGTGGTCAGTAGACTTTCACCGCAGTAGATGCCAGTAAACGGGGATGTCAGTTGTGTCAAAGATTTTTTTTTACCACATGCCGATAAATCTACATCCCTAAACTGCAATTGTGTTTTTAAAAGCATATATCAGGCTTTTCATTTAGAGAAACGGGAAATGTCTATTTAGGTTTAGGTTTATGAACTGATTACCTCATATATTGACTTATTTAATGACAAAAACTATATAAGTTATATTTTTAGGTTAAGTGCTAATATAAGGAACCATAATTGTATTTGCTATTGTTATTGTTATCTAAATGTATTTGTTTTGCTGTAAACATTTTTATATGTTGTCATTTTGTTATTCATATTAAAATAGTGACTCTAGATTTTTACATGTGAAAGAGTTTTGTTGTTGCATTTACAAAATATATTTATTTTCCATCAAGAGGTTAAAAAAATATGGATTAAGTAGTTTTGCATAAGTCATGCACTTAAAGACAGACTATACACATGCAGAAAAAGATCAGACCTTGTTTTTTATGAACATAAATAGATATTAGTATCTCTTGAAAATATTTGTAACATGCACTAAAATCTTTAAAAATTCCCACCTATTTATTCCTTTCAAAAAAACATTAAAGAGTTTGTTTTTCAATTTATTTTATCTTATTCCAAACAAATCAAAGACAGCGTTTGTAATTAAAGGAATAGTTCAACCAAAAATAAAAACAGTTGCTCAATGGATCCTCTGCAGTGAATGGGTGCCGTCAGAATGAGAGTCCAAACAGCTGATAAAAACATGACAATAATCCACAAATAATCCACACCACTCCAGTCCATCAGTTAACATCTTGAGAAGACAAAAGCTGAAATAAATCCCATTAAGGTGTTTTTAACTTTAAACCACTACCTGAATCAGAGGAGAAATCTGCACAGATCAAGCACCGTTTACATGCAACAAAAATATGTGGGTGTATTTTGACGTGAGAGACAACAGTTGTAGGAAACGTTATTATAGATTATGGACTTGTATTTTAGACAAAAGTAACGGTTTAAAGTTAAAATGTCTTGAATTTTCATTCAGGTCAGAAGTTTACATCCCCCTTTCAGAATCAGTGAAATGTTATTTGTTTTACCAAAATAAGAAGATAAAATCACTGATGCTCCAGAAGGAAAAACAATGCTGAAAATGATTGTGTACATTGTTCTTGTTTTGCCTAAATATTATATTTTTTTTTAATTTAGTACTGCCCTTCAGAAGCTACAAAAGATACATTTCCCAGATGACAAAATAAGTTAAATTTATCCCAATCTTCAAAAATTTCCTCAGTTGTCCTCAGTGTGAAAAGATGGATCTCAAAATCATACAGTCATTGTTGGGTTCAAATACACAAAAATGCTAAAAAAAACAAAATATTCGTGGGACCTGAAGGATTTTTCTGAAAGAACAGCAGGCAGTTTAACTGTTCAGGACAAACAAGGGACTCATGAACAACTATCACTAAACAAAAAATCACAGCTGCGGATCATTCAGGGAACAACACAGTGTTAGGATGCAAGGGGATGAAAACTTTTGAACAGGGTCATTTTTATAAATTCAACTATTATTTTCGTCATGTGGACTATAAATATCTGTTATGTGAAATATCTTATTCAGGTCAGTACTAAATAAACAATAACATGCGTTTTGCAGATTCTGAAAGGGGGGTGTAAACTTTTGACTTCAACTGTATTACAAACACAGCATTTACTTGTGGATTATTGAGATGTTTTCATCAGCTGTTTAGGCTCTCGTTCTGATGTCAGCCATTCAATGCATTTGATGCTGAATTTTTCAAAATCTAAATTTCTCAATTGATGTTCTTATTGGATTGGCCTGATGGTGCAATACCTAGTGAGGTGATGATTTTTGTGGATAAAGGGTGTTAAACTGGGTTAAAGGTTTGGGCAATGGATAAAGTTTTTTACTGTAAGCTAAAGGCTGTTTACCACACATTTGACAAATCCTTTATTGAGGTACATTATAACTCTTCCAGATTTGCACCTCCTCCCTGAGTCCCCTGGGCATCAGAGGCAGATGGAATACACAGAAAGAGTCCCTTGTGTGTTTCTCAAAACAAAAGAGAATGTCTCCCTCACACAAACACACACAGGCATCCAGTAAATTTTGGCCACATGTCCACTTTCACATAAATCTGTAGTTTATGTATTTCTCAACTTGTATTTGTGTTCAGGTCCAACTGACCAGGAAAAGATTTTCTTTTTCCCTGAAAATACTAGTTAACGTAATTGGATTGGACTCAAACTTCCTGACTTTGTTCCCACAGGATATGAGTACTTCTCAGATTTGTTTTTTGAATTTTCGTAAATTTTTGTGGGTTTTATTTCACCTAGTCACACTTGTGGTGTTCCCGGGTCAAAAATGACCGGACTCCAAACAACTGCTTATAAATCTCTCATTATGCCATGTTATCACCAAATATTGGATTCAATCTTTTTGTCAACTTGTTTTCTTTCATTTAGGACTGGTTTTGTGTTTCTGTTTGCATCTGATTAATTGTAGGCCTCATTTATCTCAGAGTAGGCACCTCATTTTTTGAGTGAATTTTTTTTTATTAATAATGTTGACAATATTAAATAAAAAATTCTAAAAATGTGCACTGTTTATCACACTAGTGTGCTTTAATGTTTAATCAGAAAGTTTGCTTTTAAAAGCTTTTATTTTGTACAAAATTGCAAAAACTCACACTTGTGGTGTTCCCGGGTCAAAAATGACCGGACTCCAAACAATTACTTATAAATCTCTGATTATGCTATATTATCAGCAAATATTGGATTCAATCTTTTTGTCAACTTGTTTTCTTTCATTTAGGACTGGTTTTGTGTTTCTATTTGCATCTGATTAATCGTAGGCCTCATTTATCTGAAAGTAGGCACCTCGTTTTTTTAGTGAAAAAAGTTTTTTTCACAATGTGAGATAATAATAATAAAAAAAAAATGGCACTGTTTATCACACCAGTGTGCTTTAATATTTAATCAGGAAGTTTGCTTTTAAATGTTTTGATTTTGTACAAAATTGCACAAAAACACACTTGTCAAAAATGGCCAGCCATTGAAAGTGAATGGGGAAGATCACAAATAGGACTTTTATTTTGAAAGCAAACTTCCAGATTAGACATAAACTGATAAAAACACAATAGTGTGAGAAACAATGCAAAGTTTAATAATGACAATTTTCATAATTCTCCTATTATGAAAATTATTAATAAAAATGCCTTTTTCACAAAAAAAAATGAGGTACCTACTTTCGGATAAATGAGGCCTACGATTAATAAGATACAAATAGAAGCACAAAACCAGTCCTAAATGAAAGAAAACAAGTTGACAAAAAGATTGAATCCAATATTTGCTGATAATATAGCATAATGAGAGATTTATAAGTAATTGTTTGGAGTCCGGTCATTTTTGACCCGGGAACACCAAAGTGTGACTTTTTGCAATTTAGAAACACAAAACCAGTCCTAAATGAAAGAAAACAAGTTGTCAAAAAGATTAAATTCAGTATTTGCTGATAATATAGCATAATGAGAGAATTATAAGCAGTTGTTTGGAGTCAAAGGTGTGGCAGGAATAAAACCAGAGGCTTAGCAACATATAGAATATGCTCACATGCTTCCAAAATATGGTCTCAGAAAACAATCATTTGTTTTAAATCTACCACTGTTTTGATTTTTTAATTGCCAATGCCAATATATTTTATTGAATAACTGAGTTATAATCAGATATCATTAGAATGGTGGGAATTCTAAAAGTATTGTATAGGATTTACCTTTTATTTGTCACAGTACACAATGAAAACATTAGCAATTACTATATAGGAAGTGAATGTGGGAAAAACATAGGAAAGTTCATCAAATGCACAGCAATACAGTGTGCACAGAGACTGAAAAAGTCAGAATACAATATATGTAAAATATAAATATATACATAAATGACAAAACAAATAGTGCACACAGTCAAATATCTGAAATATAAGACTATTTAAGAAGCTTGTGTACTGGGACAGATGGAATCAACATAAACTGAAGACTTCATTATGCTGAAGCGGTTGCTGGTTGAATGAGAAATTAAAGTCACAGCATCTGACAGCAGATGGAAATCACACAATACCCAGCAAAGGAGGAAAAGTCCACACGCCAATTGTGTTTGGGGTCGGTTGGGTCATCAATCACTCGCAGCTCTAAAGCAGCATTCAGTCTCTGGCAGTGATGTAAAAGCATGCCTGCAGTCATGTAATATCATTAGCTGTATGCTTAACTCACCATTCACAGATGAGCACTGGATATGGAGACAAAAGAGAAAGCGATTGTTGGTCACACATTTGGGTTGGGTTCAATAGCCACATTTGAGATGAAATAATAATAAAAAAGAGGTATAAGATAGGTAAAACATAATTCTGCAGTTAAACATCTCTCTGTAAGTGCATTATTGTTTTACCATTAGTATATTAATCGTAGGCCTCATTTATCTGAGAGTAGGTAACTCGTTTTTTAAGTAAAAAAAAATGTTTTATGAATAATTTTCACAATATTAAACAAATTTTGAAAATTTTCACTGTTTCTCACACTAGTGTGCTTTAGATGTTTAATCAGAAAGTTTGCTTTTAAATGCTTTTATTTAGTACAAAATTGCAAAAAGTCACACTTGCTGTGGTACTGGGTCAAAAATGACCCGACTCCAAACAACTGCTTATAAATCTCTAATTTTTCTATATTATCACCAAATATTGGATTTAATGTTTTTGTCAACTTGTTTTCTTTCATTTAGGACTGGTTTTGTGTGTCTATTTGCATCTGTTTAATCATAGGCCTCGTTTATCTGAAAGTAGGCACCTCATTTTTTAAATGAAAAAACTTTTTTTTAGTAATAATTTTCACAATATGAGATAAAAAAAATTGTGAAATTTTGCACTGTTTCTCACGCTAGCGTGCTTTATTGTTTAATCAGGAAGTTTGCTTTTGAATGCTTTGATTTTGTACAAAATTGCAAAAACTCACACTTGTGGTGTTCACAGGTCAAAAATGACAGGACTCCAATCAATTACTTATAAATCTCTGATTATGCTATATTATCACCAAATAGTGGATTCATTCTTTTTGTCAACTTGTTTTCTTTCATTAAGGACTGGTTTTGTGTGTCTATTTGCATCTGATTAATCGTAGGCCTCATTTATCTGAGAGTAGGCACCTCATTTTTTGAGTGAAAAATGAGATAGGTAAAACATAATTCTGCAGTTAAACATCTCTCTGTAAGTGCATTATTGTTTTACCATTAGTATATCTTCTGGACATTCAAGACTCAATCTACAACAGAGTCATGTTTTTTCATACTTAAAAATATATTATAAAATAAATAAAATATATTTTATGTATTACTCAAACTGCATGGGTTCTCGTAGATTATTCCATCCAGTAAAACATTTCTGCAAAAGCAAACAAACAAAATCCTAATAAATGCATGTGTGATTAAATATGCAAGGGCATATATGATGATTATTCATTAATTAATAGAGGTTGCGGATGTTCTCTCTCATGCATTAATTACACCCTCATTAGCATATCAATTAGATGAATCAGAGATCATGTAATTAAAGCCCAAGTAGGAGCACCTGCTGCCTCTGTTTATGTTTGTGTGTGCATATGTTTGTGTGTGTGATAGCATGCTTTTGGCTGAGAATACACTTGTCAATCAATTGCCTCTTTATTCTGTTTGTCTCTGATGGAATCTTTCATATTTAGACATTTTACAATATGGTTAAAACTCACCTTCCTCAGCATGTCTGATTTTCGTTGTATGAACAATCTATTATAACATTCTATAAGGAAATGCAATAAATAAATTAAATTATTTTAAAATAAATAAATAATTATTTTTGTGATTTTTTTAAAGTGTGCACCATAGCTTCACAAAAGAACACATCTTTGTTTTTGTGAGTTTAGCACACAAAATCAAATAAAATCTAAAAATACTTTTTAGCTCATGATCAGCCATCCTCCTGCATTCTGGCTCATGGTTCTCATCACTTTTGGTATGGGTCCATCTGCTGGCCACAAGATGTTCAAGCAATGCAATTCAGATGATTGTGACTCTCACATTGCAGTTACATAATGACACATAATGTACATGTATTTTTGTTATGTAACTATTGTAGCCAGTATTATTGTAACATCTTTAATTCAGCCCCAAATTAAAATTAAAAGTAAAATTAAAAATTCTTGTGAAAAAATTCCGGGGGGCTAAGATGGCTCTTATATATACATTATTTGAACTTTCAATAATGTACAATACTAAATAATCAACTCTATTTAATATTATGATTTGACAAATTAGTGAAATTGTCAAAAAAAATATTTATTTAATTAATTGTATTTTATTTATTTATTGCTTTAATGTGATTTTAAAACACAAATCCAACCTGATCACAATGCAAACACTCAGTTCTGCTTATATGGTATCCAATTGTGATCACCAGAAAAACAGTATGTGAGCCCAGCACTAAGTCCAAATTCATAATATTCATAAAAGGCTTAAATTTCCCGGATGAAATTTTACCCCTGATAAAGTACTTTGAGCGAGATTCTGATTTCTGCATCAACACTTTACAATCCCATGAGGCCGCGCAAGAAGATTTATGAAATGCCAGTCATACACAGGTGCTGGTCATATAATTAGAATATCTTCGAAAAGTTGATTTATTTCACTAATTCCATTCAAGAAGTGAAACTTGTATACATTATACATTATACAAGTTTCATTTCTTGAATGGAATTAGTGAAATAAATCACCTTTTTCAAGATATTCTAATTATATGACCAGCACCTGCATACATCAGATGTACTGTTTTGGATTAGTTTGCAATCCCAGCTGAGTAATTAGTTGATCAGTTTTCAAATACTTGAAACCACATAACAACACAAAAAATACGAATGTAACCATAAATGCTAGGCAGGGCCGTCTGCCTATTTAAGTCAGCACTGAATGCCATTTCATCAGAATTTTTCAACGGAGAAGTGGCAGCACTAACAAAATGGCCCAAAATGAGCTGCAGCAGGGGCATAGGTTAGTTCGATGGAAAAGATCACCTAGACGGCCATCGGCGCAATACCACAGGAACCTGATGAGTACTCTGCACAATCTGACTTTGCTGCAGCATGGAACAAACTGCTGGTTTCGTCTGGCCAAAGGAAAACTGCCCCCCAACTCCATTTCTGTCACCTGTGGAGTTATGGTTCCTTGCTGCTGTCGCCTCTGACTTACTTAGTTGGAGACACTTAACTTCCAGCAATATCGTATACTATTTGAACTGAACTGAGCTGGATGATGACATTGCTGAATTCAATAATGAATTGCCTTTAACTGAAAATTGATTGCTTACAATCCTACGTTATTGACACATGATTGTCCTGTTTAATACTGTGAAGTTGCTTTGACACAACCTGTATTGTTAAAAGCGCTATATAAACTTGATTTGACTTAAAATGCTAAAGATCAACAATAGAGGCCAGCAGGAAAGTGTAGAGGAGTACATCTAGTCTTTTGCATTAACACCCACCAGACCAGACCAGTGCTTGAATATGGTTTATGAGGTGTATAATGACATGGGTATTACACCATAAACATGGTTTATGAGGACACTGCCTTCGTCCTCGTAAACCAAATGGCTTAAAAAACGTACTAAACTGTGTTTTTTGAAATTCAAATGAAGAATATGAAGTGTGAGTGATTATCAGTCCTTGAGCTAGAGTGAAGGAAAGGACAGTGACTCCGCTTTACATTAAATTAATAGAATCTATGCTAATGTTAGTCTTTTTTGCCTTTCTTTTTACCCTTGGGATACTTATTCAGTCTATACTACAGCCTGCCAGATCCACCCACAGCCCAGCTTGATGTCCAGTGTCCTCAAAACGCAACCAGTGCATTTCAATTGATCAACATCTGCATCTCTTCAGTGTTTTATAATTGAGCTCACAGTGGGACAACTGCTTCCAGACAGGCACGACACATCTGCTCTTTCACTTCAGTTCTATACCTTAAAGACACGTACTCCCTGAACTTTCAATCAATCAGTATACAGATAGCTTAATCACTGTTGTTGTATATAAGCGTATAGTCAGAGAATAACTTTTTTCCTCCATCATTCTTATTCAACAATGAATAATGTAAGTTTGCTGTTAACAAGTGAAAACATCAGGAAACATCTCAGTTTTCCATAAAACAGAAATAATACACTAACCTTTTTGATGAGTTACTTGTACAGTATTTCCAAACAAATTTACCCTTATAACTGGTTTTGTGGTCCAGGGTCACATATATACTGTGTCTAGAACTAAGTGCTTATGGGGAAATACACTGTAAAAATGTATTGTTTATTTATTTATGCATTTAGTTATCGCAACTTAACATTTTGAGTTAAGTTAACTTATTTGGATTGAACTTGTTGAGATAACTCAAAAATCTAAGTTTTTCTTGGTTGAACTTGTGCAAATTAAAACTTATTAACATTTTATCAATACATTTTAAAATTGTATTTGTATGCAATCAACTGTTTTGTAATTGATTATGTTATTATTTGTTTATTTATTATTCATATATGGCAGCGTGCAGGAAGTTTAGTGACAGCTGAGCAACTATAAGGATGAATTCTGACGGTGCTAAATATCTTTAAGTTTGCAATTCATGTTTGTCAATCTGATTAAATAATGCTAAATAATAATTACAGTTCATAATCACACTGGAACCCTGATCCCTTGGTTTGACTTGGCAAATGACATCTAATTATTATCTAAAGATAATCAGTTGTTTTCCATGTTTTTAATCACATTAATGTGCAAAACACTCTAACTTTTGGCAGTCTAATCAAAAGATGCTGATAATAATAAAGAGATGGTAAAACGTTACTTTTAGTCTATTCACCGCATGGAAATGTAAGTCAAGTATGTTAGTGTTACACTCAATTTGCATGCACAATATATAATACATATGTGACCCTGGACTACAAACCTAGTCTTAAGTAGCACATATTTGTAGCAATAGCCAGAAATACACTGTATGGGTCATATTTATCTCTTTTTTTTATGTCAAAAATTATTAGGATATTAAGTAAAGATCATGTTTCATTAGGATACTTAGTCAATTTCCAACTGTAAATATACTTATCAAAATTTTTCTTATTAAGATTAGTAATATGCATTGCTATGAACTTCATTTGGACAACTTTTCTCAATATTTAGATTTTTTTTTTTTTTTTTTTTTTTTTTTTTTTTTTTTGCACCCTCAGATTCCAGATTTTTAAGTAGTTATATCTTGGCCAAATATTGTCCTAACAAACCATGCCTTGATGGAAAGCTTATGTATTCAGATTTCAGATGATGTATTAATCTCAATTTCCTTTTTATGGTCCAAGGTCACATTTAGTAGTGCATTGTGCATTGATTGTAAATTGAAACGGTTGTACATCTAAAAATAAATCAGATCAGATGCAAGTGAACATGCTTTGAAATTCATTTTAAACATGAACTTGTATAGGGGTATTTCAAGCAATAGATCAATAGATGATACAGTGTTTCTATCCTGATAACAGATAACAGGCCTGTTAAGGGCATGCTGACAAGGACAAAATGCATGCTGTACATTGACTATGCTTCCTGTGTCTACAAAAATATGCTTTTTATTATGCTTTAAACAGCAGAAACACAAATACAACAGATATTATACAGTCAGGGAAACAAAAGGTAAAAAAAGAAAGAAAAAATTACAATCAAAGAGGTGCATGACCTTTACATTACTCAAAGATTTTGAAGACAGAACACAAATGGACAGTTCTGATTTCTTTTCTATTAGTACTATGAAGAATAGTACAGAAATAGTTTTCCAATTCTTTATAGAACACTGTGAAACATGATTTTTGTTAGTAAATTTACACTTATGAATGTGAAACTTAGCTAGTAATATAAATAGGTTAATAACAAAAGCTATCAAAATAGCCAAAAACTACTTTTTCAAAATGCAAATTAAAATCTTATCTTTTCTTTGATAAACACCATATCGTTCTAACATAACAAAAGATGTGGGATACAGTTTCCAACTATAAAGAGTAAAAAGAGCAATTGACATCTATATCTGTCTTAAATGCTGAGAAAGATAGAATTTGTGAATTATCTTGAAAGAAATTTCTTTTATCTAGTTTGTAAAAAAAACTTCCCCACCTAGGGTTTCTAACAAATTTAGTAAAATAAGGCTTGGTAGCAAGGTCCTTTAAAAATAGAGAACGAATAGCGTATAAAAATACTAAAGAATGCTAAATATTCGCCTCTGTCTACGTCCACACAAATCCTCCAATAGCATCAGGAGGTGCGGCATGTATTGTTAGACGTAAAGCTTTTCTCCTCCCCAAAGTACAGATGGACCAATAACAAAAGAACTGACTTCCCGTTATATCTCGCGATCGAGGCCTTGGAAAAGTCACAGGGCATCTATAAAACCGGTCATTTCGTCGGGTTTGGTGAACAGCCTTTCTGTACAACCGGCAGCATCACGCAACAATGAGCGAAACCGCTATTTCATTCGCCAAGGACTTTTTGGCCGGAGGAATCGCCGCTGCGATCTCCAAAACTGCTGTTGCGCCCATCGAGAGAGTCAAGCTGCTCCTTCAGGTAACCTTATGTCTGACATTGGCAGGCCGTTTAAAGCTCTCTATGCGCACAGTGATACAATGTACAAAATAATCAATTTACCAAATCAAAGTTTTTATCCAAGCGCTTTCGTTCCGTAGTGTAAGGTCATTGGAATAAATGAGATCCAGAGCGCATTGTCCTCGAATTCAGCTTTCGCTTTAATGCGGAACGTGGACTTTGATGTTGCTGTTAAGTTTAAACTAAGATACAAAAGTAGCAGATATTTTTATACTGCGTTTCTGTGCCTTTGAAGGGCACTGTGGGGAGGGGACGACACACAAAGTTCGTTCCAAACGATAATGTGCAACTTAACCCCTTCCTAAAGTACAAAGTGCCTTTTCTCGACGCCTTTAGCGAAGGAGAGGTTCGGGGTTTCGTTAAGGAAGTGTTTTTACTGTTTACAATCATGTGACTCCTCTGGTGAGTTCTCCTGATCAGGGCCGGAGTGGGACTCCTTTTCAGCCCTGGAGTTTCAAGCCTTAGACCGGCCCACTTTAGTTCACGACTGACTATATTAAAATGACGTCATTTCCAATTCAGTGGAAATACAGTAGCCTAAGTGTTGCTTCACAGTGAAGATTTATTTGAACAGTTAACACAATGTAATGTTTAACAGTATCAGTATCTTTTTTCTGTTAGAATTAGTGCTCATAAATATCCAAACCTTGAAATTAAAAAATATCAAATAAATACAAATATATATTAAGCTATATGTATAAAATAAAGATTAAAATAAAATGTATTAAACTTTCTAATTACACTATCATGTCTTTTTTTTTAAGTAAACAGCTGCTTTATAAGTTCAAATATTTTTCATAAATGAGAACATTAAAGGGTAAATCTCCAACACTATTCTTTTAAACATCACAATGTCCTTTTCTGCAATATCTGAATATATATTCTGTGCAAAATTGTTCACAGATATCCAGCCCTTAAACACAAATAAAGAATAGAGCAAGTATTTGCAGACATCGTTGTTTTGCACTGCTCCTAACTAGCTTGACGTTAACCAGGGGCGGACTGGGACAAAATTTCAGGCCGGGAAATCTCACACTTATCCAGGCCATCCTACACCAAAATTTGAAACCCTGGACAACAATATTTTTCATCATCACATAAAGAAAAGTTGAAATCAACTGGGTAAAATAATTAAATGCTATCTCTTGAACTTCCGATTTGCCTTTTAATCTCTTTTAATCTCTCTGTCTCTCATGTGTGTTTACTTTTTTAACTAATTTTCTTGTATCTGTCACTTTTTTCATAAACACATCTCCACCTTTACAACCAGCTATACAGTACAGATCTAAGGTTGGTCTTTTTTAAAGAAGACAATCAGCAGATTATTGCAGAAATACTGAGACCTTTTTAAAGACATGTTTTTGTCAAGATTGTAAAAAGTTGTGATTTTGTAAAATGACACTTGACATTGCTGCTAAGGGGGAGGAGACAGCCACCAGGATGGTTCTTGAGCTTCTAAGCTTTCAAAATTATATATAATTTATGATTAGTACTAAAACATTTGATTGAGAAAAGGGCAACAGAAAAAAGAGGGCCACTACATTAGGACCATGTGTTATTGTCGTAATGTTAAAATTAAAACAACAACAATTAGCTACATCTTGAATATATCTTTATTAAAAAATCTTAAAACTAAACATGTTTTGCATTATAATGGGTCATGTTTGGCCCTAAGGAAAATTAACCATGATATTATTGAGCCTATGGTAAACATAGTAACCATGTTTTTTTTTGTTTTTTTTTTTTTAGGATTGATTCCCATTAGTATAATCAGAATTTTATACCATGGTGAAACTATAGTGTAGCAAAACCATTGTATATTCTATAATTATTGTATAACTATAGTAAACATGTTTTGTAAAATCACAGTTAATTTTGTATAAGGGTAGCTCCCTAAACCTGTTTTAAAACGATATTTTTATAGATTAACATTTGTTAGCTGTTCAATACTTAAGTAAACAAAGACAAAACTACAATAGTCTGTTTACAGATGTAACTGACCTGCACTTTAGGTCCTAAACAGGACAGATTTGTCTCTCTGCTCCACCTGGGCACTTCTACTTCAGTCTCGCGTCGTTTTGGCGGACGGCGGACGCGCGGATGCGCGGAGCGCGCGCGAGACAAAACGCGTGCCAGTCAAGACTAACCGATTTATAATTTATTAGAGTTTTATTATTGAATGGCTAATTCCGAAATAACCACTTTAGTACATTAGGCCGGCAACAAAAACAATAACAACAACAATATTAAATAATAATAATAAAAATTGGAGGGTAGCGGGCCAAAAAATTCTCCCGATGGACAGTCCGCCCATGGCGACTGCTGTGAGTGCAGGCAGCTAGGGACACCGGCCCTCGCGGCCAAAAAAACGGACCGGCCCACCGGGAATTCTCCCGGTCCTCCCGATTAGCCAATCCGGGCCTGCTCCTGATTAATGTTAAAACTATAGGTTGAGAGTTTGAGGTATAAACACATTAAATAAAATTAAAACACTTTTTGTAGTTTGACTTGATCTAACCCTTACTTTAACTACAAAACATGTTTTTGCAACAACAATATTAACAGCAATGAGATTCCTGTTGGAATAATAGCTAATGGGGGATTAATGTAGCAATTCGTTGTCATGGCAACATTCTGGCTGAAGAGGAAATGACGTATTGCATTGCTCCCTTCCAATGGGCCGCATTGAGACTTTAAACTCTGCCCTTCGGGGTGGGAAGGGCACAGGGATGCTCACTTTAATTGGGAATTTGCCAACCCTTGCAGTTGCACCACTAGGTCTGTCAATATTGGGGTTATTTGTAAGAATGTGGGACTTTTATCTACAATGTTCTTATGTTTTCTTGGTTTCTATAACTAGCCAGTAAGGCGCTGGAGTTGTGTACCAAAGTTAGCATCAGTGCAACACATCTAATAAAGCGTTTTATTTATTTTTTTGTCAAATGTGACCCTGGTCCACAAAACCAGTTATACTTATAAGGGTCAACTTACAGTATGCATCTAAAAGCTGAATAAAGCTTTCCATTGATGTATGGTTTGTTAGGACAGGACAACATTTGGCTGGGATGCAACTATTTGAAAATCTGTAATTTGAGGGTGGAAAAAAATCAAAATATTGAGAAAATCACTTTTAAAGTTGTCCAAATGAATGAAAACTAATCAAATTAACTTTTAATATATTTATAGTGTGAAAATGTACAAAATATCTTCATGGAACACAATCTTTACTTATTATCTTAATGACTTTTGGCATAATTTTAACCTCTACACTGTATTTTTGGCTATTGCGACAAATATAGCCATGCTACTTAAGACTGGTTTTGTGCTCCAGGGTCACAATTGTAATGTATCTAACAGTATAAAGCTACTTGAGCATTTCAAGTTTTCTATGAATGGAGGAGAGTTGTGATTGCTAATGTTAATAAGCCATTGCGTTCTCCTATTCTGGTAAGCAATCAACCAATTTGGCAATAGTTGTAACCAAGGTCTTGGCAAGGAGAGTCTATTATCAGGACCAGGCCTAGTAGCCTCATGCAGGGTCACAAATAAGACCACCATTGCTACTGAAAATGTTTTGACCTTGTCAGTGTCTGTTGGCTTTGATTCCATTCACTAATGTTAATGTTAAGGTTAAGCAGTTACAAGCATTTAAAATGCAGTCTTTCTTCTGGAGAAACCAACCAAGTTATGTTTAGAAGAACTACTGGTGACACAAAGGTCATGCAGAAAATTTGATGCAAAAGTTTCTCTTTTCTTACAGGTCCAGCATGCCAGCAAGCAAATCACAGTAGACAAACAATACAAAGGTATTGTAGACTGTGTAGTACGTATTCCCAAGGAGCAGGGCTTCCTGTCCTTCTGGAGAGGCAACTTGGCCAACGTTATCAGGTACTTCCCAACACAGGCGCTCAACTTTGCCTTCAAGGATAAGTATAAGAAGGTTTTCCTGGATGGCGTCGACAAGCATACCCAGTTTTGGAGGTACTTCGCTGGTAACCTCGCCTCCGGTGGTGCTGCCGGAGCCACGTCTCTGTGCTTCGTTTACCCCCTTGACTTTGCCAGAACCCGTTTGGCTGCTGATGTGGGAAAGGCTGGTGCAGAGAGAGAATTCTCAGGCCTTGGAAACTGTTTGGCAAAGATCTCCAAGTCTGATGGTATAAAGGGCTTGTATCAGGGCTTCAACGTGTCTGTGCAAGGCATCATCATCTACAGAGCGGCATACTTTGGCATCTATGACACTGCAAAAGGTGGGTTTTATTAGACGTAAGGCAGATTGCAACATCACAGGCTGAGCTAGGACTGCATGTTTTAAACATGTTGAGACTAACTTTTGACACCACTAATGTCCAAAATAAAATGTATGCTGTTTTAATATTTACTGTGTACAAAAGTGAACAAATAGTCACTCATGAGGTGCATCACTGCAAAAAATGCATTTCTTACTTAGATTTTCAGCCAATATCTACAAATTCTTAAATCAAGAAGGGTTTCTAGATGAGTAAAAATTTTCTTGTTTTCAGAAAAAAACAAGTCAAAATTAAGTGTGTTTTTGCTTGAAACGAGCAAAATAATCTTCCAACGGAGTAAGAAAAATTGTCTTTTCTGTTTGTAATAAAAAAAAATTTCTTACCCTATTGGTAGATTGCTTTGCTTGTTCTAAGCAAAAACTCACTTAATTTTGACTTGTTTTTTCTGAAAACAAGAATTTAAGAATTTTTTACACATTTTGGCTGGAAACTAGACACAAAAAAAAAATCTTGAAAAAGTATGAAAAGCATCTTTGCAAAAAATGCTTTTCTTACTTAGAAGTCTTGTTTCCAATTCTTAAATCAAGAACGATTTTCTAGATAAGTAAATTATTTTTTTGTTGTCAGAAAAAACAAGTCAAAATTAAGTGCATTTTTGCTTAGAACAAGCAAAATAATCTGCCAATGGGGTAAGAAAAATAAGATTTCTTTGATTGTAATATACATTTCCATTTTACAGTTTGACATTCTCCATGTCTTCGCATAATATGCATCATCTTTGCCTTTTGTAGGAGTATTTAAAAATACTTAGAGCCTGCAATTCAAATTAAACCCACATATAAAATGGATCTGATTCCTTTTTTTTTTTTTTTTTTTTTACATTTTGATTAGAACCAATATTTGAAATTAACACCCACCAACGCACCAAATATGGATGAAAATGAATCATAGCAGGTTACACATAGACAGGTTGCAGTGCTCCCAACAGAGAATTGCGCTCTGTTCAGAAATGATTCACATAGCATTAAAGTGTACATTTGTGTTTACCTTAGTAACATTAAGGTGTTTTGCCAATGTTCTAACTCCGTTGCAATATTTTAGTATTTCCCTATAATAATTAGTTTTACATTTTATACATATTGTTGAAAAACATTTACATCTGCATACCAGCTCAAACTCATGAGGTAAAATATGTTGTAATATTAGTAACTTAGTAGTAAGTCACTTATTTGTGGAAAAAAATGGTAATATTGTGGCTATTTGTTTCTGTACCCTCACCTTTCAATGATATTTATCATTAATAATAATATTCTTCAGAAGTTCATAAGGCATACCACTTACAAAAAATAAATAAATAAAGGTTTAATTACTTAATTGTGTAAATGCACATTTAAGTACTGTGTAATAATAGTTAACTATTTGTAATTACTATATGGTTAGGGTTAAGATAGGGTAAGGGTTTGGTATGGAGTAAGTGTAGTTATTGTTATTACTATAGGTCATGTATTACGATAACTACAGTATGTTTAGGTAACAAGGATATGGCAAAAAAAAAAAGTGTTACCTAAATAAGTAAATGTAAGTTAGTCTGTCTGTCTTTAGCAAAAAAAAAAATTAAGGAAATAATTAATGTTTGCAAGCTGAAATGTTCCATGTGGAGCCAGATCTTTCACACCATGTTCTAACCAGGAATTATGCATCAAAATGCCAGCTAGATCGTCTTAATTTAATCATTACTGTCCACACTGGTGGGAAAACAAAACAAACAAACTGTGCAGCAGTAACAGCCAATCAGAACTGTTATAGCTTAAAACTTGATCATACACACTTAAAAAAATAAAGGTGCTTTAAAGGGTTCTTCAATGCCATAGAACAGTGTTCCTCAAATCTTACCCTGGAGGGCCAATGCGCTGCAGAGTTTAGCTCCAACCCTTATCAAACTCACCTGCTTGTGATTCTCTAATGATCCTGAAGACCTTGACTAGCATGCTCAGGTGTGTTTGATTAGGGTTCGAGCTAAACTCTTCAGGAAAATGGATCTCGTGGGCCAGATTTGAGGATCCCTGCCATAGAAGAACCATTTTTGGTTCCACAAACAACCATTCAGTCAAAGGTTTTTCCTTCTTTTTATAATCTGAAGAACTTTCTTTTGCACAAAGAAGCTTTTGTGAAACAGAAAGGTTCTTGAGATGTTAAAAGTTATTTATGGAACTATTTAGACAGAAAAAGTTCTTCTATGGCCTTTATTTTTAAGAGTATACAGTGTCCAAATTGTTAACCTGTATTAATAGCATAGTTTTGCGGCAGTTAGTTGAAATATCTTTGTTTTACAGGCATGTTACCTGACCCAAAGAACACTCATATTGTGGTCAGCTGGATGATTGCTCAGTCAGTCACTGCCGTCGCTGGTCTTGCTTCATATCCCTTCGACACAGTACGCCGTCGTATGATGATGCAGTCTGGCCGTAAAGGAGGTGATGTCCAACTCCTGTTTCCTCCCATGTTCTTTCCAAAGTTCATAAGCCTTTTTAGTGTTTGGTTATGTTCAGTCTTGATTTTCATGGTTCATTTTTTAATTCCTTTTAATTTTTAGCTGACATAATGTACAGCGGCACCATTGACTGCTGGAGGAAGATTGCACGTGATGAGGGTGGCAAGGCCTTCTTCAAGGGTGCCTGGTCCAATGTGCTCAGGGGCATGGGTGGAGCCTTCGTCCTGGTTCTGTACGACGAGCTCAAGAAGGTCATTTAAACGCATAGAATTTACTATTTGAAAAAAAAACACACCTGTGTATTATGTGAATGGACTCCTGCTTTACTCACGAGGCCCGACTAGTGTTGTACTACTAGTTATATGAAAGATACATGTGAATGCGTGTTGGTTTTTTTAATGTTTCCACTCTTCCCTGACTCACTGGTCACTGATGTCATTCACTTATCAAAGCGGTTTTCCTGTTGGTCTGTTTTTAATTAGACTTGAATAAAGTCAACCCACTGAACCTTCACCTGTTGTCTCATAAGGTTTTTAATGAGCTCCCATAAAAAGAAGCTGTTTGGAATGGCATGCAATAATAGTATGAATAATATTGTTTTTTATTTTTAGAACATAAAGTATACTTATGTTATGCAAATTCTCTGTATGGGTGGAGAACATGTGACCCTGCTACATGTAATGCAGCCCTGTTCCTGGAGATCTACCTTCCTGCAAATTTCAGTTCCAACCCTGATCAAACACACCTGAACCAACTAATTAGAATCTGAAGGAGCACTTGATAATTACAGACAGGTGTGTTTGATCAGGGTTGGAACTAAACTCTGCAGGAAGGTGGATCTCCAGGAACAGGGTTGGGCAGCCCTGATGTAAGGGGTTGTCAAAACCCTACTCCTGGAGAGCTATCTTTCTGCAGAGGTTAGTTCCAACCCTGATCAAACACACCTGTCTGTAATTATCAAGTGCTCCTTCAGATTCTAATTAGTTGGTTCAGGTGTGTTTGATCAGAGTTGGAACTAAACTCTGCATGAAGGTAGATCTCCAGGAACAGGGTTGGGCAGCCCTGGTGTAAGGGCTTTTCAAAACCCTACTTCTGGAGAGCTATCTTTCTGCAGAGGTTAGTTCCAACCCTGATCAAACACACCTGTCTGTAATTATCAAGTGCTCCTTCTGATTCTAATTAGTTGGTTCAGGTGTGTTTGATCAGGGTTGGAACTAAACTCTGCATGAAGGTAGATCTCCAGGAACAGGGTTGGGCAGCCCTGATGTAAGGGGTTTTCAAAACCCTACTCCTGGAGAGCTATCTTTCTGCAGGCTTCAGTTCCAACTCTGCTTCAAGACACTTCTAGTTTTTTTTCAAGTAGTCATCAAATAGCTTGTTCAGGTGTTTGATTAGGGTTAGAGCTGAACTCTGCAGGAAGGTAGCTCTCGAGGAGCAGGGTTCCCTGAAGAGCAACCACTGTTTTAAGATAAGCATTTACAAAAGTACACATTGCGTGGTATACATCTCTATGGATTCCCCATGTTACATAGTTTCAACAACTTGTTTATCATTAGTACAGTCATGTAAACTAAAGTTGACCTTTGTCATTGTGTACTGCTTTTATGAAAATTACTTGGCTATAATTTAAATATATTGTAGGTATACCAAATAACATATTTCTGAATGTTTGGCTATGCCACCAAAACAAAAACTAGGAACAAAGAAAAGCACTTTCAATCCCCCTGGACAGCACGCCAAATATGCTTATTAAATTGCCTTATCACATTATATGAGAGTGCGAACTGGTGAATCAACAATAGAGAGAATTGGAGTTGATAAGTAAAAGCAATGCTGGAGAACACATGATTGAGATCAACAATGGAGATAAAGCTGGATAACAGATGATGGAGAACAACAAGGAGGATGTCCAGGCAAGTCAGTCCACAGGTAAGGTAAACAGGTGCTTGACAGTCTTGTGGGGTAACATCAATGAGACAAAATGTATGTGAGTGCAAGGTATAAGTGCAATCTTTAATGGTTAGTTTAGTGAGATCCAATTTAGGAGCAACCCCTTCCACTAAAGATTATGATTCTAGAGGTGGTGAAATCGCAGCTGGGGGTTACTGCAGAGGATAAGCCCTGTATGCCACTATTAGTAGAAGGATGTGGTCCTGATAGTATGTTAATCGAAGTGCTGTGCCCATGAGATGAACAACAGGCTTTGCAGTCCGGCCCAATGAGTACTTTGCCATAAGCCGGAGTCTGAGAGACCTTTTAAGCTTTTGAATTGCTCTTGGTCAAAAGTTTCTAGCCTTTGATGCAAGTGGTTCTTCTAGACCAGCAATGTTTTGGTGCTACTTACGAACCACTTTTCCTGGTTTGGAGCTGGTGCTTTAGGTGTCGAAAGACAAAGAACCTATTTGAAACTAGGCACAGGCTCCAAACCAGCACTCGAACTGCCTTGATGGAAAAGGTATATAGTTTGTCCTTGATCCACTGGACCATCCTGGCAAGATGATTGATAGCTGTCAGTCATTTGAATGTTTTAATTCTTACAGTCTTTCTCTCCAAGCAGTTTCAAACATCATCTGCGGCTGTCAGTGGAGCTCTCAATGCAAGTAATCTTCTAGATAGCCACGTCTTACTTAGAGTTCAGGTATTGAATAGTGAAGAAAATCTCAGCAAGTGAAACATTACTATCACTGCTTAGGACTTTTGTTGGGAGTTGCAAGTAAAAAGACACATCGAAATCCTTTTGTGTGAGTCAAGTCTGTCCAGTCTCCTAATAACTTGTTTCTTGCACATTAAATACCAGGATGTGGATTTTAGCTGTTATTAACAGCTGTATCAAGGGATTATATTCAAACAATCCACTGAAGGGGCATAATGACCCACTGACCAAATTTTGAGCAGGTGCAAATAACAGCGATAGGCCTATTGCCAGCACATAGGAAACCCTGTGGTCTTCTGCGGTTGCAGTTTGTATGTTTATTTTGTGGATTGCTATTATGTATTTATTTTTTTGCTATTTTATTATTGCCTAACTTGTAATATTCACACTAAAAGAAACACACTGTTTTTGCTGCTTACTTGAGTTTTCCTGATTCCTTTCAGGGTGGCAGGGTTACATACAGTGTCTTGCAAAAGTATTCATACCCCTTCATTTTTTTCACGTTTTGTTGCAGCATTATGTTAAACTGCTTTAAATTAGTTTTTCCCCACATCAATTTACACTCCACACACCATAATAATGACAAAGCAAAAAACAGATTTGCAAATTTTACAAATTTATTAAAAATAAAACACTGAAATAAATGCATTGCATAAGTATTCATAGCCTTAACTCAGTCCATAGTTGAAGCAGCTTTACAGCCTCAAGTCTTTTTGGGTCTGATGTGAGCATCTTTGCACATCTGCATTTGGCAATTATCTGCCATTCTTTGCCTCACCTTTTCACCTCTCCATCTCTGTCAGCTTGGACATTTTCTAGAGTCCTAGTTGTTCCAGTCGTCTTCCATTATGGAGAATGCTTCTGTCAACCTTCAATGCAGCAGATTTGTTTCTGAACTCTTCTCTAGATCATCGCCTTAACGCAAGTCTGTCACTGAGCTCTACAGGCAGTTATCTTGGTTTTTGCTCTGATATGCATTTTCAGCTGTTAGACCTTTTCTGAGAGGTGTGTGTCTTTCTAAATCAGACTCATTCAAATGAATTTGCCACAGTTTAACTTCATTCGAAGTGTATCTAGAAGCAATATGAATGCTCCTGAGCTAAATTTCGAGTGTCCCAGAAAAGGGTATGAATACTTATGCAACAGGATCTTTTCAGTTTTTTCTTATTTTTAATAAGTTTGCACAAATGTTGGCTATTCTAGGCTATTCCCCTGGGTACTCAAGCCTCAGATGATGTTGGTTGACTACCTGGTCTAACCGGTTTTTCCAGGAAGGTAAGGAAGGCAGTGCAACCGAATATCTCAGACACCAAATATTTCAGAACAGAGATCAGGTTTCCTCCTCTTTAAAGCACAGATGGGCTAGTAACAAAAGAACGGACTTCCCATTGTTTCTCGAGATCGTGGCCTTAGAAGAGTCCTTGAACATCTATAAATCCGGTCATTGGCCGGCAGCATCACGCAACAATGAGTGAGACTGCTATTTCATTCGCCAAGGACTTTTTAGCCGGTGGAATCGCCGCTGGGATCTCAGAGACTGCTGTTGCACCCATCGAAAGAGTCAAGCTGCTCCTTCAGGTATTACATGAATTAGCTATTAAGTATGAATGAATGAATCTTTTTCACACATTTGTTTATCTTGGTTAATGAATATACTCTTGTCAATTGTTAAATCATGTTTTTAGTGAAGCCAACATAACTTAATCTTATAATAAAAATAACTGGTGATTCTAAGATGTAACTGTTACTATAGAAACAAAGGCATCTTTCACAAGCATTGGGTTAACACATAATCTGGCCGCTCTTCAGTGTTGTTGTTAATGTTGTTGATATTTCAGCAAACAGTCAGCTTCATATGTTCAGTTAAAGAGCATTAAGTTAAAGCAAATGTTATCATTGTGTATTTTAGACACTTTTTTGTATGAGCCGATATTCTAGATTATCATGGTAATGTCAATGGTATTAACATTGTTAGGGTTATCAATAGAAACCCTAGTGAAAAATAAATGTACTAAAATGTATTTAAATTACATGTATTTTGTGCTAAGAATACTACAAATATATTTACACACTGTGTACTTATTAAAAACCCTGCAATTGTACTTAAATTTAAAGTGCTAAATAGTGTACTTAATACACTTTAATTGTGCAGAAGTCCAGCTAAATATATACTTAAGTGGAACTATTGCAAGTATACTTCAGGTACACTGTAAATATGTTGCATTTAAAGACCGATATTATTGAAAGATCATACAATCCTCATCACTATGACATTAAAACACATTTTAGTTTATATTTTAAGTAGGGCTGGGACACGATTAATCGCATCCAAAATAAAAGTTTATGTTAACATACTAAATGTGTGTTTACTGTGTGTATATATAATGTATGTATAAATACACACACAAACATGTATATTAAAGAAAACTGAAAATAAAAATTAAATTAAAATAAATAAAATATTTATAATTCTATATATAATCTAAATTAAATACAAATATAACTATCCACACATATAAGTATTTTTTAAAGGCTTTACATGTTTGTGTGTGTATTTATATATACATAATAAATATACACAGTAAACACACATTTAGTATGTTAACATAAACTTTTATTTTGGATGCGATTAATCGCGATTAATCGTGTCCCAGCCCTAATTTTAAGTTTAATTACATTTTTTATGTCAGTAATTATGTTATTAGACTTGAACTATAATTAGTATAAAATAAATGCATTTTAAATATGACTTTGTTTTTTTTATACTAGGGAATGTATATTTATATTATAATATCAACATACATATATCTTAATTAAAGTACACATGAGGCCATTTCTACCTTCATGTATACATTTTTTTGCATAATGACTGCATTACACAAAAAAACAGATTATAATCTACACTATTTATGTCTGACTTGCATTTTCCACTAGTCTAAGGTTATTTGCAAGGTTAGATTGGTTTAGATTTAACAGGGCCAGTGAATACATGATATTTAAATAACAATATTCAAGGCTAACGGTTATGAAAATAATCTTAAAAGTGATCATTTTGTTGCCAATTTTGTTTTTTCACTAAAACTTTTTATTTATTCATTTTTTTTTAGTTCAATATGTATAAGGTTTGTAAAATATCTTTTTTTGAGCAGTTTTTATGCAGCCTTGTGAGGCACTTTAAGAATGGGATGAAAATGTGCAACTTAACCAGAGATGGTTTTATTATGGCTTAACCCCTGATTTATGCATGAAATGGCTTTCTAAGAAGTAATTTAACAGTCTATGGTCATGTGACCCAGTCTCTCTCACTGAGTCCTTTATTTTAAAACTAGAAGGTGGGAGACTTGGAGTTGCTTTTTTGTAATACATTTTTTGTATGCATGAAAAATATTTATGTAGTTTAAATAACCTTCACAGGCAATAAATGGTTAATACTACATACATTAGGTAAAAAAACTGCCTGTTAAATGGACAAATGTACAGAGTCTCATAGTTCTATTGGATTATAGTTGTTTAAAGCTGCTTGAGCATTTGAAGGTTTCTAGTATTAAAACTGTGATTGCTAATGTTAATTAATCTAAGCATTTAATCTAAGCATTTTAAATTGGTCTCTCTTCTGGAAAAGGGGACCAATACAAGTTTTAAAATATTTCATGTTGACTGACAAACTGTGACACAAAGGTCATGTAATAACTTTTTTTCTTACAGGTCCAGCATGCCAGCAAGCAAATCACAGCAGACAAACAATACAAAGGTATTGTAGACTGTGTAGTACGTATTCCCAAGGAGCAGGGCTTCTTGTCCTTCTGGAGAGGCAACTTGGCCAACGTTATCAGGTACTTCATAACACAAGCTCTCAACTTTGCCTTCAAGGATAAGTATCAGAAGGTTTTCCTGGATGGCGTCGACAAGCATACCCAGTTTTGGAGGTACTTCGCTGGTAACCTCGCCTCCGGTGGTGCCGCCGGAGCCACGTCTCTGTGTTTCGTTTACCCCCTTGACTTTGCCAGAACCCGTTTGGCTGCTGATGTGGGAAAGGCTGGTGCAGAGAGAGAATTCTCAGGCCTTGGAAACTGTTTGGCAAAGATCTCCAAGTCTGATGGTATAAAGGGCTTGTATCAGGGATTCAACGTGTCTGTGCAAGGCATCATCATCTACAGAGCGGCATACTTTGGCATCTATGACACTGCAAAAGGTGGGTTTTATTATAGATTGCTCCTTTATTGTGACTGTCAGGACCATGGCTAGAGTTAACATCAGGGGCTGAGCTAGGGCTGCACAATAATTGTTAAACTGCGGGCTTATCCACACAAAGCCAGATCTTCTTGTCCTTGTTCTTGTGTAAACATGGCTTTGTCTCAAGAAACTGACTCAAAATGATGTAGTATACATGCCAGACCAGTATGTGGTGCTGTAATTCTGCCACAGAGATACACTAAAAAACAAAGGAGAAGACTTGAAGCATGCATAAACCTTCCACACTATATACAAACCCAACACAACAACAAGAAACCAAAGATGAACATGGAACAATACATTTCTTACACTCTTTATTAATCTGTGTTAATGTTAGTTAATAAAAACAGGCTCCCAAAGCGCCGGATCCATCATGGATGAAATGCTGATACGTTGCAAAATTTTAACGTATACAGCTAAATGCGTCTCTGTGTGGACGAGCCCTGAAAATCACAATAATTTTGTTCAAATTATCAAAAAAAACATATATTTTTAGATTTTTTTACATTTCATCAGAATTATTGCACTTCCTCTTACATACTTACATTTGTTTTATCTCACATTTAGTTTTTCTGTTGAAACAGCATAAAAGGTGCATTTATTCAGCAACCACAATCGCAAATAATTTAACTGAGATACATTTGAATGCATACCAGTACATCACAAATGTTTTTTTTTTTTTTTTTACCAGTTTAGTTTAATGGAAATGTCAAATGAATGAATGATTGAATACATAAGTTCTTTGAGAGATTCAATTTTCCAAATTAAACTCATGTTACCAGATCTGGGGAAAATTGCATTGATCCCTTAGAAGGAGTATTTAAAATTCACACTTATTCCACATTAAATCAAAAATGGCTGGCTTCCTGCTGGGTGGAGCTACTGAATAATTGACTAATTAAGGAGTTGTCAAGCTTGAGTTGAAAATCAGGCGATGTCTACATTAATCCAGATACATTTGAAAATGGAGTTTTCGTTTTAAAACGCTTTCCATCCACACTAGCGTTTCAAAGCGTTTTCCAAAAATTTCTCATCCACACTGAAACGTAGGAAAACGTTACATTTGCCTTACTGCAAATGTGTAAAGCCTCCAAAAACTAAGATTATACAGACGGAACAGAGATTATACGTTTTAACGCATTTTTTTCTGGCAGGATCATTTTATTTACAAAAATATCTCATCGTTCTCTGATGCGTTCATTTCGCATTCACTCATATTTTATCAGAAAAGCAGCTGTCGTCATGTTTTGCAGGACAGCAACTGTGAATAAATGTTCTGTCATCTTTTCATGAGTAAATATGCATCATCATTTCAAAAGCCTACGTTTTCGCAGTCCACACTACAATGTTAAAACGGCATTTTCAAATTTATCTCCTTTGGAGAGCGTTTTCAAAAAGCTTTGTTTTCCTCGACAATAACGCCGTCTCAGTGTCGACGGAAGGCGGACGGATAGAAAAAGATGTGTCTTAAACGAAAACGTATTAGTGTGGACATGGCCTCAGTCAACGTTGGCAGCAAAAAAACAACTTAGTAGCTAATGTGGTGGGCTATGAATCATCAGTTTTGTCTTCTAACCAGGAGACTCCAACATTATTGCCCTCCAAAGGCAAAGCGCAGTAACTACACATTTGGTCAAAATTGAGTTAGGGCTTAAAATGGGCTTTGTGACAACTGTTTTGTCTTGTGGCAAAGTCTCCTGGTTCAATTTTGTCACGTTTCAGACAAACGAGAGTGTCAACATTGCAGTAACTACAAAATCCAAACTAATGCCATATCAGTTTCAGTGTTGGCTTAGTTACTGCACTTTGCCTTTGCAGGGCAGAGACGTTCCATTTACGTCTGCATCCCAAATTAAATTTAGTTAAGATTCACTTTCATATCATGTCCTAACCAGGCATGATCTTAATAGTTTGTCCACACTAAAAATGAAAATACTGAGCCACTAATCATAAATTGTTAATCCTCAACTTGGAAATATCTTTGTTTTACAGGCATGCTACCCGACCCAAAGAACACTCATATTGTGGTCAGCTGGATGATTGCTCAGACAGTCACTGTCGTTGCTAGTTTCATATCATATCCCTTCGACACAGTACGCCGTTGTATGATGATGCAGTCTGGATGCAAAGGAGGTAATATCCAACCCATTTCTCCCATTTTCCATACACTGTAAAACCCAATAGAATGCCTTACTTAGATATACTGCCCTCCACAGGCAGAGTGCAGTAACTACGCCAACACTGAAACTGAGAAAAATGCCTTTAAAGTTTTTACAGCAGCTAGTCAAACATGTTGAAATTCTATTGAAAAACTCTTGTTTCTCAGAAACGGGACACAATTTAACCAGGAGACTTTGCCACAAGACAAAACAGTTGTCACAAAGTCCATTTTAAGCCTTAACTCAATTTTGACCAAATGTGTAGTTACTGCGCTTTGCCTTTGGAGGGCAGTATAGTTAGTTATCTTTACTTAGTTGCTATACTTACTAGGTTTTATTAAGTTACAGATACTTTTAAGGCAAGTAAAACTTACATCTTAGAGTAAAGCTTACTTAAAATATTCAAGTAGCCACAAAGCAACCAACAACATTAATAAACCAGCGAGAGGCAGCAGTGCACTAATATGTTGGTACTGTGCAAAATAACAACATTTGAGGTGGAGCAATTTTTAATAGACTTTTGCAGTTATCTTTCTTTCACTAGTTCCCCAAAGTCATCTTGAATGTTGAACTGTCAATACAACTGGAATATTTGAGAGAACATCACATAAGCTGTCTTAATAAATTGGTTGATTTAAAAAATAATAAATAAACTTACCATTATAGTGATTCGTGTTCCCTTTGGTTGGGCACTTTGTTATAACTTTCTTTCTATTGATGCAGAAATGTATTGTGAAATCATGAGTTATGTGATTTCAAGGAAAGAAAAATAATAAGTAAATTGCTTTTAGAAAGTAATCGCTTTTCTAATTAAATCATTAGATGTATTTATATATCTCATTAGTTGTATTTTGCATGTTTACTAATGATCCTTTACTTATTAGCCTAAATGTTTTCTAGAAACACCTTGAGAAATGTTAACTTGGGTTGATACAGTTCTTTAGTGTTTGAGATAATATGCTGGAATCACACACAGATTTTAACATTCAGCACGCGAAACATAACAATGGTAACAATTCACTTTTGTTTATTTGTATTAATTGTAACAACAACTATTTTATTTGCTTCTTTTTTTACAGCAAGTAAAACTGGCAAATAAAAACAACAGTAAAACCAAGCAATTGCATAATTTATTCATGCCGCAATACCTTCTAGGAGTCAGTGAGTAGCTATACTAACTGCAGATTGATATTACAAAACATTTTAAGTTAAATGAACTAAACTTTGCAATTAATTATGACTAAACATTTTAAGGTAAATAAACTGATTTTTTAAAGTTTCACATTACTTACATTACTTTAATGTTTCCTCATGGTTTGTAAGTAAATTCAACTTATCTGGGTTTAGAATGTACAAAATGCATAGGCCTTTTGATGTTTGGTTGTGTTCAGTCCTAATGAGAGCAATAGTTTGCACACAAATTTTACATTTTATAAAAATGTTTCTTCATCAGAACATATTTGGAGAAATGTAGCATTCCATCACTGTCTCACCAACGGATCCTCTGTAGTGAATGGGTGCCGTCAGAATGAGAGTCCAAAGAGCTGATAAAAACATCACAATAATCCACACCACTCCAGTCCATCAGTTAACATTTTAAGACTTTAAGCTGTGTTTGTAATAAATTCATCATTTAAGATGTTTTTAACTTGAAACCATTGTTTTGGTTAAAATATGAATCCATAATATCGTTTTTTTTCCAGTAAAAAAGTCATCTTGTACAATCTGCACAGATCAAGCAAGATTATTTTTATTTTTTTAAATTTTTTTTGGAGGATGCGTTATTATGCATTATGGATTCATATTGTGGCCAGAAGTGACATTTTAAAGTCTTAATGATGGATTTGTTTCTTACAAACACACAGCTTTTGTCTTCTCAAAATGTTAATTGATAGACTGGAGTGCTGTGGATTACTTGTGGATTATTGTGATGTTTTATCAGCTGTTTGGACTCTCATTCTGACGGCACCCATTCACTGCAGGGGATCCATTGGTGAACAAGTGATCAATGACACATCTCTACAAATCTGAAACAAACTCATCTTCATCTTGGATGGCCTGAGGGTGAGGACAAAATTTATTTAGAAAAAATAAAATTTTTCTCTAAGTGTTTAATTCTTTTTTGGTTTCAGCTGACGTAATGTACAGCGGCAGCATTGACTGCTGGAGGAAGATTGCACGTGAAGAGGGTGGCAAGGCCTTCTACAAAGGTGCCTGGTCCAATGTGCTCAGAAGCATGGGCGGAGCCTTCGTCCTGGTTCTGTACGACGAGTTCAAGAATATCATTTGAACCCTTTATAGAATTCACTATTTGAAGAAAACAACTGTGTTTGAAGTGTATGGACTTGCTTGTTGCTGCTGTGGAGTTGTGCTAGTTATAAGTTATATAAAATATAATATATGCATTTTTTTTTTTTTTTTATCTTATCACTGGTAATTAGTTGATTACTATAAACCTCAATGTGCTTGGCTGGACCATGTGCAAAAACTGAACCAGAAGTAATTACAACTGCAGGCTTTTTTTTTGTTTTAGTCTTTATTATATTTAGAACAAAATGCATTTATACTATTTATACTGTAATGATGTTTTTGTCAATTTTACTTCCAAAACTAAGCTCACATACAATGAATTTTATTTAATGCACAAATCTTTGATTTCTGTCGGTGATTTGTTATATTAGAACTGCCTAATACATTATTATTGATATTATTATCCTAATATTTGGAAACTCAGGTTAATTGTTAGTACTAATAATTTTGAGCCATTGCAATTTTGTCATTTTTGGACATCTCACGTTTATGTAATTTTAATGCTGTAGATCAGATCGCTGCCTTTGTACTTTTGACTGAATTGCCTAGCGACTTTTGTGATGGCTGTTGTTGCTGTTTATTAAATATTATTATTCAATAAATGATATTTCATATAAATTATAGTATTTAATAGTGTTTAGTATTGAGAAACGGTGCATGTTCGTGATGGTGATTTTAGTTACATTGTTCTGCCATTAGATGGCAACAAGATACTGTTTTTAGTCAGTAATAACGACTTTTACTTTGAAAAGTTAACCATTAAATGCATACCTCAGGTCTTTAGCGACCCTGGACATTATTCACTATTTAGTATTCCTCAATCTATTCATTATAAACAATATAACGAAAAAAATATAATAGAATATCTGTTTTCTGATTTTTTTGTGTAAACATATACATAAGTGTATATGTAAATATCTGATGACTTAATACATGCAATTCGCCTTTATTCCTCTAGGTGACACTGTTCAATAGACAATAATGATGTGATGTTTCACTCATAACTAGCGCAGAGATAAAACAACAGAATATCATCAGCAAAAATTGAACTGGTTTGAATAGCTTTAATG
>NC_133365.1:4826946-4878875 GCF_049309525.1 Garra rufa | reverse complement strand
ATGCAGTCTCGCTGAGCAAAGGAGAATGTTAGAATACATGTATGAATAGAGCTGTTGGAATGATTGTTATCATTGTTTTTGTCTTGCTTTTTGTTTTATTTTACAGAACAACAGTAAAACTACAAAACTAACATTTGTGAATGTTGACTTTTATTTTGGCGGAAAGACCAAAATAAAAGTCCTACTTTTTGCTGACAGCAGCAGATTTCTGAATGATTCTCATCACACAGATTTAATGACTATTAAAAGCACTTTAAAGCTCTGGAATGAACCAATTTGAATGTCATTTTTAATGGGATGACCAAATATATTTTGCGGTAAAAAAAAAAAGTAAAATTTGTTTTGCCGGGAAAATGACTAAAACGGTTTGCAAAGTAACACATCACTTATTTTATTTCAGAAAGTACTTTTTCTACTAATTTTGTTAAACATTTGAATTGGCAGACTAGCGTATCGTCCCAACCCAAATAGCAATATCGAATCGCAATACTTGTAAAATCGAATTTCTTAATAAAAAAGAAAAACGCAATACATATCGTATTGGCATGCAATTATTGTGATAGTATTGAACCGGGAGGTGTATCGTCCCATCCCTATTGTTCAATATAATTTATTCAGCCTTTTTGCTTATACCAACCAGTGTTGGGGAAAGTTACTTTTAAAAGTAATGCGTTACAATATTGAGTTACTCCCTAAAAAAGTAACTAATTCTGTTACTTAGTTTAGCTTTTTATGAAAAGTAATGCGTTACGTTACTTTTGCGTTACTTTTTAAATCTGGGCAGGGCTTGCTTGTTTGTTTTTAATATAAAAAGTTCTATTTTTGTCAAATGTTAAAGCCTTTTCACAGCAAAAGCCTCAGGCTTAGAGAAAAGTAAATTGACGTCTGTACAGTAGACCACAGAAGAACAAATGTCAACTCTTCAGCAATAAAAACGAAAAACAAATGTTAGATTATCTTGAGTAATTTCTGCTTATTAGTATGGATGAATTAGATCATCGAAGGTCGGCAGCAAAGACATCGGTTAATAAAATGGGATTAAATACATAAAGGATATTTGTATTATTTAACATTTAACTATAGCAGGTTTGCATTGAATTGAACTGTTTTTATTCATTTTGACGAACACTGGATCTGTTTTTTAGTGAGTGAGATGAATTAACGCATGTTCACATTTATTCTAGAACTAAAGTAACATCTTACAATTTCTCTCAACATGAGGACAGGAGAGCTTTTAGTCAATAAATGGAGGAAAGTAACTGGTGTACTTTCTTGTCAATTAAAAAGTAATGCGTTACTTTACTAGTTACTTGGAAAAAGTAACAGTATTACGTAACTTGCGTCACTTGTAATGTGTTACCCCAACACTAATACCAAAAGAGCTTTTTTTGGCAGAATAATTTCAATGATCAAGACCATGAGGATAAATAAATGATGAGAGAAGTCTCGTTTTGTGGTGAAGAAATTAAAAACAATGACAGTATTGTAAGTATTTTCTTTGAACCTTCTCTTTTACTCTCTTCTTCTGTTGGGATCAAGTCCTCTTCATCAGCTTGCCGGAGCTTCCTCTTCCTCTCAAATTCTCCAAGGAGTTCCTCTTCTTCTTCTTTTTCTTCCTCTTCCTCATTCTCTTCTTGTGCCGTTTGCACAGCCCCAGTTGTGACCTTAGGCTCTTCATGTGTGAGCTTGCCTCTCATCCAGGGGTTGACAGGGTCAATGATTGGCTCAGGGTTGTTCACAAAATCAGGAAGAGTCTCCAGTGCCTCCTCTTCATTTTCATCTTCGTCATCAGAAGGCACGGCGATTTTCTCAGTGAGATCTTTATTCATCTGTAACTGCTCCTGCATTGCTTTGCGTGCCTGAAGAGCATGACAGATATCCAAATGTGACAAGGATATGAATCATTAAATCATTTTCAGTCTCACAAAAAAAATAAAATAAATAAAACACTTACCGAATCGTCATATTTTGCCATTATAGCCTTTGATTTTGCCCACTTGCCACTGTTCTGATGTTTCAGAGACATCCTCTCCTGTTGTCAAAACAAGGAAAACATATTTAAGCAATCACACATCTCTTTCAGTATTTGCTCTCTCAGTTGAGCACGCACCTTCATCCTGGCCATTTCGATCTTTTTCAACTCATCCAGAGCTCCTTCAGGATCCGTCTTAAACATTTCTTCAAACTTCTTCACAAATTGATTCCGTTTGTCTTTCTTCTTAAACTTGTGGTACCTGAGAAAGATGATATTTTGCACTTAAAATGTAAGGAAGACTAATAAAAGCTGTTGGAAACGTTCAGATATAGGACTTACGTTTTACTCTTGATATGCTTTTCTCTTTTGGCTTTTGCCTCAAAGTACGACTGGAGCACTCTTGCCTTTTGAAGCTCAGCACGACGAATCTTAGCCTGCCATGCAAAACAAACTGTTACAAAGTGGAATATATATATATATATATATATATAAATTAAAATGAGGACTCATAGCAAAGACTTAAAATAATTAATGCTGCTTGGTGACCAATCATAAGCATGGAATGGAACTATGAAGTAAAACATTATATATTCACACACAAAAACATATATACATATATATATATTCATAATTTATTAAGTACTTTCAATTGGGAGGTGGCTGTCTCAAACCCTAAAAACTAAATTTTAACTGAATAATAATGAAAATGATATTGAAATTATTTTTTTATTTTTTTCCCACTTTTTTATCTTTTTAATTATTTTAAAATGGATTTTGTTTTTATATATTTATTTATTTACTTATATATATATATATATATATATATATATATATATATATATATATATATATATATAAAACTTATAATTTATGGAGTACTTTCAATTAGGAGGTGGCTGTCTCAAACCCTAACCACTAAATTTTAAGTTATGAAAAATTATTTTTGTATTTTTTCCACTTTTAAAATGTGATTTTGTTTATATATATATATATATATATATATATATATATGGTTGCAAAGGGGTGGAAAATATCAGGTAAATTTTCTAAAAATCCCAGGAAAATTCCAAAAAATTCTGAAAAGTTATTACAATCTGGGATGTTTCTGAAATTTACTGGAAATTTGTCACATTTTTGCAACCCTATATTATATTACTATATACACATATACACACACTTGTTTAGGTGTTATCCCATAGAACTGACTGAAACATGTCATCAATGTTTTGGTATGAGAGTTAAAATTCTGTAACGTAATGTGGTCGCTACCAAAGCATTACTGTCACGACAGAAACATGATGTTTTGTCAAAAAGAAAGTGAAGATGATCCAATGTACATTCAAACTAATGAATCCTTGACTTTGAAATGAGTATGAGCAACTTTTGCATTTCACAAAGGAAACCTGGATTCAAAATACAACAAATCTCAAATTACACTTTAAAAAAAACTACAATGCTTTGTGAAATACTAAAAAAAAAAAAATAGCAAAAATGTAGTTTTCTGATGCCCATTATTTGTAAGACTTTCTCCTAAATGGTCAAGTTATGAGCTACTTTTAGCCTTGAGATGCTTTGTGAATACTGGCCCAGATTCGGAAAACCACGGAGATCAATAGGGTGTCCTAACTGTTTCCACATGACTGCATATGTACATGTTGCAACTGTATAAATGTGTCAACTCCTAGATTTTGATGAGTAAAAAAAAAAGTATCCTGTATTAAAATGATTTAACTTAGAATAACAGATTGACTTGGAATAACAGCATCATCCCAAAGGGCTTTATTATAGAATTGGACACCAATCAAAATAAACTTGACTGCCACACCATTTGGGTGATCTCACCATGAGTAACACTATTGATTACAGCGTGAGAATGGCAGTGGGCCACTAACTAAAGCCAGCACAAGCACTAACCAGAAACATACCACACTATTCATGTTAAAACTGAACAAACTTGTCACTTATTTTATGTTGCTAATGTTTCTAACACTTCGTAGTAAAGTGGTGCTTGTCATTTGTTTTGCCCTTTTTATCTTTGTTGTACACAAATTTACATAATGATGTTCTTAGATTAATTCTCAATAATGGCAGAGATGGCCAACCCCAGTCCTGGAGGACTCCTGAGATGAGGAATTCAGTGCCGACATGCTCCAACACACTTGCTATTATCAAATAATCCTTCACACCTTGATTAGCTGATTCAGGTGTTTGATTGAAGGCAAATAAATGGTGTCACATGACTGAAATCACCTATAGGCAATGTTGCTCACATTAAAGCACGATTTCTCCAAGTCCAAAAGGACATTAAATCATATTCATATTATTAGACTGTAGCTATAATTATTTTATATATGGTACGAAAAGACGAGTTACCTTTCAAAATATCTGATATGCATATCTTAAGGGGAGACACTGCAGGGAAAAAATGCAGTTTTTCATGCACTATTTAACTTTGAGATTTTGGGCTTTTTGCTGTTTCTTAAAGTGTTTTTTCAGACTAGTGGAAAGAAAACACCCAAAAGTCACTGTTAAATCTTTCTTTTATAGTACTTTATCTATTTGTGTCAATAGATTTTAATTACAATACAGATTTTTAAAGGCAAAGTTCATATATAATTTGCTTGATTTTATACAACATTTTATTGGCCCCAAAATTGTAAAAAATATATTATTATGGAGTGACAAAATTCCCTCTGTAAAATCATTTGGCTCTAATGTCAATATGTTAAAAAATTTTGAAACTGACTTCATCCAGTGTTTAGATTTTTGTACTGGAAATGTATGCAAATGAGCACATATTGCATTAAATAATGGCTCATTTGCATATTTAAACCTAACATTTTAAAAATGTAATACAAAAAATGTTTGCAATTATCAATGTAACCAATTAACAGAATAAGTAAGGTGATAACTATTAGTAAATATTTTTACCCTATTCACCTGCAGTGTCTCGTCTTAATTTGACGTTCCTTTAGTTCGTTGCAAGTTAAAACTGATTCGTTTTGTACAAAAAGTAGAAAATTTTACATTTGTTTTGACTTGTTAGTTTATATTTTCATTCTTGTTCTACTGTTAAATTTAAAGGATTTGTTGTGGAGTGAAGGGAAAATACAACAGCACGGTTTTTCAATATGTTTGGCTGACTGTATTTTATGACAATTAGTAATACTTAACGATCATTTGGTCTTTTTTGTCCCGTATTAAAGTGGAAAAAACTTACAATACTTCTTTTGTGGTCATATAAGGAGTAAGATATTATTTGAAACTATTTTAAATTTTATTTGTGTACATTCACAATAAAAAAAAAAAAAAACATTGTGCTTTTGTAAAATAAAGCAAAACAAACAGGATGCCACTTTCTCAAGAACGCTTCACAAAAATGAACCGAAAAATTCTGCATATAGTTTTTTTTGTTTTGTTAATATTATTTATTATTTATAAAATATATTTTATAAAGCCTATTTACTAATGTGATGTGACCGTGTGAATCCTCACGTTCTGTTGTTTTTGCATGTATATAATTAATCCCTGGAAAGGTATTTTTAATTGGTCACAGCCACGTAATTTAATTGTTATTTAACATAAATGTCGGTTAATGGTTAATAATTGCTTAACGACCAACAATTTGGAGAAATAAAATAACCGAAATGAACATTCCTATTTCCAATACAGAAATAAAAGTTAATTAGAAATGATAATAATATAACTGCACCTGTTTATGTATATCGCTTAATGCTCAAGTATCTAAATAGTCTATAAGCCTAACTAAGTACAAAAAAAAACAAGAGCAGGACACTTTTGTATTGTAGGCCTATACAATTAAATAATAGCCTACATAAAGTAAGTTTGGTTTCAAATGGATTAAGAACATGTAATTTGCGCAATAGGTGAAATTATAAGTGAAAACAACTGAAAGGCAACTTTTTTGTGATTAACCAAAACTTACGTGACAATTCCTTTTTTTTTTTTTTTTTAGGGATCAGGTCATCATGCACACAACATTTTATTGGCAAAAAGCCAGTTGGATGCAAACAGTTTTTTATGCATATTGTCTTTGTCGATAACAGAACAACGCAAACAACTGAATGGAAACTTGGCTAACGTTATAGAAAACACTCAGAAGTAGTAATGAGTGAGGAATTAATGTGGCATGTTGCAAACAAACCTTACACAACTAAACCACTACAATTATAATCAAGGTCTACAATGAGTTTGGAGAGCATTTTGTTTGCCGTTTTCTACACTGTTAAAAAACTACAGCTGCTATAAGTAGTAATAACCTGATCTGAATGGCTATAAACCTCTCCAAATAGATGCATTTTGAAAGTCATACCTCCTCCAAGCTCATGGCTTTAAGCGCTGCATCCTCTTTAGGAGTCAGAATTGGGTCGTGGGTTGGCTGTTGGTTTTTGTGCAAGAGACTGAAAATCTCTTGTTCAAGAGGAGTTTGAGCCTGCCAGAGAAACACACATGGAGTTAGTTCAACATCTGAAGCAATTGCATAATTGCAAATAATTCTTTGTACAGGTAGAGGAAAAGAAACCACAAAGAAAAGCAACAATGACAAAAATATAACGTAACATTAGTTTTTGAAATTTGAAGCTAAATTAAACAAAAGGCCAAAGAATATTTGAAACGATTTTACGTTGTTCAATGCTTGCGCACGTGATTCAATGCAAAGTTTAAACAGAATTACAAAGAACAATGTATTATAAACACAACGATGAATAAGCAGCAGTGACAAAACATAAAAAGATAAATTTGAATTTTGCATTTAAATATGAGCAAAATTCGAATTATATTCAAATTTAAAATGCATCATTTCAGTTGTGGTGAGACGAAGCTTTTGGTTTCCCTCCAGAGGCCACAAGAGCACACATCGAGCAACATATCACTAATACACGTTTATTTAAAGCAATAAAATAACAGGATTATCAGTATGATGTATGCATGTTTAAAATAACGTTTATAAACAATTATAATTAATTAGGGTTCCTTAAACAACTACAAACAAAACAGCATCATGAATGCATGTATGAGTTTAATACTTTTTTCATTCAAAAAAAAAAAAAAAAAAAGCGAAACCTGCAATCAAGCCCTAAAATTCAAGTTTGATGCCTTTTTTTGAAAGTGTGTGACGTTCACATCTGCAACATACAGATTACACTCAAAGGTGTGGTAAGGTGGCTTGAGGAAAGACTGTGTGCACCCCTAATAGCAGTAATGATGACAGGAGAACCGTGACCAACTTGAGCCATTTGAACACTAATAAATAAATCAAATATCCACACCTTCCATCTAGTCACGACCTGCTCCACCCGTTTAGGTGCGGAGGACTCCTGCTTCAGAGGAAACACCAGCTGTTCGGCCTTCTGGTTCTGCACTATGACGTCCTGCCAGACGGACACCTCTGTGGCGGTCTTCTCATACGCTATGGTTCGCTGAATCTGTGGACATAAATAGAGAAAAAAGACAATTTAGAATAGCGGCTTCTGATATAAAACTTTTTTTTTTTCACACTACTATTGAGAATTTTTAACCAAAGTATATTAGAGACTTTTCATTTAGACCATAAAGGATCATATGAACTTGTGGAAATGGGCATCCGATGACCCCTTTAACAACTACACCTTGTAAAAAGTAGGCCTTTACATAAGTTGCAGGGCTCGAAATTGCGACCAAATTAGGCTACATAAAATGTCGAAGCTGTTATTAGTATGTGGGCTATAATAAGTTGTATAGTTGTCTATAACTCTGTATCATGGTGGGAAAATCGGTCTATTTGCACTTTGAATATTGAAAGAGTAGCCTACTTTGATTGTGGCTGCATTTATTGTCTACACGACTAAGAAAGAACTGTCTCATTTATTTTTTGCTATTTATACTGTAGATTCTTTAAAAATGCAGTGACTGCCTCTAATTTAAATGGCTGTACTTATAATAGAGAAAATAAACATCATGTTTATGTACTCATATTTTCAATAATTCCTGTCCCTTGCTTAAGGCGTAAAATAAATATTAAAAAGTCTTTCAGAATCAGCCAAATTGCTTGTAAAACATCTGCAATCAGAATCAGCCGTGAAGAGTCAAGATCGGCGCATCACTAAAAATGTAGGTGCTCCTGAATTTCTTTTTGGTGCTACCAAGTAAAAAAGTTAGTATGCAAAAGTTGACATCTTGAACACCACACTATTGCAAGACTTAAAAATGCACTTATTTGCTTTTTGACACCATGCCAGTATCTACAGCTATAATTCTTCATTGATATTCAAGGTAAGATAAAACTAGTAAAATATGTGTAACATGTACTTTTTGTAAAAACTCAAACTGACTTTGCTAAAACCCTTTAAATAACATTAAAATTGTGTGAGCAACCTAACTTGGCACCAAGAGTACATGACTTTTCTCCAAGTGTTCATTCAAATAAATGTCACTGATCTTTTTCTAATTGCTACTAGCTTTTGAGGAGAATCTAATGTTTATATGGATAACATGTTTGTTATAATATCCCTGATGCCATTAATTGCTACTCATTTAAAAGCACAGTTTTTTGGACAAGTTACAAGCTACTTGGTTCACTAAACTGAACATTCATTTTTTCACCTTCTCTGTTTGCTGTTTGTTGAGAGGCAGCTCTAAAGTGCGTTTACTGTTCTGCAGGTTCTTCAGCAGTTTCTTGGTCTTGCTGGAGACTGCGGAGCTCTTCCTCATGGTTTCCAGAAGGTCAGAGAGGTCGACTTTATCTCCTGTACCTGCAAACAGACAATGAAGAACTTACTGCTGATGTTTCATCTCTGTCAGAGATGTGATGCGAATAAACTCTGCTTTTACCCTCCGCATTGACCAAGAACTCTGAGACCTGCACACTTGCTTCAGAGCGCTCCTTCTGCTTTTTCCTTGGAGAGACAAGCATTGAAAGTTAAAAAGTTGTTTTGGACGACATTATTACAATTTCTGACTCTGCTAAAAAGAGATTCATTCCAAAAGGGACTTTATTAAAGGAAACCAAGTCTAAACATACATTTTGGAGCTGCATAACACGTTTGAGGTAAACAAAAAGGAATTATTTTGTCAGATAAGACCCTTTTTCCTTAGCTGGGATTGTTTATAACTGCATTTGAGGTCATTTGAAGCCACATTTAAACTGCATTATGGAGGTTCAAACTCACAGACACCATAGAAGTCCACTTACACTGCAAAAAATGCTTTTCTTACTTAGAGTTTTTTTTTTTTTTTTTTGCCAAAATACCTAGAAATTCTTAAACCGAGAAGATTTCTAGACAAGGAAAAATTATTTTCAGGTCAAAATTAAGTTTTTTTTTTTTTGCTTAGAAAAAGCCAAATAATCTGCCAATGGGGTAAAAATATCTTTTTTCAAACTTTCTAATCGTAACAAGATTATTTCTTCTTACCCCATTTGGTTTGTTTCAAGCAAAAATGCACTTATGTTGACTAGTTTTTTTTTTTTTTCCTAAAAACAAGACCAAAATTTTTACTTGTCTAGAAAATCTTTCCTGATTTAAGAATTTTAGATATAAATCTAAGAAAAGCATTTTTTTTTTTTTTGCAGTGTACATGGAAAAAATCCAGAAATGTTTGTTCTGGAAGAGAACTCCTTTATGTATTTAGACAGACCATGGTATAAACAGTATAAGTTAAGAAATGCTTATTCCAAACATTCCAGTTCTCAGTCAAGCATTTTCATTTAGGTGGAGCAGTACTAAAAAAAAAAACTAAATCTCAAAAGTCTCACACCTCTTTCTTCCACCCATAGCACTGATGGCTTCCAGCAGCTTCTCATGTTTCCTCTCATCACCACTGCCCTCCTGGATTAAAAATAAATCAACATTTTGGCTTAATCAGGCACAGATACATGTCTTTGAAAGCACCAACAGCTCATGTGAACAATGAGGTCATAAAACTTCCATGCAACTGTTCAGATATGAGTTTTTACAGCAAAATCAACAGTCCTCAGTCTTCTTTTATAGTGTAAATTAGTTAGGGTTTGGTGAAACTGCTTACAAACATATATGATAGTACCAAACTTGAAATTGATGGAGTTAGATCATAAAAATAATGTATCGTCCTCTTGTGGACAACTCTGGTACTACAGCTCCTCATCTGTTCTTCACAGAATTTGCTGCTAGCCATTGATCATCAGAAACTCATGACATTTGGCACATTTCCTCAGACTGTCCTGTTGTTCTAACTTTTGTGAAGTTTGGACATTGCTTTTAGAAGATTGCTTGCTTTTTGTCTGTAGTATCTTGAGATGGTGCGTAAAACCAGTGCTGTGCGAATCAGACATACAGCCTCAGACTTTTGGAAAATCAGGATGGTGGATAAGTTTTATTTATAAAAATGACAACAAGATCTACATTTTGTTTGATGGAAAGATTTATAGAAAATAAGAACTCCACACATGCTGCCTCATGTTTGCTGTAAATTGTAGGATGTTTTTGGTCAGTGAACATGAAACAGTGTTTCACAGTAAGTTACACTGCCAAAAATGCTTTTCTTAGATTTTTTTGTCTTGTTTCCAGTTAATTCTTAAACCATTTTCTCGACAAGTAAAAATTATTTTCTTGTTTTTAGTAAGAAGTCAAAATCAAGTGAGTTTTTGCTTAGAACAAGCTAAATAATCTGCCAATGGGGTAAGCAAAAAATATATTATTTCAAACAGAAAACAAGATTACTTTTCTTACCCCATTGGCAAACCATTTTGCTTGTTTCGAGCAAAAACGCAACTAGTTTTGACTTGTTTTTACTGAAAACAAGAACATTATTTTGACTTGTCTAGAAAATGGCTCTAGATTTAAAAATGTTGGGATACTTTGACTGGAAACTAATCTAAGAATCTAAGAAAAGCGTCATTTCTTGCACTGTAGGACAAAAAAGAAAATCCATGATGAGAAAATAAAATTTAATTTTGATGGAAACGTTTAAAATGGAATCCAGAAAAGTAATGGAAAAAGAATTTGGCAAAAATAAAACTGTAAAACTCAATTCATTAGACAGGCTTTTTGCTCGAAATGAAAAATAAATAAATAAATGAAAACAAAGTATAGAAAAATTAAAATGAATTTCAGAGATATTCATGTCTGTCTTTCTTCAGTTGTAAATACTTTTTTTTTTTTTTTTTTTGAGAAAAACCTTTCAGGATTTCTCTCTATATAGTGGACTTCAATGGTGTCCTGAGTTTGAACTTACAAAATGCAGCTTCAAAGGACTCTAAACAATCCCAGCCGAGGAAGAAGAGTCTTATCTAGCGAAACGATGGGTTATTTTCTTAAAAAAATAAATAAATAAAAAATAAATAAATTATACTTTTTACCTCAAATGCTCATCTTGTCTAGCTCTGCAATTCAAGCGTTTGAGATTGTAAAGTATATAAATTGTAAATATTTTCAGAAAATAAGTGACCGCTTTGCTAGATAATCATCTAGAGCCCTTTGAAGCTGCATTTTGGAAGTTCAAACTCAGGGGCACCATAGAAATCCACTATATGGAGAGAAACCTTGACAATCCTCAACAAACATAATTTCTTTACGACTGAAGAAAGAAAGACATGAACATCTTGGATGACAAGGAGTACATTATCTGTACATTTTTGTTCTGAAAGTGACCTCCTCCTTTAATAAATGACTCTACTGATCAGTTACTGCATCTGGGATAAATAAAGGAAATGTTTGAATGTACATAATATAGTAACAACAGTATATTACAAACAACTGCATGCAACTAACCCTAAACTAAACCCTATAGTAAGCAGATTAGTATAAATCACACTGAGACAAGGACAACTTAAGAGAAAGTAAACAACAGAAGATGTCTCACCTCATCTTCACTGGCACTGATGGCTTGTATATCATTAGAAAGCTCATCTTCCTCATCACTGTCAGCAGCTATAGCTGAGGTCAGCTCTACACCTTCACTGAGGAGGAAAACAAACAAGAAAGAAATGCTAGAGATGTTGTTTTTAAGGTCGATCACAGAAAGACATGACTTGAACGATCGTACAGTAATATTTTAGACTTCCTAATCTTAATCCTTTAAAAATAGTATTCAAATATAGACATTAAAAGACCACTATTGTAAGATGCATAAACAGATGACACTGAGCAAACCTTGTTGTTTGGTCAGGAGAGCTGGAGTTGGCCATGCTGCAGTTTAACCACGTGTCTCTCGAACTCTGAACAACGTTGAGATTTCTCTTATCCCTGAGAGGACTACAATCAGAGATTCAGGAAATCAATATGTCCGTCGGTTTACAAAGGCCAGCGCGTTATTAGAATTACTAAAAGACCAGATAGCATTCGCTGAGTTCAATTTGTCTGCGTAAGACGTCGCTAACATCTGATTCTTCTTCGTGTTGCAAACCAACATCAATTCCGCTTCTAGCGCCTCCTCCAGTGCTGGAGTGTGCAGGAACTTCAGTCTCTTCTTCTTTAACCAGAGTAACCAGATAAAAGTGCACAACGCCACCATCTGGACTGTAGTTCGAAACATCGTAGTTTCTAACAAATAAATCAAATGATTTAAACATTTCAATGCATCATATGTTTCAGACTGTGAATATATATGTGACCCTGGACCACAAAACCAGTCATAAGGTTAAATTTTACAAAACTGAGATGTATACATCATATGAAAGCTCAATAAATAAGCTTTCTATTGATGTATAGGACAATATTTGGCCGAGATACATCTATTTGAAAATCTGCAATCTGAGGGTGCAAAAAAATCAAAACACTGAGAAAATCACCTTTAAAGTTGTCCAAATTAAGTTCTTAACAATGCATATTACTAATCAAAAATTACATTTTGATAGGTTTACAGTAGGAATTTAACAAAAAATCTTAATGGAACATGATCTTTACTTAATTTCCGTATGATTTTTGACATAAAAGAAAAGTCAGTAATTTTGACCCATACAATGTATTTTTGGCTATTGCTACAAATATACCCCAGCGACTTAAGACTGGTTTTGTGCTCCAGGGTCACAAATGTGTAAATATAGGGTCTAAGCATCTGAATTTTTGCACATTTAAAGGAGTAGTTCACTTTCAGAGCAAAAATGTACAGATAATGTACTCACCCCTTTGTCATCCTCCAAGATTTTCATGTCTTTCTTTCTTCAGCCGTAAGGAAATTATGTTTCTTTAGGAGAACCCCTGCTGAAAAAAACAGCTAAAACCAGCCTAGGCTGGTTGGCTGGTATTGGCTGGTTTAAGCTGGAAGTAGCTGGTTTTAGCTGGTCTCCCAGCCTGGTCAGGCTGGTTTTAGCTGGTGGTTTTCCAGCCAGCTAAGACCAGCCTGACCAGCCTGGCCAGGCTGGAAAAAAGGCCAAAACCCCTCTAAAACCAGCCTGCCGACCAGCTATGACCAGCTAAAACCAGCCAACCAGCCTAGGCTGGTTTTAGCTGTTTTTTTCACTAGGGACATTTCAAGATTTCTCTCTATATAGTGGACTTCTATGGCGCCCCTGAGTTTGAACTTCTAAAATGCAGCTTCAAAGAGCTCTAGATGATCCCAGCCGAAGAAGAAGGGTCTTATTCCCCTCCAAAATTAAATTTTTTTATACGTTTAACCTCAAATGCTCGTCTTGTCTAGCTCTGTGTGTACTCTGAGTAGAGATTAAAAAGTACATAAATTGTAAATGATTTTAGAAAATAACCAATCGTTTCGCTAGATAAGACTCTTCTTCCTCGGCTGGGATCATCTAGAGCTCTTTGAAGCTGCATTTTGGAAGTTCAAACTCAGGGCACCATAGAAGTCCACTATATGGAGAGAAATCCTGAAATGTTTTCCTCAAAAAACACCATCTCTCAACGACTGAAGAAAGAAAGACATGAACATCTTGGATGACAAGGGCGTGAGTACATTATCTGTAAATTCTTGTTCTGAAAGTGAACTACTCCTTTAAAGGATGGGTCTCGGTCCACTTCCAAATGAATGAAATATGAACGCAACTCAAACCAAATACTTCTAAACGAACCAAAAACAGGAAGTAATGACAAGATGCGACGCTATGCAACGTAATTTCACGAAGGGAACAAGCGGTGTATCCGAAATGAGCAGAGGGCAAACATGGAGCAACGAGGTAAAGTGCCTTTTATGAGCTCTTTGTGAGTTCGCAGGTGGTGAAAATAAAATCATATACGTGCAACAATGAGCGAGCTCACTTCAGCACACGTTCTTTGGGGCATTTGGTGAGTTTTATCACAAAACATACATCATTCAACCCAACCAATCAGATTGTGAATGTGTCACTATGTCTTTAGGTTCGCTTTTTTTAAGGAGCACTCCACTTTTTTGGGAAATAATAAGTTGAGTTTTACCGTAGCTTAGCATAGATCATTGAATCCTATGAGACCAATATAGCATTGCGTTCAAAAATGACCAACGAGTTTCCGTATTTGTCCTACAGAAGAGTCAAGTTTTAAATAGGACAAATATGGAAACTCGCTTGTCATTTTTGAAAGTGATAAATTGACAGTATGCACACCCCAATCAAAACAGCCTTATATACAACATCCCTACCTATATGATTCGGTCCATAATGAAATGGGGCAACGTCTTCAAAGTCAATTAAAGATCAACATATAAATGTATAATGTACTTGACCTTCACCATTTACCATGTACTTTAAAACTTACTGCTCTTCTTGCCAAACTGTTCTTAATGAACATCTTTCTCCGATGAGCTCTCTCTGATGGGCCTCTGGATTGATTCCTTTCCATCGCTGTTCTGCTTTGATGCACGGATGAAAAAAAGCTATCAATACCTGTATAACAGTGATTCATATATAAGAAACGCTGGTTCAGTGTTATAGATTGTGACTATTTTACTTAGGAAATAGAGTAGAAATAGGCAAATACAACTTAAGACTGTTACAAGTTAGCTGTTTTTTGTTCCGTTGATATTTGAACACCAGAGGCTGCGTTATAGAAACGTATCTTAAGATTTGCAACATTTGTAACATTCTAAAAAATTTAAAGATGAAACATTTACAGTAACTAAGGAGGTAGAATAGGGTACTGTTTTAGAATGTTCGTATAAAACAGCCACGGGTCCAGAAATAAAAACACAAATCATGGCATTCTTTAATGTACAGGAAAGTACTATTTTTTTTATTCCTTCATATTCAAACTTCACAAACAGAGTGAACTTACAATACCTCAGAGAGTGAAAATTACAAAAAAAGGTGCTGGTAACATTTACAAAAAATCATCCTTACTTTGCAACAATCAGTTATTCTTCCACTCGTTTTTTTTTTTTTTTTTTTTAGTCTTTTGCATTAAGGCTTAATACTTCTGTATAAAGTATATGCAAGTCTTCACAGTTTTTCGAAAAAAGTCACAATATTATGTAACATAATGAAGCTTTTACGGCTATTTTCTGTTTAATAACAAATACACATCACTGGTAAATATACGTGAAAATACAGGGCTTACTGTAAAATGGCAAGTAATGATACTGTTTGCTGAAATATTTTTTTTTCTAAACACATTTGTAAGAAAGGTTACATGAGATACCACTGAAATAACTGAAGCAGAAGGAAAAGGAAAAAAAAAAAAAGTCATAATAAACATACAAACAAGGGAGATCGCCTCCAAACTTTGGCACATCCCTTTAAATATTTTCACAAAATATATAAGGTTTTGTTTTTTTCTTTCAAATCATATGCATGGAAGTATAGCAAAACTGGCATAAAGTGAAATCATGCTGTGTAGTAAGGTGCTAAATTAGAGATATTACAAGGCCCGTCTGTTGCAGACGGGTGAGAATAAGGTGCATTTGTAAGACTGAAAAGCATTTTTTAGGTTTGGAGAAACAAAACAGAAATAAATTACAAATGCAACACAAACTTACTTAGTTTACAAAAGAACCGATAACAACATGACCAATAGTCTTGAGGCGACCTCATGAACTCATGCACTCCCACTGATTCAGAGAAATGTGTGACAGTCACGTTAAATACTCTAATATCGTATGGTACGCGCTATTATATTCGCTCGCACGCGCGTTCGGATGACGTGGTTGGATGATTTGATCGAAACGAAACGGAACGCAGAAGCAGAGATATCACTCTGGGGATTTCCTATAAGCTGCACTAGTTGAGAAGTTAAAAGACACAAGCTCTATCCCTAGAACTCACCAAGGCTCACCCTCATGCATACTGCTAAAGTGACGCAACAAGCTTGCTCAAAGAACCAACATCACAAAAGCAATTTGGTTTTAGTGCAAACACAACTGGCTGGCTTCAGCTTCGTAATAAAAACAAGCTCACCAAGAAGATTACATGAAGGCACATACTTATGCTTCCTCTAACACGCAACATATCGAGACAAACCGCAACACCTTTCGACGACACCACGAAGCAGTTTTAACAGGAAAGCCACTAGTTCCAGAAACCAAAAACCATCACTACGTAGAATTGCTAGAAGTTATTACTGATCGTAGGCATAGGAAAGCTTCGACGTCCAGTTCCCATCACGCTTTCTTCCTTGCGGACAACGATTCGGCGTGCGGACGTCGCGGCGAAAAGGCAAAGAACCGTTCCCGTTCGTAGCCTGAAAACCGACCCTCTCTGAAATCCAGTCCCAGAAACACGGCAGTACTGACAGAATAATAACGAGAAGCGATAAGTATATGTTTGCACTCCACTGAAGGACTCTCGAGCAAGTCGCCCGCGCCAACACTCCCCATTAGTGTTGAAACACCACTGTTTCTGGGACAGCCTTCTTCTATTTTCCTCAGAGCCTGGAAGAGGAAACAGGAAACATTCTCATCATTTATGACGATGTTCCGAATTTATCTCTCCATCCGACTTTACGCACATCTCTGTATTCGAACAAACAAAACAGCGTCTTCAAAGAGCACAGAAAGCTTAATGTTAAGTGTTCTATTGCTATTTATCGAAGAAGACCAAGAATAATTTTAGTGCAAAATTCTTTTCTGGTTTGAGAAGTGGTATTGGGTTTAGGTCAATGAGGATTGCTACAGGGATCAACTGTGGTTTACGTTTAGTGGTTTCTCTCAGTCGTTGTGTTCGCTGAAGTGGTTTGACGTTTGAAGGGGTACGATTCTTGAATATTCTGGTGTTTTCCCTACTTTGGGGGCTGCTTCATTTTAGAGACAGTTGAGTGTAGACAACCCTTTGTCGCTGACGAAAACTGAAAGCGTTGGTCGGGAAACAAATCTGTGTGCTGTGCTGCTTTGTGTTCATGAAAGCCCTATCAGAATTTGACTTGGCTTTGACTGACGTGTCAAATCATTTAAAAATGTCTCACAAATTTTTCCAAAAATGACTCTAGTCCAGTGTTTGACATAAAAAAAAAGCAAAATCAAATGGCCTTGTACACACACTAATAAAAAACCTTATTCTATATCTCTAAACAGCAGGTATTACAAAGCAAACTTTTTCACAACGAAACACAAATTCAAAAATGACAACTGCAGATTTTCATTTGAAGGTTGTTTGAATACTGTAAGATGTTTAATACCTTTACTACAACAGCTCCACATTCGCTCAGTTTGAATGCTTCCGTATGAAAAATAAAGATAAACGCTCATGAGATTTGTGAAAATAAATTATGTGCTAGTGCAAGAATAAAACAAGGCGTAAGATATGGCTTTAAATAGTGAAAAAGACCAAATCTTTTTTCTGATTATCAGATCAGCTAGGTCACCTAAATCTTTTTACAGCACAAAAACGTAGCACAGAAACAGGGATAAAGTCTTCCTAATGTGCATCTAAACCAACAGAGCTAAACACGTTAGTAGAAATAAGCTAAGTATCCCATACATTTGTCAAGGGGTAAAATTCTACGATGATATGAGTGTTTCCATCCAAATATTCACATGACACTTACGTTTTTTTACATTGGTTATATGATATCACGACATGTTACGAAGAAAAATTGGGAATTTGGTCCTTGCAGATGAAATGGTGCTACTGATCTTTTCATGTATTTCCATGTTGATTTATGAACCTTGTTTTGTATGTAATTTGATGTCGGGGAAATCACTGTTGGAGAGCTGTTCTATAAATGACAACTTTTGGTAGATTAAATACGTGCAAACACAAGAAATAAAGCGCTTGGTCCATGCCGATGGATAACAGAAGCAGAGCAGTTGAAATAATGAAAGGAAAAAAGGAGGAAAAAAACGGCACATCCGTTTCTCTTGCATCAGTGCAATTGATTTCACGTTTGACGTTACTGAAGCAAATCATGTTGACCAAAGAATTAACTTTTACGAAACTGCTGCACATCAACGAAAGCATGATCAGATTTCAGGATGTTTTCACGCATCGTGTTTCGTTTGACATTGACATAACTCTTTGGCGTTAACATAAACTCAGCTTTTCTGACTTGACTTTTTATAAACATTAGAAAAATCGTGATTGCGTTCAAATGACTTTAGGAGCTTTGGACTGTTCAATTGGTTTGCTTTGTGTTGCTCAAGCAATAGCACATTTGGTTCAAACAAAGGATAGGAGTACAAAACAAGTCAACTATGTCAAACTTTTTACGATATGTAAAATTTCCAAATGCAAATATTTTGTTGTAGACATGCTGTATTTAAACACAGTAAATACAGTTCAAAGGGGCAGCCGAATCACAGCATTTCCAATTCTGAAAAATGTTTCAATTCAAGCAAACGTGACATTTTTTTCTTTAAGTTATGCACATTTCTAAGCAGTAAAACGCTTGGTTAAATAAAACAGATGAATATGTTGAACGAGGGTGGAAAAGCTCACTAGATTTTAGAGGAGTGTTTGTAGAGAAGTGTATGATGATTCCTCAAATTGATATTAAATTCAGATACGAATAGTATTAGAATGACCAGAAATGAGTTCTTACCAAACGAGTAACGTCTAAGCAGTTACACTCTCTTAAAAATGAAGGTGCTTTAAAAGGTTCTTCACAGCGATGCCATGGAAGAACCATTTTTGGTTCCACAAAGAAACATTCAGTCACAGGTTCTTTAAAGAACCATCTCTTTCTTACCTTTTTATAATCTGAAGAACCTTCTTTCACCACGAAGAGCCTTTTGGGAAACAGAAAGGTTCTTCAGATGTTTAAGGCTCTTTATAGAACCATTTAGACAAAAAAAGAGTTCCTCTATGGCATCGTGAAGCACCTTTATTTTTAAGAGTCTAGTATGAAGTTTTTTCCACTGTGATTTTGGGATCTAAATGAACCAAATCAAAATAGTAACCTTTGGAATGGACCGATTTGCTCTTCTGCTGGACTGAAATAGTTTTTTGTTTATCTATGTAATGTACGAAAGATTCCATCAAACAGGTCATTTATTAAAGAGGTACTCTATCTCTACCTATCTGTTTGTTACACTAAACTACTGCATGTACTAGTTGTATATCAAAAGGCATCTGCCAAACATGACTAATTTACAGTTTCAAATTTGCCGTTTCGCATTTAGAAAAGGTACTTGTATATATGATGTGTAAATCCCATTTGAAAACGTAGCTCCAAGACGTTTCGACCAAACATAAGTAGGACTAAATCTCAGTAAAACAACATGTTGGGTCAAAATCTCTGTTTCTGAACATCATTGTGTTACCTTCCACAAACACGGTCTGAAAGATGCATGTTATCAGAAGCCATAAAGCAGATCAGATCACCAGTAACAGATCAGAGTGTTTTTTATTTATTTAAAGCGATTCGAAATTTCAAATGAGGTGGCAAATTTAAAAAGTAGCATTCAAATGGAGGGAAAGCATCAACATTTAAATATTCAAAAGATAGAATTCTATGAATTTGCTAGCTGTTAATTTGACCTGAAAACATTTGGTAGACATGGTAGACGTGCATTTAATAATAGAAAAAATGTGAATGTGACATCAGATGATTTTCCACAAGAAAAATGTATTAGTTTAGGAATTCTTCATTATTAGCAGAGCGAAATCTGTCACATAAATTGACTGTTTAGTTGATTAATCGTTTGATTAATTATACAAAAACACAATGTTACTGGCGAACCGAGGTGTCATGTATCAAACCTGACAGATTACATTTCAACAGGACAGATTGATGCAGCATACAGCGGTTGTGGAAGATAGAGAAAGCACAAATCATGTCACTCACAGATGAGAAAAACGGCGTCACAGCACAAGCACCAGCATCTGTCCGCCTCTCACTCGCCGGCTCTTAAACGCAATCCACTCAGTACTTTCGCGAAAGGCTGTGGGTGTCCCTAAAAGCATGCAAACTATCCGCTTCCTCAATCCAAATCCCAACTAGGCTCAATTCAGGAGATGAACGTTTAGGTTTCAGAGGCCAAGAAAAGCGATCCTCCACATGCAAATGACATGAGCACACTTTGGGGTAAAACCATGCACGTCATGTTTTAGCATCATTATTAAAAGTACGCCTTGTGTGATTAGTAAAGATACATGAATCATATATATAAATATATATATATGATTCATCTAAAGATAGCTATTTTACGTTTGCTTGCTTCTGTTAAAATCTGTATTGTACTTTGTCCTGTAAATATATGTATACTTTTCTATTGTTTCTGAAAAACAAACAAACGAACGAACAAACTCTGTAGTCATAAATAGAGTTAATGCTTTGTCTTTGGATTTGAGCCTATGATACAAGCAGAAGAATATCATATAATCAATAGTGAATACCATTCAGAGCTGTAACACGGAAAGAGAAGTGTTAGAAAAGGCATGCTTACGTAGCTAACCTCTGGCGGAAAACAAAAAAAGATTACATAAATTTGGTATTGAACATAGGCTATGATATGGTTGTCTACTGACTACAAAGATTAAAACAGTATTCATTTTCTCTGTATATTCCTCAAAAAACTGTGTCTCTATAAATCTAGTTTACAGAGTGGCCTGTAAAATCTCGCAAATCTTACTCACAGAACAACAATGACCTCTTTTCACATAAACCGTCGCAATATCGATCACGGTGCACACAATATCATGTCGATTATGTATTACAACAACTGCTCAAAAGCATACAGCATCGGCGTCCTTTAAGGAAAGACGCCGTCTCAAGCAAATTCAGCATCTATAGGAAAGAACCGAGAAGAAGAGGAAATAGAATAGGAAGAACAATTTCGTTCACATATACGCAAAATGCATACTGAAAACGCCTTTTCAAGAGGGCATCGGAAATATGCAACGTATAAAATTCTAAAGGCAAAAATATGCAATGAAATCAAAACATACGCAAACAATTATTATTCTTTTTTTTTTTTTTCATTATTCGTAATGATTTTACCGGGGCACTTTGGACACAATATACCGCGGTATATTGTAGTAAAAAATAAGCTTCATTTTGGTGATTTCAGGGGTTAAAACTGAATAAAACACCCTTACTTATTAGTGGTCCTTTTGTGACAGTTCAGATCTAGTTTGTAATTATTATTGCTGGTAGTCCTCGCACTTGCCTCATAGAGGGATCTGTCGACAGTTGAAAACTAGGTTTTAGGCAGTGAATATTGTTTTGTTTTGACTGTTGTGTGAAGTATTATTATTAGAGAATAAAAATAACAGTATTATTGTGAGCTTCATTAAGCTTGGATCTGTAAAAAGAGGCACTTCATCATTTTTTTTTTCTTCTACAAAGGAGAGGCATTGTAAAACTCCACATGTACAGTGTTAGGTGTTGTTTTGGTTACAGTACTATCTGTTGTAGATGCTGCTGATGAAGACATGGATACTCTAGCTTGTTTTCAATTAGTCTGACCATTGTCTAGAGAGAAGCTTAAGTCTTTGTTTGTTCCGAGAAGAAAACAACGGCGAGATGAAAGCTTTCGCCGCAGACCGTTTCAATATGGAGAGATGGGACTGAATCTGGGGTTTTCTCCGACAACTTACGAAAAAGCTTAGTCTCTGAGCTTCGACCGATCGTTCGCTATTGGCGATGTTTTCCCAGGTCTTTTCTGTGCCCACAAGCCTATACTCTAGGAATAGATATTCTTTAGAAATTAAAAGCCAAAAAAAAAGTACCTTGGTTAAAAAATAGCAAGGAGAAAAGAAGGCGGTAGTCCTACAACGAAAACTTACTGCAAGAGCAGAGAATGCTGTATCTATTCTGTACACTGAAGAAGAAAAACAAAATTAATATGTATTTGTAAAATTACAATTTTAAGCGGAAAAGCAAAAATAAAGGCTAACTCTACACTGTAAATATATACTGTAAGTAATGTAAAAAGTCTATCTGAACTACCCATAGAAGTGATCGTCATAGTGCTTTTTAGAACCCACGAGAACGCCGTCCAGTCGAGATGCGATGGACTGTGACATTTAAGCATCTGAATGGCGCGCAGATTTTTTTTACACTTTCACAAACTACACAAGTCTCTGTGAGATAAAACGTCTTTTTTCTTCTTTTGCTGCTGTTGTTTCCTTTTTACATATGAACAAACACAGAGGAGTAACAGTAATATCGGACATTAAAGCCTCATAGCACTTCAACACGAGCGAGATGAGACGGCTGTTAAAACATGGCGAGGCTGAGCGAATCCATACCCAAATCAGAAGTTTGCATGTAGCTATACGTCCTTCATAACCGTCACCAGACAATTATCCAATACTGTATTGCAAGGTAGCTTTCTCTTAAATATATATTTTTAAATATATATATATATATATATATATATATATATATCCCTTGTGTAAAATAAATCGCAACAGCACCTTCACAAGCAATAGTGCATTTGGTCGCTTGAGTCAAACATGATTAAGGCTATCTGTAAAGACACAGCTGATGGCCAATGGACCTTCCCTCCCGCCCCAAACTGATGTTGTTTGAAACCATTTGGAAGTGATATTGATTTATCAGCTCTCTGGTAGTGCTTTAAAGCGTAGAAATATTCATGTTTCTGCTGGACCGACCCACACCTGTTTGCTGAAACTCAGGTGGACGGTTGGTGAATTGGATTGAATCTGGATTATCTACTACGCACTATATCCACTCCGGCCACGACCAAACTATCCGTACCATCACCAGCACGAACGCCGAGAATCCCGAAGGTTCTGAAACGCGATCCAGATGTGTTTGTTGGAAACGACCAACAAAGACGGATGTTGGTCTAAGGCAACACCTCAAACTCCGCCGCACGGTTTAGGCCGGATCGCATCGTTCGGCATCGCGCTCCTTATCCTAGGGAATATAGTCATGATTGTTCTTGAGAAAGTTACCAAATGCACTCCGAAGTATGTAAAATAACTGTTGCCATACCTGTACTGCATATTGCAAAGGAAGCCCTACAGTTCAGGCGTCACAAGTTGTACAGCACACACACAGAGACATACCAGAGGAATATACACACACAGACATGCTCATACAAACACATACGGAAATGTGCTCGATCCCTAGACAGCACTAAAAAGCTTTGCACGACGACCCTCTCGTAGAAACTTACTTGTTCTAAAAGACATTTATCATATATTGAGGCACACACTACAAGTCTTTTTTTTTTTTTTTTTGTGGTTTTGCGGTTTTGATGTTTTTTTTTTCGTTGGTTGTTTTTCTTTTTTTCTTTTTAGTTTGGTGTGAATGAGAAGAAAACCGAGCATTCGCGTCGATGATCGAACTGCGTGGGGACGGGGATGGAAGCGGTGTAAGCGATACATGGTTAGGATCTGACCGGGGATAATAAGCTCACGATGGTTTAAATATAAATAAGAAGAAGAAGAGAAACGAAAAAAAGCGCTTGCATAAACAGCACAATAGCGAGTGATGATAACAAAGCCGAGAAAAATCGAATCTAATCAAACGAGGAACAAAGCTATACTCAAAACACAAGTGAACTATATTTGATAATAAAAAAATGATTATCTCTAAAAACTAGAACATCTCTGGTAACAGTAGTGCACTTATTGGTTTAAGCAGTGCAACATATACGCAAGAAAACAATGCAGTCCTCTTATCAAGCTTTTAAGAAAAGATATCTCCTTTATAAACAATGAAAAACGAGAAAAGAAAATCATAGAATTTAATTCCTTAAGTAAAACAATTCAACGTTTAAGCACAGGATTTGAAGTAAATGTGCAAAGGAGCACTGTTTTCTCAAACCTACAACTTACGCCAGCGACTCCCACAAACGGGGAAAAAAGGCTGAGTAAATTGTGATCAACTTCCAAGGTGTTTCGACCTGGAGAAGTTGCAGTTGCACGGCAGACGAGTCTTTTGAAATCCGATAAACACGTGTAGAACAAAGCCAAATATGAACACAGAGCTTCTGAGTGACGTAACACCGAAAATACAACCTTCTCAACTCACTTCCCGAATACACACACAATGTCTAGATATATATCTATATATATCGGTAAAACTGGGAATGTTTCTTATTGTTCGGAGAGTGTTCTCCCTGTGGTATATTAAGGTAGAATGACCGTGTTGGTTTTATTGTGGTTCAGTAGATGTTTCTTTTTTTTTTGTTTTTTTTTCTGTTGCCTTGTGTCCCTATATCCTTCGTCCCGCCTGTATATCCCATCAGGCAAAAAACAAGGACGGCTGTTTGAGCCACTAGGTGGGGCTTTAGGAACAGGAGTAGTGCATTTTAGTCACCCCACCGGCCCAAACAACTGAGTCATAGTAGTCGCCGCTAACAGGAAATACGTCTTTTTTTCTTGTTTTTTAGGAGGTTATTTCCGTCCAGTTCACTTTTGATCTAATCTAGCCCGTGGCTCCAAATAGCTTAACGTTTCCCATGTTCACTGAGAAATAAGAGTGATTAGAGAAATATCCACGTAATGTTGGATTCTACAGCTGATAACAGTCTCAAAGTGAGCACGTGAGGAGCAGCAATTCACTTGGATGTTTGGGCCTGTTTGCATACTGAAATCTGCCATTTTCCTTTTCCTTTTTTTTTTTTAGTCCAGAAAACCATAAACAGAACCATGGAGCGAATGAAAAGGGCAAATCGCTTGCCCCGAAAACTTTAGATCACATTTTGTCGTTTTGAAGAGGAAGAGGTCAACTAACAGTCGTCTTCTTAGTGGCAGTGTATGCAAAACGAATTGGAAATTATTAACGGCATTCAAAGTTTTAGCTCGAATACTGTCATTGATAAACTCTCTCTCTCTCTCTCTCTCTCTTTGTTTTTGTTTTGTAAACTTGACCTGAACCACAAAAACAAAAAAACTAAAAGGTGTGGCGGGAGAAAAGGAAAATGTCATAATCATAATCATAATAATCACTCATTCATCAAGCCACTGAAAAATTCCCATTTTAGTACAGTTAGTAAAACTGGCTTGTACCTTGACAACATCATCAACATCATAATCCCTCAATGTCATAATAATAAATAAAAACCCAGTGTCAAATTGAACAACTCTCCTATTCTTATCGCACGTAAAAAGGCAAACATGTGACCATTGTTATTTTAGAATGAATCTAGAGCCAAATCTTTTTTTTTTCTGTCTTTTTTTTTTTGTTTTTTTTTTGTTTAAATCTATACCACAGTAAGCTTGGACGCTTATAGTGTCCAATACGGTCTACATGGGAAAAGATCTACAAGTTTAAAAAATTCACTGCAATGCTTATTTTTGTGCATACGCACGCTCACATGCACAAATACACATACGTACAAAATACCTCCACCGTACAGAAGTGTGTATAAGTAGTTTGTGCGTGTGAGTGCATGCAAGGGTATGTGTATTTGTGTTTGCATGTATGTGTGCGCATGTGAATTTTTTTTTCTTGTGTGTTCTTTCGCAGGCCTTTCGGTAGTGTTCAACACATAAATCAGTATTTAAGGAAAGCATACATTTAGAGGCCAGTAGTATGGATCCAGCCAGTGGATCATTATCCAACTACACAGCCTTAAGGCCACCATCTTTTTTTATTCTTTAAGAATAGCAAGGACGAAAAAAAAAAAAAGGAAAAACAGAAAAGAAATTAAACGCTTCTTTTTTTTTTTTCTAGAAAACTTAATGTGCCAGTGTCTATACTCATTACTCTTCATGCCCCAATATAAGAGAAAAAAATCTAGTGCCGTTTTCTTTATCATTTCATTCTTTTTCATGTTTACGCAAGTTTTTTTTTTCATTTGTACTTATCCGTCGGAGACATGCTTGCGCATGTGGTCATTGAAGTGCTCGATTTGGTCAAACTTGACAGGGCACACTGAGCACATGTAGGTGGTCCCCTCCTGGCAGCTTGCTTCCGCGGCGACGCCCACTCCGGTGCTCCCGACTCCGCCCCCGGCTCCGCCCGCTCCCACCGGCATGGCCAGAGCCACCACGCCCGCTCCCGGCTCTGGGACGGCCATCGGAACCGGGATGGACGCGGGGCCTCCGGCGCCTGCCCCGGCGCTGACCCCGGTTTCGTTGCTGTGCAGGGCCATGTGACGCTCCAGCAGGGTCTTGTGGGAGAACTTTTTCTTGCAGATGTAGCACTCGTAGGACTTCTCTCCACGGTGCAAGCGCATGTGGACGTTGAGCGAGCTCTTCTGCGTGAAGCGTTTGTTGCAGATGCTGCACTGGTACGCCCGGACGCCTGTGTGTGTGACCATGTGTTTGATGAGATAATCCTTCAGCGAGAACGAACGCCAGCAGATGCTGCACTGGTGCGGCTTTTCACCTGAAAGAGCAGAGAGCGCAAACTCGTGAGGAACAAACAGGTCACCAAAGACTCTCATATCACAGATCATGCTATTAGATCCAGGCAGAAAAGCTGAGCAGGTTCTTCTTCTGCTTTTTGTGACAGTATACTGAAAGCTACCGTGTTTTGCATTCAGGTAATTTTAGTAACTCGGACTACGGTTGACCTAAAATTTGACCCTCTTTAGAACAAACATTTTCAGTCGTAAAGAATTCATGTTTTTTGAGAAAAGCATTTCAGGATTTCTCTCCATATATTGGACTTCTATGGTGCCCACGAGTTTAAACTTTAAAAATGCAGCTTCAAAGGACTCTAAATGATCCCAGCCAAGGAAGAAGAAAAAAAAAAGTACAATTTATATACTTTTTAACCTCAAATGCTTGTCTTGTCTAGCTCTGCGCGTACCCTGTGTATTCCGGTTCAAGACATTTAGGGTATGTCGAAAAACTCCCAACTCATCCTACATGATTACATCACTGTTTTACCTTTGTTTTGTAAAGGGCGTTTTTGATCTGCATTGCACTTTGACTTTGTAAACACTGGGTTGGTACTTCTGCAGCAATCTAGAAAGGTTTTGAAGTTGGAGGAGAAAAGATAATGTACTCACCCCCTTGTCAACCAAGATGTTCACATCTTTCTTTCTTTCTTCAGACATAAAGAACTTATGTTTTTTAAGGGAAACATTTCAGGAATTTTCTCCATATGGCAGACCTCTATGGTGCCCACGAGTTTGAACTTCCAAAATGCAGTTTAAAGGACTTTTTAACCTCAAATGCTGGTCTTGTTTAGCTCTGCAATGCACATGCATACTCTGTGTATTCCGGTTCAAGACAGTTAGGGTATGTCGAAAAACTACCATCTCATTTTCTCCTCCAACTTCAAAATCATCCTAGATGACTGACCCAGTGTTAAAGTCAAAGTGCAAAGAAGATCCCTAACCCTAAGTGCAAAAACACCCTTTAAACTGTATTTTTTTGGGGGGGGGGAAATAACCGATCATTTCGCTAGATAAAACTCCTCTTCCTCAGATTGTTTTGAGCCCTTTGAAGCTGCCTTTAAACTGCATTTAGGAAGTTCAAACTCGGGGCAACATAAAAGTCCACTGGTGAACAATCCTGAAATGTTTTCCTCAAAAAAACATAATTTCTTTACGACTGAAGAAAGAAAGACATGAACATCTTGGATGACAAGGGGGTGAGTACATTATCTGTACATTTTTGTTCTGGAAGTGAACTACTCCTTTAAGAACAAATATGCTTCTTGGTTTTTAATAACACTTGTTAATAAATACCAAATTTGACATGATTCTCTGTGCTACTTCTAAATGGTAAAATAATAATTAAAAAAAACAAGCACAGATTAAAAAAAAAGATTGCTTCTATCATTATTGCTTTTATCTGTAACTTCTGGTGGAAAGTTGAACTTTGCATGCAGGTTACTAATGCTGCTAAATTTATTAATTTTAATTATGGAATTAATTATTGCTGTGGTTGCCTAGCAACAGTAAGGTAAAATTCTGAAATCTAAAAAGGCCAGCACATGCTTTAGCTACATTCAAATGTCACACACGTTCCTCTTCTCAACCAAAACACATTTGATTTTCACACCAGTGATGTCTATTGAACTAATCTGAGGTTACATTAACAGTTAGTAGTCAATAGTCAATAGTCAAATGTATACATTATTTATTGATGTTTTACTGTATGCAATTTGGTTCTCATTAAAAAAAACAAGGTGAGGCAGTAATTTCAACTGGTTAAATTAAACTGAAATTTGATTTAATGAGAAATAGAAAATCTGCAGGAAAGTCTGTACCTTATGCAGTTGAGGTCAAAAGTTTACATAAACCTTGCAGAATCTGCAAAATGTTACTTATTTTACCAAAATAAGAGTGATCATACAAAATGCATGTTATTTTTCATTTAGTACTGCACCGGATTATATGTAAACGTCTTTTATGTGAAATAACTAGTCCACAAGAGAAAATAATAGTTGAATTATAAAAATGACCCTGTTCTAAAGTTTGCTTGATTCTTACTACTGTGTTGTTACATTAATGATCCACAGCTGTGTTTTTTTGTTTAGTGATAGTTGTTCACGAATCCCTTGTTTGTCCTGAACAGTTAAACTGCCTGCTGTTCTTCAGAAAAATCCTTCAGCTCTCACAAATTCTTTGGTTTTCCAGCATTTTTGTGTATTTGAACCCTTTCAACAATGACTGTATGATTTTGAGATCCATCTTTTCACACTGAGGACAACTGAGGGACTCATATGCAACTATTACAGAAGGTTCAAACACTCACTGATGCTCTTTTTTTGTTTTGTTGTTCATTTAGTACTGCCCTTCAGAAGCTACAGAAGATACTTAGATGTTTCCAAGAAAACTAAAGTGAGATTTACCCTGAAATTTAAAAAGTTTTCAAAAGCAGACAGTTTAACTGTTCAGGACAAACAAGAGCCTCATAAACAAAAATCACTAAACAAAACAAAATAAAAGCTGTGGATCATTCAGGTAACAACACAGTATTAAGAATGAAGTGTATGTAAAGTTTTGGTTTACTTTAGTAATTTTCATTATTTTCCAATGTGGACTCTATGTAAACACCTTTTAATCATGTGAAATATCTTATTCAGTTCAGTACTAAATAAACAATAATATGCATTTTTTATGACCCTCTTATGTTGGTAAAATAATTAACATTTTGCACATTCTTCAAGGTGTATGTAAACTTTTGACTTTAACTGTATTTACATAGCATATAACAGATATTAGCAGGAAACGAGAAACAAGAATCCTATGCCAATTTCACCAAATGACTGTAATGTATGTAAAGTGTGCATAAATATAAAGTGAAAATATGGAAACGGCAAAAATGGCAGTTCAAATCTATTCCATTCCAAGGCCATACCTGGCCAGTTACTTACATATTTAAATTTTTGGCAGCCACAAACTTCTAGGTCATAGACAATAACATCTGTTGTTATTGTAAAATATCCTTATGCTCTACTGCATGATAAAAGCTTCCGTGATTCAATTATGGCAGCATGTTTGAAGACATCAAAGATCAAAGTCCAATTGTTTTAATAAACATATAAGATTACACAGACTTAGTTTTGGCCAGAAGACAGTTCATTATTGCGTAGTAATCTACTTCAGGAGTTCACACTGTCAAATTGAATTATCTTACTAAACTTAACATTGCCTTAGTTGAATGCTGTTTTGAAGGCAGGATATTTGAGAGTGCACTTTAGAATATAAATAGTTTGCAAAATCAGTCGACTCCAAAACAGTAACAGTTGCTACTGTAGAAGAGGACATGTCACTGCCAAAGCCAGGTTTCTTACGGATGTACTGAAAGTTCCTAAAATGATTTTGTGGCATGTCAAAAAAAAATAAAAAAAATGGTGCAGACGTTTTTATAAAACAAGGTCACACCTGCATATATGCAATGACAAAGCTGGATCTAGCTTGCATTTGGCAAAGAGCTTGAGTACGTTCTGTGACTAGGGCCTGGTTTACACTGCAGGTCTTGATGCCTAATTCTGATTTGTTGCCTATATCCAATTTTTTTTTGGCTTTCCGTTCACACGTTCTTTTAATCGTGACCCATATACAATTCATGCATTTACACTTGCCATCAGTGCTGATCAAACCAGTCACAATTAACTCATTTTAAAAATTATGATGCATGATTTGTTGAACTACGCTACACCCGTTTGAAGATAGAGTCAGCAAAGTTGATTATGAGAAAGATTAAAGTTTTCCTCCAGTTCTTTTCCTATTAATAATTACTATATTAATAATCACAGTACAGCTATTTTTTGTTTTATCTTTGCTATAAAGAATAAGAAATAAGAACAGATGTGAAAAAACAGTATAACAAATAGCCTAGAAAGAAAGAAATAATGCATTATCTTTATCATTTTACATCAAAAGCATTCTCGTGCAAAAAAACAAATACTCAAATGTGTTTAATAGAAATAAATTGATTATTAAAACTACAAAAGTAGTTTAAAGAAGTGCAGCGAGTGATTCCCTTTTCTTTTATGATTAGATTAACATTAATCAATAATAGATATACTGTAATGCACAAATCAAATATAATGTTACACATCAGATGTTTTTCCCCAACAGTTCCCCAAGCGTTCACTTAAGACAGAACAGATTATGTTTGCGTGAATACTGAAATACTGTAATTCTGTCTATATGTGCATTTATTGGGTTTGCACACCGTTGTATGTACATTATGCGCACACTTTGGATGACGGTCAGCTCAAGAAGCGAGCAGAGAAAGCCAATCCTCTCCGCAAATGTACAAATAGAGAAACTTTTAGATGTCTAATCACTATTTGGAGCATATGGGATCACTAGACGGGGGCTTAATAAACTAATTTTTGTCAAAACCTCAACTAACATTGCATTTACACTCATTTTGCCAGCAAGGGTAACATAAGATGTCTTTAAACCGTGGAGGAGTACAAATTGTAGCAATTTTAATGACGTACAGAACGCAAAGCCTCAGAAAATCCAATCTGCCTGTTTACATGACAGTCGCATTGGCAGATATCCCATTTATATCTGATTTATTTCCACATATGAGTGAGGCCTGAAACCGATCTTGAAATATCCAAATGCATGCATTTTAATCGTTTACACTGTCATAGAACAAATCTGTGTCACATATGAGCAAAAAATCTGAATTGGGTCACATTTATCTTTAGCCAAAAACTTTGGATGGAAAACGTCTGGAGAATTGTATAGAGCCAAAGGGAACTCACCTGTGTGCACAAACATGTGTTTGACGTAGTTTTGTTTGGCAGTAAAGGTCTTACAACAAAGAGTGCACGCGTAGGGCTTCTTCTCCCCATGCTGCCCCCCGGCAGTACCGCCTTGCTGTTGACTTCCGCCCGGCGGCACCGTCATTCCACCGGAGAACGGAGGCATGCTGGGAGAGGGCACTGCCACGAATTGGGGCTGCTGACTCCCAATGGACTGGGGCAGACTGAAGAGGAAAGGCTTGTTGTCGCTGGCTGACTGGGTTGCAAAGAGTGTAGGCAGGTAAGTGTTGCCCGCGGTTCCCATTACCTGGGAGTTGCTGGTCAGGGTGAGGGGCATACGCAGGTTGCTGGTGAGCGGCTCACCTGGCCGCAGGTACGGCCCACCAGGTATCGACTGGGGCGCTGTTGGGTTGCCCTGCGGCGGCTGATGGATTCCCAACTCGCCGCTCTCTTGAGAAGGACCGTTTCGAGGCCCGTCTTCGACCGACTCCTGGGTCTGCTCGGGAGAGGAGTCGTTGACCTCGATCTGCACGGGGGTGCCCCGCTCGCCTTGCTGGCCCTTGTTTTGACAGTTGTCTCGGGCGAAGCCGGACAGGAAAGGCTGCTCGACGGAATCCGTCTCGGTGCCGATGGAAGAGCTGACGCCGGAGTCGAAGCTCTCGCCTTTGGGCTCGCTTTCGACGCATTCCAGCTGTTCGCCGTCCTCGCGGCAGTCCTCCAGCCCGTAGCAGTTGTACTCGTCCCCTTGCTCCTGCTTGATGTGAATGTCACCTGTGTGTAGCCTCACGGGACGAGGCTGTTTGCGGCAGTGCGTAGTCTCCGACGTGGCCAGGAAGCGCTCCATCTGCTGCGAGCGCTCGTGGATGCGCGTGATCCAGGCGGGGTCCTGCCCTCCCTCCTTCGGCTGCAGCGGAAGGGGCGAGTCGTAGCTGGCCGTGACCGCAGTGCCGGCGTAGTGGGAGCGGTTTCCGCGGGTGCCGTTTTGCAGGCCCAACCCAGAACAGCTGGAGTAAAGCGTGGAATAAACGCGCTCAAGGCTCTGGTGAGATGTTTGCATGTAGCCCGACTCGGCGTCGCTGCTGGGGCCGGACGTGCCGGACTCGGGAGTTCCTCGCGGCGTCTCCTGCCCCGAGTCGCCCGGGACCACGGAAAAGCTGCCAGGTCCGGCGATGCCGACATTCTGCGAAACAATGCGGGTGCACTCGTCGATAACGGTCTTGATCTGAAGTATGCTGGCGGCCGTGAGGATCTGCAGGGCCTCGGACTGGGAGACCCGCAGCACGCCGCTGTACATGAAGTCAATCAGTTTCTGGACGGACTGCACAGAAACCACAGAGGGGATCTCGATGTCACTGTAGCCCAGGAGCAGCTTGTCCTGGAAGAAGGGGCTGCCTGCAGCCAGCACACAGCGGTGAGCTCGCAGCATGCTACCATGGATCCGAACAGTCACGTCACAGAAGTGCCCGCGGTTTCGCTGCTCATTGAGGGTCTCAAGTACAGAATTGCTAAAGTTGTGGAGATTAATGTGGTGAATGCGTTCGGTCATCCCCTTGCACCTGATGTCACCTGTGTGCCAGACACAAACACACAAAAGCAGAAAAAGTCATTCACATGATTGATGAACTGTCTGAAACATTTCAGAATATATCAAAGCATTTCAAACTAATACTGCACGCTACACTTACAACACATATTGATGCTTGATAATTTTCTCTTTTCCCCTCTGCTCAGAATAGTTTATTGTTTATATCCCACACTTCTGGCTTTTTTCCCCTCAGAATTGACTCACTATTTTTGAGTTAAATCGAGTTATAATTAGGAAGATATGAATTAGGAGATGTAAACTTGCATTTGTGAGAAAAATATGTCAGAATTGTGAGATAAAATAAATAAACGTCATGTAAAAATATTAATAGTAATAGGTTTAAAATAATATTTTGTCATGCTGTAACTGTAGGGATAATACAATACGTCCCCTATGCACAGCATATCTGAATATTATGTAGACCTTTTGGTGAAATCAAATATATGCTTTAAAAGTAGAGTAATCATAGCAGTTTTCATTCATAGTCTGTCTGTTTAAACATCTGGGTTTATCTTCAAATGGTGTCCATAAAAAAAAAATTGCATTCTGATTTTGACACAAAGGGAAAAGACACACAAATATATTTTTTCTCTTATTTCCATGGATTTTACCCATTTACCTTCACTTACAACCAGATACAACTATAGTCACAATTTATTTAAATAACTGTTATTATTCCAAGTCTTTCAAAGCAAAACAATTGATTTTATTTTATCTGATGTAAAAAGTTTAGATCTTGTGCACAAATTCAAAAATTGCCAAATAGCTTTTGTTCTCAAATGCCGTCGGCTCTTGAGTTTCTTGTGACTGATAGAAGTTCGGGAGTGTCTTTTTAATGACGTATGACTGTGTTAACAGAGCGGGATCATTTTCAGTGATTAAAGCCTTATGTTTTACTCTGTTCTTCATATAAACATATTACATGGCTTCAGAAGACTTGCATTGCAGTTTGCCTGTTATATGTTTTTAAGAAGCGAGTAGGTTTAGGTGCTTCAACATATCTATGAAAGTCAAAGTGTACACTACCAGTCAAAAGTTTGGACACACTTCCCCATCAAAGAGAATAGGGAAATGAGTCCAAACTTTTGACTGGTAGTGTATATAAAATGATTTCTATTTTTACACATGCAGGCATGCAAGAATTTAAATGCATTAAATGCATCTTGATCTGACATACAACTGAAAGCAATGGAGTACATTACATGTTGAAAAATGACGCCAAAGGGGTACCCTGAGTGTTAAAAAGTGATGCCAAGGGATAAAAATGTAAACTGCATTGCTACTGTAAAATAAATGTATGAATTTCAGTGGAAGTAGTCAAATGTGGCAATGCAACTTTTCAAGCTATTGCAGATGAAAGGATTGGTTGGATTTTCAGAATGCATTACCTTACACTACAAAAACATTTCACTATATCAATGATTCCTCTAGGTATACACCTGAAGGATCTTTTTCCAGAGCTTAAACCCGAATCTGTTAATAAATACTGTATAAGACTGAGAGTGAAAAACCAGCCATAGGATTTGTCTTTGGTCCATTAATTGTTGCAAGAATGGTCAGTCCAACACACAGAAGGCAATTCATAACAGCCTCTTTGATACTGATAAAAGCTGTCCAAGGATCGACTTTGATCTACAACAAAATCTTCTCAGATTAGTTTTAGCTGGTCATAGCCATTCCACTGTTAGAAGTTTTAGCCACATACACCGAGAAAACACTGAAGGCCAACACCTGTGCAAATAAGACATATGGAAAGTCAAGAATATATATATATATATATATATATATATATATATATATATATATATATATAATAAAGATAAAAATAGAACTTTCCATCACATTCTCCCCACATTCTTTGACCACATCAGTACATGCAGTTCATATATTTGTCTTCAAGTACGATAATTCACTAGGATTCAAAACATACAGACTAAAAATCTATTTGATATAATTATTTAACAAGAGAAACACAAAGCAATAGGAATGCAAAATTATAATACAATAGATAAAAGAAAGAGTAATGCACGCAGTGTCCGTGTTTCACTGGAAATATGAGAAATAAATTATTTCTTCTTCAAAAATGATTAAGACAAAGTGTAGGCTGTGAAATATATAGATAAACATTATCATTGCTTTTGGCCTGCATGTTTATTGCCTTAAATTAGCATTAAATAAAACATAGATAACCACAGGCCTGTGCAAAATATTGCATTGTCTTATGGAATGTTTTTATTGCCTTTGTTTATTGACGTTTTCTGTAGAATGTATTCATTATCTTCCCCTCCTTATGCTCTAAATGGTCATGGGATGTTGTTTTTCCAGAATGTAGCCAACAGCAGAGTATCACTGTGATAGATTGAAGAGATAATGTCCTGTTAACGCACCATTTCAGAAATGGTAAGAATGTATTTAACAGCTATATTACTATGCTATATACCATCCTGCAGCCATCATAAAAGAAGTGCGGTAGTTTATTTACATGTGATTACTTATGTAGGCAAGCTATTTTTTAATTTTTTTTGGGAGTAGCAGGTTGTAGCTAAACTCTGCAAGAATGTAGGCCTCTAGGAACAGGATTACCCAGAAAAGATTTAAGAGTCAAAGAGTCTAAACTGACCGCATGAAATGATTCATCCCACACATATGGATTTCTAATGCAAAATCTGTAAGTAACTGGACACCACTTGCTAATGCGATGAGGTCATCTGTTAAATATAGAGAGGTCATGTGACCACCAAGCACAATAGCATACTACTGTTCAAAACATTTATTGAGGAATAATAACGTGTGCTGTTTGGCCTACTCGTATTAAAACATCAGCAGGCAGTATACAGTAAGCAGTGAGAACACTACCAGAATATTATATCCCACAATGCATGACAAATGGAATGGAAGTAATGTAATAATATAAGGTTTTAAATACATAATAGCGGATTTCAAAATGCAAAAAAACACCACTTAATTACATATACTGGACACTTCTCACTGAAATAACAACAACATTTACAAAAGTGATTTTATATCCATAGAAAGCACATTCAATTTAAGTAAAGTGTCTACTTTTAAGGTTTCAAATGTGTTTGGAGAATAAAATGTCAAAATTTGGATGAAATAATGTTACATTGTCATTCAGTGTAACACAATGTTTAAAAAATTGTAACAACATGCTTATTCTTGTACATATTAAAATATATAAAAGAATAAGGGAACTGTGTTTAAATAAGTAAGAAATTCTGACAAATGGGCAAAACTTAGGATAGTGGCAAATTTTACAAATGTAGAATTACAAGTATGCTTATTCTGACTTGTACATATTAAGATATATAAAAGAATAAGAGAGCATATTCAATTTTATTGTGTTTTAAATGAGTAAAAAATTCTTATTGACAAATGGTCAAAACCTAGGATGGTGACAAATTGTATAAATGTAGAATTACAGCTTATAAGTATTTGGGGTGGAAGTAATTCATCTTTTAAAGTGTCATAAATTGATTTTTGTCGTAAATATGCCTGACAAGATTGACACTGAATGACATTTTAGTGGGTGTCTTCTTAAATTAGAGGGAAAATGCATGATGTTTATTTTTTGCTCAGAAAAGCCAAAACAAAAATGCAATGGAATTAAAGAGAAAACTTTTTAATATTTTTCTGGAAAAACAACAACAATTTAAAGCAGCTTGTTTTTATGCTTAAAGTAACGTCTAACTTTAATGCATAAAATTACAGTTTAAATATAGTGGCACTGTCTAATTGAGGTCTATTTTTACAAAATGACTGGTCACTTAAAAATCTAAAAATGACAAAGTCTATTTGAACTTCTTAGCATTTTTTCATGTTGTTAGTCAACCCCTATCAGGAAGTAAATAGGAGATTTAAGCTTCGAATTTGGGAAGTGGGAGTGTTTATCTCTTACTCTTAATTCAGTGTGTAATGTTTTTATGGAAGCGTTTCATGTTCAAGTGTTTGGTCCAGTAATGTAACACCTGCGTAACAAAAACATTTTCTCCACTAATAAGCAGAGAATAAAGTAAAGGCATAGTTCACCCATCTCATGTCATTCCAAACCTTACTTACTTTCAAGAATGAAGTTTTGGTGACCACTGACTGCATCTACTAAAACAAACAAACACATTTTTTTTTTACTAAAACACTTCTCAAAATGTCTTGAAAAAAGTTGAAGAAAGAAAGCCATACAGGGTTGGAATGACATGAGGGTGAGTAAAGACAAAATGCTTATATTTGGGTGCATTTTCCCTTCAAAGCTTTATTGATTTGCATAACTGCAGTATTTAAGAGGATAATTCTTCATATTGCAATCTTAAAAATAAAGATGCTTCAAAAGGTTCTTCAAGTGATGCCATAGAAGAATCATTCAGTTAAAGGTTCTTTATAGAACCATTTAGACAAAAAAGGTTCTTCTATGGCATCGTGAAGCACCTTTATTTTTAAGAGTGTATATGAACTCTCAGAGTTAGCCTTGGGCACAGGATAGCTCTCATACAAGACCTGTTTTAACTTACTTTAATTAGAGTAAATACTGCATGGAATCTTTTGTATTTTTTGCATCGTCTCACCACAAACCCATTTAAAGGAAGTAATGAATGCAAATGAAAGCAAGTGGTGCCCACTTACTGCATTTAACACACAGCATGCCTTACATAACATACACTGTGACATAAAATGTTAAAATATTGAAAAAATGTAATGTGCTTTTTTTTATGCACCTGTCAAGTTTGAGATTTTGGGCTTGAAAAAGTGTTTTTTCAGACTAGTGGAAACAAAACACCCAAAATACACTGTTAAGTCTTTCTTTTATAGCACTTTATCTATTTGTGTCAATAGATTTCAATTACAATACATGTTTTTAAAGGCCAAGAGTTGTTTCTCCTACACTGAGCCATAAATCTCCACTTCAGCAGCACTTACACACACCACACTTTACATTTGTATTCCTGTCTATATCCTGAAGATTTTTACAGAGGGATTTGTTCTTATATAATTAGCTTTATTATATACAACATTTTATTCCCCCCAAATTGCGAAAATATATTGTTTTCTGTCTGTTCTAAGTATTTTCTGAGAAATGAGATTACCAAAATATGTAAAAAAAAAAAATTAAACAAGAATTTTGAAACTTACTTCATCCAGTGTTTAGATTTTTGTGCTAGAAATGTGCAAATTAGTGCATATTTCATTAAATAATGCTCATTTGCATACTTAAACCTAACATTTTAGAAAACTTGTAATACAAAAAATGTTTGCATTATCAATGTAATCAATCATCTGAGTTAGTAAGGTCATAACTATTAGTTTTTTTTTACCCTATTCACCTGCAGTGTCTCTCCTTAAGGGAGAATTTAGTCTTATAGACTGAAAACAGCATAATCCAGCACTTAAGATCAACATGTACAAAAGCACAAGACAAAGCTAATTCACAAAGCCAGTCAAAATATATAATTCTACAATAAGTCTATAATTACACTTCTTCAGAGCACTTTGCATTAGATTTACAGCTACGCATTTCTTTGTACATGTCAAGAGATGATATTAAATGAAAAATATGTAGTGTAGCTCTTAGCCTAATAGCAAAAATCTTGCAAAACGCACTGAATAATCAATGCCGCTCTTTACAAGTTAACAGGTGGCGTCAGTAAATCCTACCAAATGGCATTAAACTATCTCAAATGAGCACACAGGAGACATTATTTATGAAAAGTGGAGTGGCTGGAAAGCAGTGACCTAAAAAAGCGTTTCCTTTGGCAGACAGAGGGCAGTCTTGAGCTAGCCAGGACTAGTCTCCATATGCAGCATGTGTTTCGCTTTTGCGTTACATATGAAATCGAAAAATGAGTAAATCAAATCAATCAAGCCAAGATGGCTCCGTGGGATCATTATTCATGCAATGAATTATTTTCAGACCTCTCTGAAGCTCGCACTCACGCTGGTCCGCGTTTGAAAAGAGGCGGCTGTCTATACCAACACTTTTGGAGAGGGAACAAAATGTCCACTTTCTGTCTTTCTGTGAGCTGCTACACCCAGTTTCAACAGAAAAGAGTTTTGGAAATCAACGGACAGCAGTTGCACCGGTGCCCTTCGCCAAAGTTGAAAGCACACACTGTTTGCTCCTTTTCATATTCCTCTCTCCCCTTTTCCACGTGCATTCCTCTCTGAGCACTTCTCAGCTTTATGCATTGTCATTTTGGTACTCCCTCAGCTCATTAGAACGGCAAACTCCGAAAGAGCCAGTGTTTACTATTCCTAAGAAAGCATTAAAATGTCATTTCTTCGCTCGTATGATTTCAAGAGCATTTAAAAGCTAGTTACGCGTAAAAAAGGATGTGAAAAGACGGGTTAGCAGAGCGGGTCATTCATTTAGGATCCATTGCAAACAGCAGATTTCAAGAATGCAAAGGATGACACTGCAAAGAAATATGCATTGTTTTTGAAGGTTACCGAGGCAGAGTGTCGTACAAGAGAGAAAGTAGAAGAAAAACCATGTGCTTGTGTTAGTCTAGACATGTTTCTGTAACTTTAAAACCTCTTTGAATCTGTTTTTTTTTTTTTTTTTTTTGTTCTGAGCCATGCAGCTTTCTTAACCCTCTGGGCCTCTTTGGTCATTTTTGACTGAAAGATTGTATGTTTTGATATTTTAAAAATCATAGCTTTATTGGAACGAGATGACACTTGGTGACTTTTGTCGCATTAGCTATGTGAGCATACACAAAAATCACTGAGATGATTTGGACATGTTAAAATCTCAAAAAAAATAGTCACACTTGGCTCCTTCACGGTCAAAAATGACCAACATAGGAAGTGAATAGGAGATACCAAAAACTGCAATAATTTAGAGAATCTTTTGCTGGTGAAAGCTACAAATCAGCCACTGTGCTGAGAAAAAAAAAGTGTTTAGCAATCAAGCAGTTTTAATGTGAAATGTCTGTCAATAGATTTCAATTACAGAACATGTTTTTAAAGGCCAAGAGTTGTTTCTTCTACACTGAGCCATAAATCTCCACTTCAGTAGCACTTACACACACCACACTTTACATTTGTATTCCTGTCTGTATCCTGAAGGTTTTTACAAAGGGATTTGTTCTTATATAAGTAGCTTGATTTTATACAACATTTTATTCCGTCCAAAAAAAATTAAAAATACATTGTTTTCTATCTGTTCCAAGTATTTTCTGACTTACGGAATGGCAAAATGAGAAAATGAGTGTTTAGCAATCAAGCAATTTTAATGTGAAATGTTGCATTTTTTGAAAAATAATAAATACATAATTAAATACGTTCATTAGAATAAATCTTGCATGGTATCATAAAACTCCTCAAAGTTCTACATAATAAATCCCAAAATATTATTGAACAAAAATGTATTTCAATGATTTTCCTGAAGAAAAAAAAAAAGTTGCTTTTTAAGGCTTCGGTCAGTTTTGACGGCGAAGGAGCCATGTGCGAATCCTAAACGAAGAGACCCAGAGAGTTATAGAGGTGCATGGTGCGCAGCAAGCCTCTGGAAATTTACACTGTTAAATAAATTATAATACTTTTTTTTTTTTTTTTCTTCCATGCTTTACTTTCAATGTCTGATTCCAGTTTGAATATAAGTTTATACACCAGATTTTTACCGTAGCAGACAGAGGGAGATGAATAGTGAGTGAATAGGTGATGCTCTCTTTAAATTGTTGAAGGGGCCACACACTGAGATGATCGACAAATAGACGAGATATTATTATATTACGTTTTCCCTAAAAGTCCTAGGCTTGATTTTTTTTTTTCTTAAAGCTTAAAACTTAAAGACGGGTCTGCTTTTGATTTGGGATTGATAATGACATCAGACGAGTTTCAAGCACCTCAAAAAAAGAAGGGAGAAGTTTTAAAACAGTCCTGCTCTAAATTCCTAAAATAAACGTATTATTCAGTATTAGTCTGAATTGTAATGCACAATTTGGTAGGTTCGCAAAATAGTTAGTTTGATCTGGATTGGAAAATGTCAAAATGTAGCTTCTAATTTCTTCAAAAGTTAGTTTTGATGATGATGGTTTTACAGCAGCGTGATTTATTTGAACTAGAAATCAAGAGTGTTGTATGAAAGTGCATACGCTTGTTCACCAAGAGGCCAAAAATACAGACTGAACAGTGGTGGTGAACAGGTGTGAATGTGGTTTTACATCAGTCTGGTACTGTATACAAGTACATTATGAATAATGTTTTCAGTATGATCTGCCAAATGATACTGAAGTGATAGCATGCAAACTTTATTCATGCAAAATTACTTTGGAGCCCGAAATGAACATAAGCAACACACTATGTGTAGGTACTTTTAAAAATAAAAATAATAATAATAATAATAGGCCCAAAGAGTGCTTAACTATATTTGCTGATAATATTATATTAATGAATAAAAGTCAACATAAGTGCACCTGTCAAGTTTGAGATTATGGGCTTTTTTGGTTTTTCATAAAGTGTCTTTTCAGACTACACTCCTAAAAATAAAGTTGCTTCACGATGCCATAGAAGAACCGTTTTTCTCTAAATGGTTCCATAAAAAACCCCTTTAACATCTCTAGAACCTTTCTGTTTCACTGTGGTGAAAGAAGCTTCTTCAGATTATAAAAAGGTAAGAAAGAGATGCTTCTTTGCGAAACCAAAAATGGTTCTTCGATGGCATTGCTTGAAGAATCCTTTAAAGCATCTTTATTTTTAAGAGTGTAGTGGTAAGAAAACATCCAAAAGACACTGTTAAGTCTTTCTTTTATAGCACTTTGTCTATTTGTGTCAATAGATTTCAATTACAATGCATATTTTTAAAGGCCAAGAGTTGTTTCTCCTACACTGAGCCATAAATCTCCACTTCAGTAGCACTTACACACACCACACTTTACATTTGTATTCCTGTCTATATCCTGAAGATTTTTACAGAGGGATTTGTTCAGATATAAGTAGCTTGATTTTATACAACATTTTATTCCCTCCAAAAATGTCTGTTCTAAGTATTTTCTGAATTATGGAGTGATAAAATGAGAAAATGAGAGAAAAACATTTGACTCTAATATGTCAAAAAAAAAAAATAAACAAGACTTTTAAAAAGTGGCTCCATCCAGTGTTTAGATTTTTGTGCTAGAAATGTCTGCAAATTAGTGCATATTTCATTAAATAATGCTCATTTGCATACTTAAACCTAACATTTGAGAAAACTTGTAATACAAAAAATGTTTGCAATTATCAATGTAATCAATCATCTGAGTTAGTAAGATGATAACTATTAGTTATTATTTTTCCCCTATTCACCTGCAGTGTCTCGCCTTAAATCCAAACACGTGAATAATCTTTTGTGGTGTTTTAGAGACATAACATACTGAAGCACACGTGAAGTACTTGATTATAATTGCTACTGTAGCGTGTTATATGTACAGTTGATATATTTTAAAAGTCCTTCATCATCACAAATGTGTAATTACAAATCTATTTAAGTGTACAAGTTTCAGTTTAAGTATATTTTAGTTTAGCATAAATGCATTCGACTGTGCACTTTTACCATATTACAAAGACAAACAGAAGTAATTTTAAAATGACATACTGCAATTATCATACAAATAAATCCTTAAAAACATCCTAAATTATATGCAAGTACGTATTTTTTGTAATTAGTACTCTTTTTAAAAAAAAATGTATCCCTTTATGAATGACAATTTGATGGCAGTTAGGCAAGTGTGAATGTTAGTCCGCTGGGAGTGAACTGATTTAACCTATAGTGTGCAACTCCAACAATCCAAAGGATTTATATTTTTTGCATAAAGAAAATGAGGAGCACAATCGTTTTAAAGCATCATGCCATTATTTTCATGACAATTAAGCTCATCCCCATCCCCCAAATTCTCATTACTGTAATGCATTCATTTTACTGTTGAGATTTTACGTAATTCTCATTATTTTCAATGATGGCTTTCATTATATTGTCATTACTGTAATAAACACAGGCGAAAGCTTAGCCTCCGTCTGACCATGGCATGACGTGTGTATACGTGACTACAGATGTCGCCTCTGCAATAATGCTGTTTGTTTGCAGTTTTTCCTCCCAACCAATCAGAATTGAGAATTCAGAATTGACATACATCACAATAATTTTTCCCATTTGTAACAGTCAGATTTTTTTTTTTTGTCATTATTGTGATAAGAATATCATGTTGTATGTGTTTTATTAAAAACATGTTTTATTTAGCAAAATGCTTTTCTTTTGATTTTGATTTGAAATATGACCTAAAAGCCTATATATGTGACCCTGGACCACAAAACCAGCCATAAGGTCAATTTTGAGATGTATACAGCTGAGTAAATAAGCTTTTCATTGATGTATGGTTTGTTAGGATAGGACAATATTTGGTTGAAAATCTGCAATCTGAGGATGCTAGAAAATCCAAATATTGAGAAAATTGCCTTTAAAGTTGTCCAAATGAAGTTCTTAGCAATGCATATTACTAAGCAAAAATTACATTATGACATTTACTAAATATCTTCATAGAACATAATCTTTACTTAATATCCCAATGATTTTGGCATAAGAGAAAAATCAAAGATAGAACATGCACTGAAATAAAATGATTCATTGCATTTACAAATTTTTTAAGGTAAGTGGTTGCAATCAGTTTAGTTTAGCTGCATTGAATTAAAAACATGTTGAAAGTTAGTCAACTAACTTTATGTAAATGTAGCTAAAATGAATTGATTGCAACCACTTACCTTAAAAAAAAAAAAGTGTAAATTCAATGAATCTTTTTTTTTTCAGTGTGGTAAAACATATACATTACAATGTCAAATACATTATAAAATTCCCAATTAATAACAATGAGACTTTTTGTCATTATTGTAATGAGAATTTGGAAGGAAAATGTCCTCAACTGCACATATTGTCACAATGTAACAAAATAGATAATTTGTTAATGGTTTGAAAGTAGCTTTTGTTTTATGTAGCAAAATGCTTTTTTAAATTTGATTTGAAGTGTGACCCTGTTCTTCACCTAAATACAAGCAAGTCTATATATGTGACCCTGGACCACAAAACCAGTCATAAGGTTTTATACAGCTGAATAAATAAGCTTTCAATTGATGTCTGGTTTGTTAGGATAGGACGATATTTGGTTGAGATACAGCTATTTGAAAATCTGCAATCTGAGGATGCAAGAAAATCCAAATATTGAGAAAATCACCGTTAATGTTGTCCAACATGAAGTTCTTTGCAATGCATATTACTAATCAAAAATTAAGTTTTGCTTTATTTATGATAGGACGTTTACAAAATATGTCTATCTAATAACAGAAGAATAGGCATAAGAAAAAAATTGAACATTTTCACCCATACAATGTATTTTTGCCTATTGCTACAAACACACCTGTGCTACTTCAGACTGGTTTTGTGCTCCAGGGTCAAAGTATATGGTGCACACAGATGGCTTTCTCTTCTGTAGGTCGTTGTGCATTTTTTTAAATCACAGAAAGAAGGAAAAAGAGAAAGGGAAAGCTAAACAAGCGGCGACAACGGCCTGAACGTACGCATTAATCAACCAGAGAGAAATTTCTGTGCAAAGATGATGAATTGAAGCCGGGCAAACTTACAGTCTGATGGTGTTCTGTTAGGTAATTGTGTGTATGTGGGTGCGTTTGTGTATCAGGCTGGTGAAGAGGCACTGGTTAGATGCTACAGGTTGCTGGTGGTGGTGGTGCAGCGGAAGAGGTCAGTCGTTAGCCACGCATTTCATTTCAGTCTGGCCACAATCTAACCTCATGCAGAATCTTCAAAGTCGCCCTGTAAAAAAAGAGAAGCAGAGAAAGCAATTATTGCATGCTTATTTTTTCCCAAAAACAAATATAGTTACATTTACAGGGCCTTGCAAAAGTATTCATACCCTTCATTTTTTTTTTCCACATTTTGTTTTGTTGCAGCATTATGTTAAACTGCTTTCAGTTACTTTTTTCCACATCAATCTACATCTCATACTCCATAATGACAAAGCACAGAACAGGTTTGTAACAACTTTGCAAATTTATTAGAAATAAAACACTGAAAAGATCCCGTGTAAGTGCAGCTCCTATCTGGTTGAATGGCTTATTGACAAGTTTAGAAAAGATGTCTCACCTAAATGTTCATTTTGCAATTTAGAAAATGAAACACTTACACGTTTATTGTGTAACTGTAAATATTCTGAAGATTTTTGGAAGCAGGTACCTATGTTGGTTTTAGATATATTTAAAAAAAAGATTTAAATAGATGAATCTATGATTCTTTTTTTCGAAATTGCAATACTAGTTGCTATCACTTTAAATGTGATAATTCTTCTTGGGAAGTTATAAAGCAAAAATAATGTCTATTACTCCCCGTTTTAATTTTTTCTGTAATATATTTTATAATACAAGAAATATATCTTAAAATAAAATGTCCCTCATATTAAAAAATGTGATTTGTAAAATGTAACGTTTTACCCTCCACGATGCATACTTGTTATTTGTATCCCCCACTTTTGTTTGTGTTCTGTTTGATTTGTTTTTGAAAGCGGAAAAAAGAAATCTCTTTGAATAAGGAAACATCAAATTCTCCAAAATGGTTCACTGAGTTCACGATTAAATTCCATATTTGAAAACACCAATGAAATTTAACAACAACAGGCTCATGAAACATGTTTCTTATATTCAAATACAGTGAAAAAAAATGTTTTTGATGCTAGACCAGCCAACGCACAAGCGTGATTTTTTTCTATAGACGTTTTGAACACGAAAATCACGCCTTTTAACCGAAAGAATGCTTTGCACTTCCGGTCTCCGGTGTTTCTAGTCAAATTAGTGTATGGCTGTTAAAATGGCTGAAAAAATGATGCATTTTAAATTTGAATATAATTTAAAAGTTGATGATGTTTAAGTGCAAAATTCAAATTAGATTCAAATTTTAAATGGATAATTTAATTTGGGATTAAAAAAAGCTTTTGGCTTCTCTCCTGAGGCCACAAGAGCAAAAATATTACTAAAGCACGTTTATTCAAAGCAATAAAATAAAAACTAAATCTAAAAACATGAGATACACTGGGATGGGGGGAAAAAACGCCATTAAACAGCTGTTTTGTTGAACTTGCATTAATTTTACGTCTTTCTAAACACGAGTCTCTCTTGTGCCAGACGCAAGTGCAATGATGATAGATGTCCCTCTAGAAAATGCGCTAAATAGTGCCTTTTGTGTGAACGTCTTTTGGCTTAGTTTTAGTTTGACATAAACAAGATGTTCTTCGCATTGATTTTTAGGATAATAAAAACATTATAATGCAATGACGATTATATCATCGCATCTCATGTGCCACTGAAAAGGCTGGCTCCCTAAAGCACACCTAAAATTTTAACGCAACATTTTTGCATTTGAATGTGGGTTTTTATTTTAAATTCGACGAATATTCAAAATTCGATTTTTTTTTTTGGGACAGCTTTAATTCCGAGCTGATAATGTTACACCTATTCAAATGTTATTTATAAAAGCACATAGCTCCATAGCGCCATCACTTTGCAATGTCGCAAATGCCTCACTCCTCAAAGAATGTCTTAATTACTGAGAGTGAGTTATCAGATCGTTCAACCGGTTCATTCACTCAACAAAAAAAAAACTACACTCAACTGACGAGGAAGTCTCTGGAACATACAGCTGAAACACTTCATAAAGCTTAATGCAGTGCTACGAATCCTGTTAACCATTCAAAAGATACTACAACAAAGATATCGCTTTCCTTTGTGGAAGTGGATTTTTTTTTTTTTTTGGATTTTTTCGTTTGGTCACGAATTTATGACTGGACCTGGACAATGAAATATATATTTATTGAACAAAAATGTATTTTTTTTTATTTATCAAAATAAGCAGAAAATAGTACAAACTTTGCTAAAGAGGTTGTTTCGAACAAGTATTAACTCAGACATTATAAAAAAACAAACAAACATTATTTTAGCAGAAGTATTTGTGTTTTACCCCGTGTGTGGGACAAAAGACCCCCCTTGCCACCTCATACATTTATAAGATCCTTGAACAAAATAAACGGCACAAAATCTGTTGCTCCATAAATGTTAAATACAAACGTATGCATTTTCTGCAATCATACACTTTAGGCACAGTGAAAAGCACATTATTTTTTTATACCACTGCCTGGTGAATAGCCATGTTTTGTTTACGAAAACAAAAGTAATTTTCAAGGACTGTACAAGCCATGGAACTTATTAATGGTTGCATATCAGTGGTTACAGAAAATTCTTCAAAGTTGTTCAAATGAAGTTCTTAGCAATGCATATTACTATTCAAAAATTAAGATATATTTACGGCAGGAAATTTACAAAATATCTTCATGGAACATGATCTTTACTTAATATCCTAACGGTTTTTGGCATGAAAGAAAAATAAATATTTTTGACATATTGCAATTTAATCCATTTGTAAATTGAATGTGTTCGGCTTCCGGTCTCATCTGCATCAAGCTATTTTTATCTGTACAAAGCAGCTCTTTATGATATGATATGATGACATGATATGATATGGTATAAATTTTACTGTCAGACTTTTAAGTCTGAATTTTTTGTTGCATAACAGCATGTTTGTTGCACACTCTTCGCAATAGACAGACACTAAAAAAAATGCTGCTTGATTTAGCAAACTGTTGTGTCTTACCATATTATTTTAATTATGAACACTGGTTTATAGTGCAAACCATTTACTGCACTTGTTATTCCTCCCGTTATTTCCCTATAGCGGCTAATGAACAGGAAGTCTCACCCATAGGCTTACTTCTGCATTGAAGAATAAGGTGGATGTTTCAAACTGACAATAAAGTTTATATCATATGTGACCCTGGACCACAAAACCAGCCACAAGGTTAAATTTTACAAAACTGAGATATATACATCATATGAAAGCTCAATAAATAAGCTTTCTATTGATGTATAGTTTGTTAGGATAGGACAATTTTTGGCCGAGATACATCTATTTGAAAATCTGGAATCTGAGGGTGCAAAAAAATCAAAATACTGAGAAAATCACCTTTAAAGTTGTCCAAATTAAGTTCTTAACAATGCATATTACTAATCAAAAATTACATTTTGATAGGTTTACAGTAGGAATTTTACAAAAAATCTTCATGGAACATGATCTTTACTTAATTTCCTAATGATTTTTGACATAAAAGAAAAATTAATAATTTTGACCCATACAATGTATTTTTGGCTATTGCTACAAACATACCCCAGCGACTTAAGACTGCTTTTGTGCTCCAGGGTCACATATCATGTCATCATATCATATCATAACGAGCTGTTTTGTACAGCTAAAGATAGCTGGAAGCAGATGAGACCGGAAGCCAAACACATTCACTTTACAAATGGCTTAAATTACAAAAATGACAAAATGATACATTTTTCTTTTATGCCAAAAATCATTAGGATATTAAATAAAGATCATGTTCCATTCATATATTTTGTACATTTCCAACCGTAAATTTATCAAAACTTAATTTTTGATTAGTAATATGCATTGCTAAGAACTTCATTTGGACAACTATAAAGGCGATTTTCTGTAACCATTAATAAGTTCTGTTATACGGTCCTTGAAAATGACTTTTGTTTTCCTGCAGAAGTTAAAACATGCTTGTGTGACAAGAAACCATGAACCTCACTGATTCTCAAGTCCATCCTTTTTAGTCCTGTCCTACTGAGGCTCCTACACTCTTAAAAATAAAGGTGCTTCACGATTCCTAGAAGAACTTCTTTTTGTCTAAATGGTTCCATAAAGAACCTTTAACATCTGAAGAACCTTTCTGTTTCACAAAAGGTTCTTTGTGGCTAAAGAAGGTTCTTCAGATTATGAAAAGGTAAGAAAGAAAGAACCTTTGACTGAATGGTTCTTCTGCCATCGCTTGAAGAATTTTTTAAAGCACATTTATTTTTAAGAGTGTAGGTGAGACTCCTGCGCACGGCTACATAAATGTTTCCAAAACACATTTTGTTGTTCTTGAATTACAGAATGAGTTTGGACGAGTTTAGCGCTGATTCATTTTCCGCCAAAACTTTTTTAGGGGGGGAACCGGAATGATTTGTGATTACAGAATGTGAAGGATACACTTGATGACTTCAAAATATGTTGAATAAAGGATGTGAAACGAAGGCTGCATTGCAAGGATCCTTCACATTGAGACGGCCTTCAACAGTGCTTAATATGCTCATATTTACTGTGCGTTATGTATGTGCACATCTATCAAACTTTACATGTGAATATAAGACTAAATTAAATCTGCTCATCATATGAAGTTATTTTGTTGCTTCAGAAGAAAAATCTCAAATAAACCACTCAGTTGTATGGACTTCTTTTAAGCATCAAGGTTTTGTGTGAATGGATGAACTACATTATTAAGTTATTAATAATCATTGGACAAACAAGAGATCTGAGTCCACTTTCAGGTCCAAATGCAATTGTCACACCCCCGGACTTTCTATTTGGTTTCTCCCAGTTTTCCCCGCAGTTCTGAATGTTTTTGGTTTCCCCCTCATCGTCGACACCTGTGTTTGTAATTAGTCTGTGTATTTAAGGTGTGTGTTTTCCCCTGTACTCTTGTCGGTCTTTAATGTTATTCCTGATGTTTCTACTCCGTGTTCCTGTGTCTGCCTGTTCCCATTGGATTTATTAAATGTACGTCTTTAAATACGTCGCTGTTCGTTTGTTCCTGCCTACAGCGTGACAGAAAGACCAACCAATACAGTTTTCTTTTTGCGTGTTCACCTCCGTTTTGTTTTCCGTTCGTTTTTCTCCAGTCTTTTGTTTCCGTAGTGTGTTTCCCCCATGGATCCCTTCTTCCGACCAGAATTCATCCTGCTACGGCTGAAGCAGGGGGAATTACCGCTCGAGGGCTACACATTAATGTTCCAGCTAGTAGCTAACAACACCAGCTACCCGGACGACGCGCTCTGTGCGTTCTATGACGCCAGCCTTAATGCGTCTTGCAGAGCGCCGTCGTCCGAGGACGGCCCTCGAGCGAACTTTGCCTCGTTTGTGGAGTGGACACTGGCGAGAAACCGATCCTCGTTTCCCGCCTGTTCCACGGAGAATCTCGCCAGTGCCACTCCGGACCCAGAGCCCAGCCAGCCACCCCGACCCGCGCATTATGAGCCCGTCACAGACGGAAAGCCCGAGCACGGAGCGACGATATTATGGAGTGCCAAAGAGGTCAAAACTGCTGATCAGGTGCGTGAGCCAAACATTACATCTGCGCTGGTGGAGTGCTTCGAAGAACAAGAAGGGGCGGCAGAGAGCCCCGCCCACTGCACTACCACTGAGGGTGAGCTTGGATCTAATTCTGGGGATTTAATAGACTTTTTTTCTGAGCCACTGACCTGCATAGACTTCCCTCCCACCCGCCCTCGTCTGTCTGAATCTGCCTGGTCCCCGCTGGTTCCGCCCAGCCGTCCTGAGTCCCCGCTGGTTCCGCCCAGCTGTCCCGAATCTCCGCTGGTTCCGCCCAGCCTACCTGAATTCCCGTTGTCGACTGTCTGTCCCCTCGCTCACCCTCAGCCCACCATCTGTGCGGTGGGTTCGCCGCAGGTCTGCCAGTCTCCATCGGTGTCATGGCTGGAGGATCCCTCACCATCGCCTTCAGCCTCAGAGTCCTGGACTCCACCTCGGCCCTTCGACCCTGCGGCTCCACCCCGGCTCTCTGCTCCCTCGTCTCCGCCGTCGCCCGTCGATCCACCAGCTCCACCGGGCTCCATCGGCCCTCCGGCTCCGCCCTGGTCAGTCGTCGCCCCATCTTCGCCTCAGGACTATACTCCTCCGGCTGTGCCTCGTCGCTCCGTCCCACCGGCTCATTGGACCTCCTCCCTCCCGCGGGCACAGCCTCGGCCCTCTGTCGCTCCGGCTCCGCCGCGGATCTCCGGATCTCCATCTCCGCCTTGGTCGCCAGAGCCTTGGGTTCCGCCTTGGCCCTCCGGATCCGCGGCGTCACCCAAGATCTTCGGCTTTCCGTCTCCGCCTCGGGCTCCACCACCACCTGCTCCGCCTCCGTCGGTCGGATCCATGGAGTCGTCAGCCTCTCCTCCACCATGGCTCCTCCCTCCATCGGCTCCACCGTGGATTTACATCTTGGCTGCGGCCTGGGTCCCACCTGGCTCCTCCTGCTCCAGCCCCCTCCTGTCACCTCCTTGGCTCCTCCCTCCGTCATCTCCTCCATGGACTGTTCCATCACCTGTTTGGACTTCATCTCTTGCCCTCCTCCCGGGAGTCCGTCCTCCGCCGAAACCCCCTCCTAAGACTGTTTGTTGTTTCCTGTTTGTCGGCGTGAGGACACGCCTTTCCGGGAGGGGGAGGTAATGTCACACCCCCGGACTTTCTATTTGGTTTCTCCCAGTTTTCCCCGCAGTTCTGAATGTTTTTGGTTTCCCCCTCATCGTCGACACCTGTGTTTGTAATTAGTCTGTGTATTTAAGGTGTGTGTTTTCCCCTGTACTCTTGTCGGTCTTTAATGTTATTCCTGATGTTTCTACTCCGTGTTCCTGTGTCTGCCTGTTCCCATTGGATTTATTAAATGTACGTCTTTAAATACGTCGCTGTTCGTTTGTTCCTGCCTACAGCGTGACAGCAATGTGAATGCAAAGAGAATTTAGTTTTTAATTTCTCTATCAGTTCACATTTGGGTTAGTCGTAAGAAGCTGAGCTTATTTTATAGAGAACAAGTGTAAACACCCTTAAAGAGTAACTAGTTTAACTAGCTTAACTAGACTTAACTTGAAGACAACTTGAAGGCATTACTTGCAAGACCTTGTTCAACATGAGAGCAATATAGAACTAAGAAAACGGCAGTTTGCACTGATATTTGTAGCAGTTTCTTCTGATAATTAATTTATGTATTTGGTCTGAATTTTAACTGTAAAAATTGCAATTTTACGCTTATTTAAATTTGTTAAATTGGATTGTTTAAATAGT
>NC_133365.1:4636946-4821946 GCF_049309525.1 Garra rufa | reverse complement strand
AATAAAGCTTCAAAGATCATAAGAGGATCCATGAAAGTATCTCAATACTGGTCTAAAGATTTCAGTGCTGTATTCCAAACAGGGCCACAACTGCCAATAGCCAGTGATCTCGAAAAAAAAGTATGTGTTATTTAATTCAAAAACAGATCTAATTGCAGTTTTTAAATTAATATTAATATTTCATTTATATATTATATACTACTATTAATAATAATAATAATTATTATTATTTTATATCGTTACCATATAATTTTTTTTTTTTTTTTTTTTGGTGAAACCACAGTGCAACTTCTCTTTTGAGAACAGAACAGAAACAGATTTATAAATGCTTCTCATCACAAGTTTGGGAAGATGTTTGGAGCATGTTGCATTTTCAAATGCACGCAGATGGGTTTGTTTGAAGCAGCATTTAACGCAAGCTGCTCCGAAATACTGAAAACACTGTTACCATCAGCGGCTCATGCACTGATGGGCAATACCTTTAAAAAATAAAAAATCAAAATCAAATATATTTTGCGTTTAAATACATTTAATCTTAGCATTTTTGCATTTTCAAAATACAAAAATACTTTTTGCCAATCAACCTTTTTTTTTTTGCTTTAGTATTCAAAAATGCTAAGATTAAATGTATTTAAATACAAAATACATTTGACTTTTTCCAACGGTATTTAAATACAAAATAGTGTTTCAAATACATGTATGTGAAATACTGCCCATGCATACAGAAAATCAGCAGTCTAATAACGAGGTTGATTGGCAGACGAATGCATGCGCATGCATTGTATTTCTCTCGATAATGGCAGGAGAGAGAAGAAATCATTGAATAAAGTCGTGATTTTTGCACACAAGTTTTCAAGTACATGTAAGTAACTATTACTTTATAAATGTGTAATTACACTATAACAAAGACACTTTAAAATAAAGTGCAACCCAAAAAATGACCTTATTCAATGATTCCTTCTCTCTTCTGCCATTATCGAGAGTAATACAATGCATGCGCATGCATTCTTCTGGCACAGCATCATGGTATTTCCATAATGTCGTTAAATAGTTTGAAGTTGTTATTTTTATTTTCTTCGCACACAGAAAGTGTTCTTGTAGCTTCATAAAATTACGGTTGTACCACTGATCTCACTATTTCGTCGATGTTCTTGGTACTTTTCTGGACCTTGATCTTAGTAAGACCTTTCGCTGTCTATTAAGGGTCAGAAAGCTCTCAGATTACATCAGAAATATCTTAATTTGTGTTCTGAAGATGAACAAAGGTCTTACACTGAAAAAAGCTTTTCTTACGTAGATTTGTTGTCTTGTTTCCAGCCAAAATATGAAGGATTTTCTAGACGAGTTTTCAGAAAAAAAAAAACAAGTCAAAATTAAGTGTGTTTTTGCTTAGAACAAGCTAAATAATCTGCCAATGGGGTAAGGGAAAAAAACGTATTTCAAACAGAAAACAAGATTATTTTTCTTACCCCACTGGCAGATTATTTGGCTCGTTTCAAGGAAAAACTCACCTAATTTTGACTTGTTTTTTTCTGAAAACAAGACTTGAATCTTGATTTAAGAATTTTTAGATATTTTGGATAGAAACAAGACAAAAAAATCTAAGTAAGAAAAGCATTTTTTGCAGTCTATTGGTTTGGAAGGACATGAGGTTGAGTATGTAATGACAGAATTTAATTTTTGAGTGAACTATCCCTTTAACAACAACAAAAAAAGTTAACGTTAGATAATAGACCGAATGTGAAATCATTATTCACAGAAAATCCTATGCAGAAACACTGATGCTGCCTATCCGTGGTGCACAGACTTCAAGCACTTTACAGGCCACAAGTAGAGCTTAGTATACATTTAGATTTATTCTGAAAGCCTAACCTACATTCACAAACAAGGAAGAGGACAGGCACAGTGTGACACTGTCAGATCGCAGCATTTCAAATGTGACTAAAAGCCCTAAAAAAGACACGGTCCTTAGAGATTTGACGACCCTTTACATTCCCTTCCCTCTCTCATCCTCCTTTATGCGCTGAAGTGCTTGAGCTGAGATTCGATTTAGTCTTTGTCTAGACCGGTGTGTCATTCCCGTGTTCTGGCCCCGTGAACGGATCCAGCGTCAGTAGGTCAGTCACCATCCATCGAGTCAAAACAGCAGCTGTGGTGCTATCCTCGCAAAACCTCATCCCGCTCGCTCTTTCTCATTCTTTCTGTGTCCTCAGCGTTTACTCCACACGATGACAAAAGACAATCATTTTGTCGTTGAAGGCAAAAGCATCTCATATGCTGACATGGCGCGGAACACGTGATTAAATAGACAGAGCCGACTCGGGATGAGCCGCTGTAAAATTTGCACACCTGTGATCACGCATCAGTCAAATTCGGGATTAATGCGGCAAGTTGCCTCGTTGCTTGGCAACTATAAACAGCCTGCTTTATTGCATTCCACCTGCACACTTTTTAATTGATGTGCAATACACAAAACACCACACTTTCATAAAAAAAAGTAATTTAAAAAAATGTCTGGGATAGTTTTATGCAAAATGCAAAATGACTACATTAAAAATGCACAAATAATCCGATCATATGACAAGCAGTGTAGTATACGATGACTTTTTTTAGGTAATATAGCCATTAACTATTAAAAAGGGAGTTTATACTGCAGGCCACAAATCTTAAAACAAAGTGTCCACAAATAGCTCTTTAACAAATAGACACAAAAAGCGGATTTTAATCATAATACAGTGTCACAGAGATGCAAAATTAGACCAGTTAACCTCAAAACTGTTTTAACTGACTAAATATTACAGTATACATTTTGATGTTTGGATGAAATGACAAAAATAAGAGCATAGCAGCTCACTTTCATTCAAATAATATTTTTTTATTTTTTATTTTTGGATAGTTTTACACAAAATGCTAAATGACTAAATAAAAAATGCACAAAAAATAATGTCACAAGACAAGCAGTGTTTTTTTGCATCTCATGCCATGAGCATTTTTAATATATCTAAAGGAATTGTACTTTTTTTTAAACACTCAAAAGAAAAAAAACATTGTATTTGATTTATGTTTTATATTGCATACTTCTCATATCAACAGCTTTTGTATTATTTATTTATTTATTCATGGAACCCAAAAGAAGAAATTTTAATTTCACACAGCTCTTTTCCATATAAAGTTTTGACAGCAACAGTTTTAGCAGAGGAGGTTACAGTAGTTTTAGCAAGTGTGGTCTGTACACAAATACAACCTATACTGCTTTACAAGACTTTGCATATTGCCATATGGGCTACTTTTATGGTATAAAACATTCCACACCCCAAAAACACATAGCATTGAATGGCTGGACACACAGGTGTCTTTAACTACTGCTTTATGCACTTATGCCAAAATGAGGCCAAGGATAAAAATACGGTTAAAGTTAGGGACAGGTTTGGTGCTATGGTTAGGTTTAAGAGGCGAGTTAAGAGGTAGAGATTGGGTCAACAGTGTAATTACAGAAATCAGATGTCATTTATTTATTTATGCTTTAACATCATGTCAGCAGCAATGGCTATATTCATTGTGAAAACAATTCAATTGCATCATTTAAACAATTCAATTAATATCCTTTCAATATAATGTTTACAATAATTTTGTCTTAAGGCGAGACACTGCAGGTGAAAAGGGGGGAAAAAAATAACTTTTCGTTATCCCCTTGATAATTGCAAAAAATTTTGTATTACAAGTTTTCTGAAATGCAAATAAGGGAATTTTTGAATGAATTGTGTGCTAATTTGCATACATTTCTAGTACAAAAATCTAAACACTGGATGAAGTCAGTTTCAAAAATCTTGTTTAGTTTTTTTTTTACATATTAGAGTCAAATGTTTTTCTCTCATTTTCTCATTTTGTCACTCTATAATTCAGAAAATACTTAGAACAGACAGAAAACTATGTTTTTTTTTTTTACCATTTTTTGGGGAACAAAATGTTGTATAAAATCAAGCTAATTCTATATGAACAAATCCCTCTGTTAAAACCTTCAGGATACAGACAGAAATACAAATGTAAAGTTTGGTGTGTGAAAGTGCTACTGAAGTGGAGATTTATGACTCAGTGTAGGAGAAAAAAAACTCATTTTGAGAAAATGGCCTTTAAAATCTGTATTGTAATTGAAATCTGACACAAATAGATAAAGTGCTATAAAAGAAACACTTAACAGTATCTTTTGGGTGTTTTCTTTCCACTAGTCTAAAAAAACACTTTATGAAACACCAAAAAGCCTAAAATCTCAAAATTGACAGGTGCATGAAAAAACAGTGTTTTTGCCTGCAGTGTCTCCCCTTAAAAAGTCAACATACAAAAAATAATAAATAAATAAAAAATGTAAAAATAAACTAAAATAACAATAATAGAAATAAAAAAACAGCAATAACAAATATATATATATATATATATATATATATATATATATATATATATATATATATATATAATAACAATCTTTCAACTTACTATGTGACAAAAATTCTAAAATTATTTCAGGACAGACCTTTTTAAAAATAAAATTTTAAATATATATTTTGAATATATTTGTAGCAATAGCAAAAAAAACAAAAAACAAAAAAAAAAAACAAACAAAAAAAAAAACGTATGGGCCAAAATGATCGATTTCTCTTTTATGCCAAAAATCATTAGGATCCATTAGGTTCATTGAAGATATTTTGTAAATTTCCTACTGTAAATCTATCAAAACTTTATTTTTGATTAGTAATGTGCATTGCTAAGAATTTAATTTGGACAACTTTAAAGGTGATTTTCTCAATATTTAGATTTTTTTTTTGCACCCTCAGATTCGAGATTTTCAAAAAATGTAGTATCCTAACAAACCACACATTAATAAAAAGCTTATTTATTTTATAAATGATGTATAAATTGACCCTTCTGACTGGTTTTGTGGTCAAGGGTCACATATATGCAATAATTCAATTGCATTTATCATAAAAGCGCAACTTCAAAATAGGTTTGAAATGAGATGTAACAGAATTTAATTACAGATGTAGCTTTTTTGATCACACTTTATTTTAAAGTGTCTTTGTTACAGTGTAATTACAGAATAATAGTTACCTACGTGTGCTTAGGATTAGAGTTACTTGCATGTAATTATGCATAATTAATTGTTATTATAATAGTAAGTACATCAAATAAAGTGTTACCATTTTTTATTTAAGGATCAGTACAATGTAAAATAAGCATAAAAAGATAAATGTACAGTGTAAAAGTGTGCCTTAATCAATCTTTTAATCAATCTACTCCTCACAAGCTTATAATTGAACTGTGAGAGACAGCTCAGAATAATAATAATAATAATTTCCAACAACATACAAATTACAAGATGAATTTGCTGCCAGGGAGAAATCAGACATGGCATATGACAAGTCATTGTAGGTATCTGTGTTTTCTTTTAATAATTCCCAGTGTCCTTAGAAAAGGTTGATGTTTGTTTCTTCAAATACTGGTTTTATTTACCCATGCATATTTTCCATTGTATTTGCACGCCTCTAGCAGACAGCACAGATGCATGCAATTAAAAATGTTTTTTTTCTCTCTCTCTTCAGAGATGCAACACTGAATTTCACAGATAACCTTTCCACAAACAATGCAGTCTTTGAATTCTCAAAATCTCATCAATTTTTCATGTGCCCATAAGACAAGACTTTTTTTTCGGCATCTTTCTTTCGTGCGTTTATATACATACGAGCGAGAGAATACAAAAAGTAGACGATTAAAAGGTTGAAACTAATTTACAATGCCATAAGCCCTGTCTGTGCTAACCATTCAAGCTGGAATGAACAAGTTGTTCTCTTTGCCAGACCACACCATATTTGCCTGATAGCTGAGTGTGTCTGTGTGGAGAGTAACCAGTAACCGTCAACACATGCCAGGTGCCAAACCTCCCCCTTACTCACCAAACTCGCTCGCTAATCAGCCGTTCCGACTACTAGAATTTATGACACACAGTTGTGTGAACGCAAAAGCGAAAAAAAAACATGATTAGGATCAATTACGCTCCGCACCAACAGCGGAGAAATCTCAGACCATGTTTTATTTTCCGTAGCAGAACTCTAAAGAATTTCAAACCTGTGGAACGTGTTTGTTTTTCATCTATTCCTATGTTTGTCATAACAGTGCTTTGCTTTTCTTTGTACAAGCGTAGTATGCACAGTTTCTGTGCATGCAATACAATGCCTACTACATTTATCAAAATGTGCAGTAAACAAAAGAGCACACTCCGTATTCCACAACTTGTAGCAACTTGACCTTCCGCTTTCAGCGTGGCAAATGAATCACCAGAAATATTAGTCACTATTTTTACACATTTCTTTCTTCTTTTTTTTTTTGTAGGACATAGTTATGATGATAAGCAGTGCTTACTGCACAGCATGCAACACTTTCTGATGCATCTTTGCGTAAGGGCCATATGCAAGCACATGCATGCAAACATTTGATGCATTTCGAAACCACAATTCAAAATGCATTGCAGGTATGTGTTGCACTCTCAATAGGTGACAATATCACACCCTTGAGACTCTATCACAGCAATGTAAGAGCACACAGTATGCAAAAGACTATTAAAATCTGTCCCTGCGTTTGCTCTCTTTCTACTCAGCTTCACCAAGAGTCGCCGACGCTCGTATCACCAGAAATTGCCAGCTCTCATTGAAAATAAATGATGTTCGGTTCCTCTCTGAAACCCCTCAAGACCCGTTTAACCCTCTGGTTGTGTTCAGATTCCTGTCACACCTTTAATGTTCCTGGTCAAAAATTGCTTCTAAATCTCTCATTATGCTATTTTATCACCAAATAGTGGATTCAATCTTTTTGTCAACTTGTTTTCTTTCATTTAGGACTGGTTTGGTGTTTCCATTTGCATCTGATTAATCAAACTTTTTACATTTTCTGTTTAGTATTGTGAAACTTATTTATAAAAAATGCTTTTTTAACCCCCAAAATATGAGGTGCCTACTTTCAGATAAATGAGGTCTATGATTAATCAGATGCAAATAGAAAAACAAAACCAGTTCTAAATGAAAGAAAACAAGTTGACAAAAAGATAGAATCCAATATCTGGTGATAATATAGCATAATGAGAGATTTATAAGCAGTTGTTTGGAATCCGGTCATTTTTGACCCGGGAACACCACAAGTGTGACCTTTTGCAATTTTTGTACAAAATAAAAGCATTTAAAACCAAACTTCCTGATTAAACATTAAGGCACACTAGTGTGAGAAACAGTGCAAATTTGTATTTTTTTTTTTTGTTTAATATTGTGAAAATGATTCATAAGAACTGCTTTTTTCACTCAAAAAACAAGGTATCTACTCTCAGATACATGAGGCCTACGATTAATCAGATGCAAACAGAAACACAAAACTCTTAAATGAAAAGAAAACAAGTTGACAAAAAGAATGAAGCCAATACTTAATGATAATATAGCATAATGAGAGATTTATAAGCAGTTGTTTGGAATCCGGTCATTTTTGACCCGGGAACACCACAATGGTGACCTTTTGCAATTTTTGTACAAAATAAAAGCATTTAAAACCAAACTTCCTGATTAAACATTAAAGCACACTAGTGTGCAAATTTGTATTGTTTTTTGTTTAACATTGTGAAAATGATTCATAAGAACTGCTTTTTTCACTCAAAAAACAAGGTGCCTACTCTCAGATAAATGAGGCCTACGATTAATCAGATGCAAACAGAAACACAAAACTCTTAAATGAAAAGAAAACAAGTTGAAAAAAAGAATGAAGCCGACACTTAATGATAATATAGCATAAAGAGAGATTTATAAGCGATTATTTGGAACCCGGTCATTTTTGAAGTGAGTAGTGATTAGTTAAAATAAAACCCACAAGAAAATTGTATAAAAAGTACTTATACACGGTGTTAACAAAGTCAGAAAGTTTGAGCCCAATCCAACAACATTAACTAGTATTTTTGGGAAAAAGAATATCTTTTCCAGGTCATTTTGACCCGAACACAACCAGAGAGTTAACTAGAGTGCCTGCATACTAAAATTACAATGATCTCAAACAGCAAAGCCATTCACAACCAACACAAATTACAGTATATCTTCATTCAACAAAAGGAAAATAAGAAACACAACTGTTGAAAACGTCCTCAATGGATCAAAGTTCCACTGTTTATGACAGTCTTATCACTTTGCATTACCATACCTCACAGATTTACTCCAGTGCATGTGTTTATTAAAACATACAGTATTGGCCACTCATTCCTCTGTGTTCTCATCAACAAGGTTGTTATTTCTGTAAAGTAGCAGCCTGTGCTTTATTGGAGTTTGTGCCCTTGCATTACAACCGCAGGAGTAATCCTCCCATACTGCTGCAATGGCACAGGCGTTGTGTAAGATAACATTACAAAATGCCTATAACCTAGATATGCCTGTCTTTAACCCCTTCGCGCACTGATACGGCAATGCTCTCAAGCTTAATATCCTACCAGAAAAATCAAGATAAATAAATGAATGAGGGTTAATTTGTCATCCATTATACGCTCCTGCGGTGCTATGAATGGTCTTGTTGTGTATGTCAGCATGGTGCATTTTGCATAACCTACTCTTCAACGCTGGCTAAATTTTGGTGCAACAGATGGCTATGACTTGTTATGACTAGACATTTAATACAAGTTACAACATTGCTGAACCTACAAAAAAATTCTCAACGTATAAAAATAAGCAGATGACTAATTTTATGGTATGCAATGGTGGCGGTTTTCGGCAGTTTGGTCATAACCCAAAAATGTGTTGACGGTTAATTCCGATAGGGAAAGGGAAACAATGCTTTACAGCAGTGGTTTTTAAATGCAACGAACCTTAGTACCAGGCGTAGCTAGGATAGTAAAATTCACAGACATTTACACATTTACAGCACATCTTGTTTTTGGCTATGCATACGTTGGAGTGTGGTGCAAACCTTGTGTCAATTCGATCTACTCAGAGGAGGAAGCAAGCTACGGTTGATTGTGCAAAACGTAAATGAAATGATGCAATGCAAATGAAAATACGACCAAGACTACATTAAAGGATTAATGCAATTCAAAAGTCAAGTATTTGTGATAATGTTGACCATTGCAAAACCAAACAAAACAAAGGCACTTAGGAAAAATGCAAATGTGGGCAAATTTTGAATTTTGCGCACCTGTCAACTTTGAGATTTTGGTGTGTTTTTTTCAGACTAGTGGAAAGAAAACAGCCAAAAGAGACTGTTAAGTGTTTCTTTTATAGCACTTTATCTATTTGTGTCAATAGATTTCAATTACAATACAGATTTATAAACAGGCCATTAGTTTTTTTCTCCTACACTGAGACATAAATCTCCACTTCAGTGACACTTACACACACCACACTTTACATTTGTATTCCTGTCTATATCCTGAAGGTTTTTACAGAGGGATTTGTTCATTTATAATTTGCTTGATTTTATACAATTTTTCTACCCCCCAAAATGGAAAACATAGATGTTTTCTGTCTGTTTTTTTTTTCAGTATTATGGAGTGACAAAATGAGATTCCCTCTGTAAAAACATTTGACTCTAATATGTCAAAAAATTTTTTTGAAATTGACTTTTTTTGTACTAGAAATGTATGCAAATTAGCATGTTTTATTAAACATTTAAAAACTTGTAATACAAAAAATGTTTGCAATTATCAATATAATCAATTAACTGGGCAAGTAAGGTGATAACTATTAGTTCTTTCTTTTTACCCTATTCATCTGCAGTGTCTCGCCTTAAAGCAGAAACACATAATTTAATAAAAGTAATCTACATTTGTCGATTGAGCTAAACTTGGAGTAAACAAAGAATATTTCTTTAAATATGGGAGCATGAAGCCTTAAAATGCAGACAATTAGAAACCAAAAATGACTAAATGTACTATTTAGTCTACATTCAATAAGTACTTTTGCAAACTGTTGGGCCAGAGCAACGAAGAATTGAAGATATTGCTTTAAATTGTTGTTTTTCCCCAAAAAAATATTAAAACGTTTTCTGTTTAAATTACCAGCATTTTGTTTTTCTGAGCAAAAATAAATATCATAGATTTTTTTTCTCTAATTTACAGCAGACACCCACTAAAATGTCATTCGGTGTAACAATCTTGTCAAGTATATTGAGAACAAAAATCAATTTATGACATATTAAAAGTCAAGACGAACTGCTTTCACCCCAAATACTAATTGGTTCTAATTCTACTTTTTTTACAATTTGCCACTATCCTAGGTTTTGCCCATTTGTCTTTAAATTGAATATGTTCCCTTATTCTTTTCTATACTTTAATATGCACAAGTCAGAATAAGCATGTTGTTTGAATTTTTTCAAATTTTGACATTTTATTCTCCAAAAACGTATTTGAATCCTTAAAAGTAGACACTTTACTTACATCTAAAGTGCTTTCTATGCACTAGTGTAAATTTCTTTTGATCTTAACGTCTTTGACCCTACATTGTATTGCATTTTTGATACTGTATTTGATATTGAATTGCCACCTGATGTTGATAAATGTCATTATTAAATGATAAAGCAGGCTACTTTATAAATACATTAGATGATCTATTCAGCAGATAACATCAAGTCATGACAGTGACCCCAATCCATCCACCATCATTCCAGCCAGATGCTGATGTTAAAAGACACTAATATGACAGACAGACACTAATTTTGATAGGCAACGTTCAGCCTGATATTAGCATTGCCACAGCTGTCGCAGGTAAAAGAGGTTTTTTTTGCACAAGGCTTTTTACCGAAGAGGTCATGCATTATTTTTATATTTCTTTGTCTCGTGATCACAAAAGATTTTAGATAAAAATTCTTGTGATTGCAACTAAATAGTTATTTGGCTGTGAAATCGGCATTAAAGTTTTGACTTATTTTTGTGTGTATTTAATTGTTCTGGAGGCCAGATACACAAGTTTGTTTTTACTTTGATTAGAGATTTGCTCAAGCCGAAGCAGCTCTGTGTCTGTCAGTGATTGACAACTTTGAGAAAAAGCTTGTCAGATCAATCGTCAAAGACAATATAGCGACCCTGAACCTGTAATCAGCGTTAACGCCTTCCAACTTGAGGAACCGGGACGTCTTCATCTCAATACCGGGCAATTATTAAATTTATGATGCCAATGGCAAATCACCAATGTGACTGCGACACCAGTCCCATTCACAAAGCACAAGGCTTTCATGCAATGAAATTACTTTGTGAGAAAACAGCTTGTTTTGTTCCATGGCTTTTATCAAAACCCTAAATCTAAAAATAGCTCACTTGTCAGCTTACTGTATATTTTTTACATTTTATGAAGAAATCTGTAAGTGGTGCTCTCTGGTTTGTGATATTCCTGTCTCTAGATCCCTCATTTATAAAGAGTACTTGTGCACTTATTACAGAAATATTATACTTTAAAACTTAGGTGCAAACTGAATATAATGGTTTCAGATACTTTACTGCAAGTTAAATTAAATTAAATAGAAATTGTTGTTTAAATGTGTATTAAATGCAATTAGCTGTACTTTTTGACCTACTTAAGTAGCAATTAAATACATCTTTATATGTGATTTTATAATGACTTCTTTTGAAATATGCTTAAAGTGTACACTTTAATGTTAATCATATTAAACTAGCCATGCATTTCAATATATTTGTAATTATGAAGTTACAGTTTAGTGCATTAAAAAATAACGTTATAACGTAAGTGTATTTACTTAAAGCATGACAGAAATAAAGTGCACTTTTCAAACATGTATTAAAGTGTGTTAAGAAACACAATCTCTCTTTAAGTACACTTAAATCTACGCTTTGTAACTTTTGGCCCATTAGCAGTTGAGGCATAGAAATACTGGCGGAGGGACATAGTTTTGGTTATTATGGTTAGGATTTCTTGAGGCGCTGTGCTCATGGTTGATCAGATGGTGCAGATGATCGCCTTATCGCTGCAAATCTCACTAACAACATCAAAACTCCCACCAATAATGACAGAAGACACACATCCCAAAAATACGAGCAGGTGAGCAGCTAATATGCTGCTGTTGTTTTGACTTGTTTTTAAAATAACACGACACCTGTTTGGGCACATTGACATTAGACATAAGGATTGCTATTCAAATCATATAAAGTAAAATGGTAAATATGTAGTATAACTTGCCTAGGCTATTTATAGACAAACAGACCAAAGCACCGACCGGTTTAGAAATTGGCATTCTCACCAACATGTTCGTTGTTTTGTCAACCTAGTCAATGCACAGCACAGGTAATGCTACCCAAACTATGTTGATTTCTGTTTTATTACAGGTACTGTATTTGTATATATACACACACGATTCAAATGATTATTCGTGATTAATCGCATCCAAAATAAAAATTGTTTACATAATATATGTGTGCATACTGTGTTTAGCTATTATGTATACTGTATATAAATACACACACATACAGTGTATATTTTGAAAATATGTTTATGTTTTTTTCCATGTATATATTTATATTCATATAATTGATATTATATATAAATATTTTTGGGGATGCACCAAAATGAAAATTCTTGGCCGAAGCCAAAACCGAGCAAAACGAAACACTAGACCAAAGACCGATTACCGAACACAGTTTTTCGTGTTTCCCCCCCATTTATTGTATTTTGCCAGTTTTTTTCACCACTGCGTACCATATTAAATAGCCAAAATGTGCTTTTTACAGTTTTGTCTTGCTTTTCAAAGAAAACAAATCAATTACAAAACAACCATTTAAAACTATTTACTTAACACTGAACATTTTTAACTTTCTAGTAGACATTATAGTCTACCAACAAACAGCACAAGCCTCTGTTACTAATTCCAAAACATCACTTTAGAACTAGTAATGAATAAATGTTAAGTTGCTACATTAAAAACTTAGTGCATTACTGCATTAAAAGCATTATGTAGAGTTTTATAAGAGAGATGGACTGAGCGAGGGTGATCACCTGTATCCGATACAGCATTCATTCTTCATATTCACAATGTATTTTGACTGACTGCCGAGGACTGCGTCACAAATTTATTATCCTTAATATAATCTGTTAAGGGTGATTTCTGATGATAGAGCTGCTCAGTGCATTTGTTAGTTGCGTCAAGCTGTTGTTGAAGCTAAAAATAACTTCCGTTTCGAACTTTTCAATATAGAAGTCTTTACCGCAGAGTCGTAAAACAGTCTCTTGTTGCTTTTGTAACTAAAATGCAACTAAAATGCAACTAAAAATGTAACTAAAATCACCATCACACGCACTTTTTCCAAATACTAAACACTTTTAAATACCACTATTATTTAACAAGAGCAATCATAAAGGTTCGAGGCAGTTCAGTCAAAAGTACACAGGCAGCGCTCTAATATACAGCACTGAATTTACATAAACAAGATGAGATTTTTCCAAAATGATTTGCTCTGGAACGAATAATAGATTAATGAGACCATAGACTGCCTGCTAGATTTGCCCCAATCGAATTATATCTCATGTTTAACCATTATAGAGACATCGGAGTCAGCGGTAAATTCCAGAAAATCTGGCTAAGGGTGAGGCTTCTCTCAGTGGGTTCATGAGTGCAGATCCGGAGCTCACATGTCCGGAAATATCAAATAGACATTATCTTTATTAACAAACTGCATATTTGAACAAGTACATTCTCGCCTGAAAACCTCTGAAAACTACATTCCGTGACACAAAAACGGTAACATTTATAAAATGATACTGGATTTGGGCGTCCGCCGTGAAACTTGCGGAGTGATAAGATTAATCTGTGAAATCAGCCAATCAGATTTGAGGACCAGAAATATGTTAGGGCTGTCGTTAACGTAATTTAATACAAAATCCTTATTGTGTTTAAGTAATTTATCACAACTAAATGACTGAAACGGAAAGGTGCATCATTAACCTAATTTGCATCACGCAGATGCGGGTGCGACTGACCCGATTTAGCATATGTGACCCTGGACCACAAAACCAGTCTTAAGTCGCTGGGGTATATCTGTAGCAATAGCCAAAAATACATAGTATGGGTCAAAATTATTGATTTTTCTTTTATGCCAAAAATCATTAGGAAATTAAGTAAAGATCATGTTCCATGAAGATTTTTTGTAAAATTCCTACTATAAATTTATCAAAATGTAATTTTCGATTAGTAATATGCATTGTTAAGAACTTAATTTGTAGAACTTTAAAGGTGATTTTCTCAGTATTTAGATTTTTTTGCATCCTCAGATTCCAGATTTTCAAATAGATGTATCTCGGCCAAATATTGTCCTATCCTAACAAACCATACATCAATAGAAAGCTTATTTATTGAGCTTTCATATGATGTATACATCTCAGTTTTGTAAAATTTAACTTTACGACTGGTTTTGTGGTCCAAGGTCACATATTTGTGTTTGCACTGAGGGAAGCTTTTTGTAGCATTGAGTAATGAATCATGGACATCTCTCACGAATCCTTTCATAAATAAGAGATTGATTGTGCAGTGTAGAGAGTTTTGATTATAATGGAACCTTGTGAGATTGTGTTGAACTAAGATGAGTGACCGCTTTTAATGGTTTTAAGGGAGTTTGGAAATGAGATATTGATTTAATACAACAGTTAAACAAGCAAGAAGTTAATATTAAGTGACTTACATTAAAATAGTTTATAACAAGTCACAACTGCACTGCTGAACATCTCCATTCAAACACACTGTTATAAATGAACGTGCATTTTTAAAAGAATCTACTCAAAGATTCAGTTTCCCATTCATAAAGACACTTGCTTTATTCCTGAATGAATCAGCCGTTCAAACGAATCAAATGAATGAATGATTCAGTAATTAAATCAGTGACTTGGTGCCTTCTACTGGCAGTTTCATTTTTAAAGCATCTTAAAGTATCTTTTCAGTTATTTAAATCATTTAATATTTCTATATTCAGAAGTTCATATTTAAAACATTAAATATAAGCATTTGACATAAAAGATTCCATTTTATAAAGTTAGAAAAATGCTGTTACAACAGTAAAAACTAAATTCCCCTGTAAATCACTTTTTAAGGAGTCAATTATCACCTTCTAAAGGGAAGGCTAATTTTTTTTTATCAGCTTTTTAAATTATTGATTAGACGGTGCTCTTGAAATTCTTTTTAAGTTAGGAGCACAAGTGAAAGAAAAGTAAGCGTAGAGCCTTGAAAGTTCATATGAAGTTCATGTGAATTTGGCGTCTAGGCACAGTTTGCGATATTAAATGTCTTCTGAAAACTTCTGGGTTTTAATTGAGATTGAAACTGTTCTGAGGGTTCTCTTTGCTTGATAATAGCAATTCTGTGAAAATTTGACAATAATAAACATGTTGTATGCCTTAGCAGCTGGATAAATGCTGGCTAGAACAATAAGCTGTTCTGTTTTAGTTTGGCAAGCAGGAAATTGAAACTGGATATAGCAATTTAGTGAAATGATGAGAAAAACACACATGCTAAAATATAAATATGTTTTATTTCACTATAAGTGTTTGCTATTAATTGCACGCACAAATGACGACAAATGATGCTCTGAAATATAATTATTATTAAAGACTTACCATAGTGCAAATCACGGTTTGGAAAATGGTTTTGGTCATTATTTAAATTGTGTTAACTTCAAATGAAAAAAGTTACACGGTGCACCATTTAAGTGGCATTTTACTTCATTATTAATATATGCAAGTACATTTTACATTTTTTTCAAGGCGTGCTTCTTTTTCATTTGGAATCATCACAAGTCCAACCACTTAAACAAGTAATATCATTCCTCCGGTTAACAAGCGGCACAATCGTTCACGTTCACAGTATGTACCATGCATAGATGCACAAGTTTCATATTTGTGACCCTGGACCACAAAACCAGTCATAAGGTTAAATTACAAAACTGAGATGTATACATCATATGAAAGCTCAATAAATAAGCTTTCTATTGATGTATGGTTTGTTAGGATAGGACAATATTTGGCTGAGATACAACTATTTGAAAATCTGAAATCTGAGGGTGCAAAAAAATCAAAATACTGAGAAAATCACCTTTAAAGATCTCCAAATTAAGTTCTTAGCAATGCATATTACTAATCAAAAATTACATTTTGATAGGTTTACAGTAGGAATTTTACAAAAAATCTTCATGGAACATGATCTTTACTTAACTTCCTAATGATTTTTGACATAAAAGAAAAATCAATAATTTTGACCCATACAATGTATTTTTGGCTATTGCTACAAACATACCCCAGCGACTTAAGACTGGTTTTGTGCTCCAGGGTCACATATGTGCTTTCCTCAGCAACGTGCTTAGCAGACGCCATAGCTGTAATGCTGTTCATCGTATCATCACCATCAGAATACTCATTAATTAACAACAGCTCGGTAACAAGACCCCAAAAGGTGACGAATTAACGCTAATGTAGCCGGAGATACATACTGTACTGCATATATTGTGCACGCATCCTTTTGATCAGCATCCACGCTGCCAGAATATATGCATATGAATATAAATGGCAGAGAACAGAGGCCATGATCAAAGCCACATTCGCGGTATAAACAAAAAGAAAAGGTGCTTTGTCTATACCATGCAGCATGACAAACAGTACAGACAATGAATACTTCATGCATATTGATACGGGTAGAGGAGGTAAACGTTTCCTGATAAACACACTCGCACACACACATGTGCGCGGCCAGACTTTAATAAAGGGAGCTCATTAGGGCGCGTAGTATGAAGATCTTTCAAAAGCTTTTTAGGGGTACATTAGATGTAACAGACATAAAAGCTTCACAAAACACTCCATTAGCCTCTCGAATATTTCATATATTTCGTGGAGCGTAACATTACATACTAAGTGGCCGCCCACTTTTTCCGGTGGCCTTGGTTTTGCAAGTATTTTTCTGGATTTCAAAAAATTCTTCAGAAACGAGTCCTAGGCCTTGAACCGAACCATCCAGCTCTGAAAAGAATCACTTCATGAACAACTACGATTTGAGGCCAAAAAGTATGAAAATCTTAACAAAAGACATGAATGTGTATTGTGTTTTATAAGGGTATTAACTTCTTATCCCATGAAGCCCTGAATGGCATTATTTAAGCGCCGGTGCGGTATAAATGATTTATATTTTGATTTATAGTCACTGATTACAAGAATATAAAAGATATATTAGTTAATTAATATAAGTATATTTCTATAAGTATACAGCGTGAAAAAAAGGGCACTTAATTGTATTGACTGTGCACTTGTAGTGTACTTCAAACCGTAAAAGCATATGGAAAAGAAAATATAGTGCGGATAATATAATATTAATGAAATAAAAAGCCACTTAAGTGCACTTAAAGAGAATTAACTTTTCATGACTGTTTCTTACACACGTGTTCTTTAAAAAGTACACATTGTATTAAGGTCAGATTTTAAGTTTTGCTGTTTGTCGTGCTTCGTGAGCACATATAAAGTACTTGATGTGCAATTTTACATTTGAACTTAATTTTAAAATGTGCCAAACGGCAACTTCATGACTACAAATGTGTAATTACAAATATATTTATGCAAGTTGCAACAAGTCACACAGACACTTCTGAATACATTCATTCTCTCTAATATATTCTGTCTTTATATAATTCTTTTTATTTTACATGACATATTTCTTGATATATTCTATATTCTTGTTCTATTATGCATGTGTATGCACTTGTTGGTCCTGTCTGTTGTTGCACTGTGGGATGAGGACACTAAGGTAAACATTTCACTACATTACATCACATGTGTGTCATACGTTATGTGACCAAAAAAGAACCTCAAAAGTGTATTTTAGTCTAAAGTAAATGCTTTTCGATGCATTCTGGAGCACACTTTAACCATATTTCAACAGAACACAATAGAAGTAATTATTAAATCATGACAGTGTACTTAATGAGTCCTATGTGAGTCTTGAATGCTGTGCATTTGACACAAATTTAAACTATAGTACATTTTCTTAACTGCAATTAAGTGTCCAAAAGATTACATTTAGTCTGCACTTAAGTATATTCCTTTAAAGTATATAATTTCTTTTAAGTACACTCTTAAAAATAAAGGTGCTTTAAAAGGTTTTTCACAGCGATGCCATAGAAGAACCATTTTTGGCTCCACAAGAACCATTCAGTCAAAGGTTCTTTTAAAGAACCATCTCTTTCTTACCTTTTTATAATCTGAAGAACCTTCTTGCAACACAAACAACCTTTTGTGAGACAGAAAGGTTCTTCAGATGTTAAAGGTTCTTTATGGAACTGTTAAGACAAAAAAGGTTCTTCTATGGCATCGTGAAGCACCTTAATTTTTAAGAGAGTATATGACTTTCTAAATAAGTATGTAATGGTATTATCAATGTTGTGGTAATGTGAAAAAAACTGTCTTGATATTTCGTGGTCACATGATGATATGAAACGACAGGTCTTCCAGGCAAAAAGTGTAGTTTTTAAAATGCATTTAAACGCTTAAAGGCTTAATCCCTTCATCAAGTCTGTTTTTGTTCAGGCGATCAACTCGTGATCCGGTGTTTTCTGCACCTCAGAACAGCTCAGTTCACAGTGAATGAATGCAGTGAACTCGTTTATTGCATGTGCTGGGAGTTTACTGCAGGTTTGGGAACGCAACAGTCACCAGTTATGCTTTATTTTTTTACTTAAACAGATTAGTTTTGAAACTAGGGGTGGGCGATATGGCAAAAATATCATATCAGGATTATTTTCAGAAATATCACGGTTTTATCACGAAGAATGTATTTAGAAGAATGTGGATAACAGTAGCTGGTCCCCACTGACTTTGACAGTGGGAAAATAATAAATAAAATACTATGGAACCAGCAACTGTTTGGTTACCAGCATGCTTCTAAATAACTTTTTTGTTGTATTAAAAAAAAAAAACGAGAGTCAGTAAATGACAGAATTGTCATTTTTGGGTGATGGAAGGCTACTAAAGCAAAATCACCCACTGCTTTTAACCGAAGAACTTTAATACAGTTGCTTTAATAAGAGTCAATGTATAATTTATGTATATAGTGTATATAGTGTTTTATTTTTATATTTGTTAATTCAATTTCTTGAATGCTACTGATAAATACACCTACCGTACCTGAAAATTAGTTAGAAAGTTTGTTTTATTTGTATATTATGTGTATTTGCAACATGTAGTCTATCTTTGTTCTTTTTTTTTAATAACAAAGATAAAAATAAGACAAAGATTTTTATCTTCGCCTACTTTGGCCTAAACATCTGCCATTCTTTTTATTTTATATTTTGTTACCATGTACGGCTTTGGTTTTAAAACAAGGAAATTTCTTTGGCTTTACTGCTCAGACAACTTGCAAAACAGTAAAACCAACATGACAAAGAATCGCGATTAAATTGTGATATTTCTGGACTGGCCTCTTTTTCAGTGGTCTTTTGCAAACACCAGCTTTATATAAGGAGGAGGAAACAATGGTGTTTGAGACTCATGCTATGTCATGTCCATGTACTGAACTGTTATTACTCAACTACGCCAAGGTAAATACAGTTTTTCATTCTATGGCACCTTTGAGTGTTTCACAAGGGCATAGCAAAAGAGTTTAGTGAGGCTTTCTCAATTATATAATTTGCTTTTAGTTTTGAATTTTGAGAAGGGAGTTTTTTTTTAATTATGTAAAGGGTTAGATGCTCTTGTATAATCTCTGTGCCACATAACATAACTTCAAAATTAATGACCCCCCTCCATCTGCCAGCAGACAGCCCAACCTTAAACTCATGCCACTGGATGTGCCATGCCGCTATGCCAGACAGGTAGGGCGAGTCAAACAAACGAATCAAGGTTTTAAAAGCATCACAGAGCCACAGCGTTTGTACCTAACTCTGTATATAAACCAAAGATAGAAGAAAGTATCTTAAAGGAGTAGTTCCCTTTCAGAACAAAAATTTACAGATAATGTACTCACCTCCTTGTCATCCAAGAGGTTCATACTGTTTTTCTTCACTCATAAAGAAATGATGTTTTTTGAGGAAAACTTTTCAGGATTTCTCTCCATATAATGGACTTCTATGGTTTCCAGAGTTTGAACTTCCAAAATGCAGCTTCAAAGGGCCCTAAACGATCCCAGAGGAAGAAGGGTCTTATTTAGCAAAACGATTGGTTATTTTCTAAAAACATTTGCAATTTATATACTTTTTAATCTCAAATGCTCGTCTTGCCTAGCTCTGCCTGAACTCTGTATATTCCAGTTCAAGACATTTAGGGTATGTCAAAAAACATCCGTCTCATTTTCTCCTCCAACTTCAAAATCGTCCTACATCGCTGCAGAAGCACCAACTCAATGTTTAAGTGAATGTGCAAAGAAAATCAAACACCCTTTACAAACAGCGATGCAGGACAATTTTAAAGCTGGAGGAGAAAATTAAATAGGAGTTTCTCGACATACCCTAACTGTCTTGAACTGGAATACACAGAGTTCAGGCAGAGCTAGGCAAGACGAGCATTTGAGGTTAAAAAGTATATAAATTGCAAATGTTTTTAGAAAGTAACCAATCCATTTGGTAAATAAGACCCATCTTCTTCGGCTGGGATCGTTTAGAGCCCTTTGAAGCTGCATTTTGGAAGTTCAAACTCTGGGGACACCATAGAAGTCCATTTTATGGAGAGAAATCCTGAAATGTTTAGATCAGGCAGAGCTAGGCAAGACGAGCATTTGAGGTTAAAAGTATATAAATTGCAAATGTTTTTAGAAAATAACCCATCGTTTTGCTAAATAAGACCCTTCTTCCTCAACTGGGATCATTTGGGGCCCTTTGAAGCTGCATTTTGGAAGTTCAAACTCAGGGGCACCATAGAAGTCCATTATATGGAGAGAAATCCTGAAATGTTTTTCTCAAAAAAAATATCAATTTGTTACGACAAAGAAAGATGTGAACATCTTGGATGACAAGGGGGTGAGTACAATATCTATAAACTGAAAAAAAAAAAAAAGTCAACTATTTTTAGCGTTCTAAAATGAATGGGAACCCACTGTTGTGCCGTTTTGATGCGGTGACACCATTTCTATAATTCTGGGACACACCGTAGTTTCTCGCATAAACATCGCTGAGATATCGAAGCGATCGCAGGTGAAATTAGGTAACAAAAGTGCAAGGAACCCAGAGCTCCCAGAGATCACCCCACACATCCACACATGGGCAGGCAGGCAGGCGGGCAGCCATTCCCCTCCTTTCTGCCTGGCCCACAGTGGGTGCACAGCAGCCGCCTGCTACCTGCCCAGAATTCTAATCAGTCCAGGGGTCTGTCTGTCCCCTCCGCCTTCCCCCGTCTCACTTATTCTCTGGCTCAGACTCGCTCCACCCACTCGCTCGCCCCTCCGTCTCTTTCTCTGCCTTGGACGAAAGGGGCCGATGATCCTTCAAAATTAATTAGATCCCTCCCCACCCCCTTTTTCCGGAAAAAAACTCCACCAAAGCACCCCCCTCCACCCCATCGCCAGCCTTGTTTTCCCTCTCCCAAAATCTCTAATCTTAGAAGGGAATCTTCTGAGTTTTATGCCACAAAACGACTGCCGGTTTTCCGCGCGCTCCTTCGCCGTGGCTCTGCGCGTCTGTCACTCAGTAACACAAACTGTCAATGCGTCCCTAGAGGTCAGTTCGTCTGGAAGACGCTCAGACGGCTGTGCCCTGCCGCAGCGACAAAGAGCACGGGGCGAGCGAGACCAAAGAAAAGAATAATAACGCGGATGACGGACAGCCAGAGAGGAAAAGTAAAAAAGGAGCCCAAATTCAGGTTAATCAGAGACGCTTTTTAATGAGGCGGCCATCTCATAAAGCATGCCGTGCGGTGACTGGAAATCATTTTTATCAGGGATGGGGGGGTAGAAGGGGGGAAAACAAAGACAGAGAGGCAAGGCAAGAAAAAGGTGAGGGTGGGGTGTCGGGCAGAGACGAGGAGGAGGGAGGGAGGAAGGGGGCTTTCTGGGAAAGGATGTCAAGCATCTGAATAATATAAATCTCAAATATGCAAATGTGACTTACAATGCTCGGCATTCACACATTGTCCTTTGCCTCTGAGCCTGCTCTTTAATGGCACACAGCAGAAACAATAAGAGAGAGAGCGAGAGCTGGTGCCGAGAATTTATTTATAACGCCAACTATATCCGTACAAAACCTACATAAATATATTAATGCTACGTTGACCTGCTTTCCCGGGCAAATACTAAGTGCTTTTTGATGTCTGGGTGTCCGTGCTGTTTGTTTATAGGTGTTAATAGACGGCGACACGAGCGTCCCGACGTCACGTCGCTCGCAGTGAAAGTGTGCTGAAAAACCACACAAAATAACTTAAAGGAAGCAAGAAAGGAACCAGGCAAGGAGCGAAACTGATTGGGTCTGTCTTGTCTAGATTTTGGCAGCACTCGTGGACAAGAATAATTCAGACCCAATGAATCACTGATACTCGGTGTGACATACTTTTCCTCGCTCGTAGGTTTCAGCCAAGGTCAAAATGACAAAATGTCCTCGCTGCATACATGCACGCTGAAAACTACCACATCTTCTGGAAATCCACCCAATGCAGAAATCAATGGCCTTTTCTATTGCTGATTTACTTTGTTTTCTATTTTCTAATATTTCGGTGAGTCCACAAATCCAGCTATTTTGTGTCAATCTTAATTGCTCTACATCAACTGTACACAGCGGGGTTCAAAATTTGGAAACCGCATGGAAACCAAAGTAAAAACCAAAAAAAGTGTTAAAAGTTTTAGACACAATGTGACATTAAATGATTCTGCACTGTTACTACACTCTTAAAAATAAATCTTCAAAAGGAACCATTCAGTCAAAAGTTCTTGCTTAACCTTATTTGCCTCAAAGAACCTTTTGTGAAACAGAAAGGTTCTTCAGATGTTAAAGGTTCTTTATGGAACCATTTAGACTGAAAGGTTCTTCTAGGGCATCGTGAAGCACTTTTATTTTTAAGAGTGTCAGATTTCTCTCAAACTTGTCAGCTTTACAAGCTGTCATTAAAGCACCCAACACTTCAAGTTATTGTTAGACTATATAATATGCAGTGAAAACATTTGTATTGAAGTAATAAATAAATACGTTTAATAAATAAATAAACAGAAGCAATTTCACTGACATTTGGAGTGTAAATAAGGACGTCATATTGGTCATGACCCACCCTGCTCTTTAATTATCTAAATGCCTATAAAAAACCGCATCGTTCATACACTGCTTGATCGACAGGGTTGATGTAAACACCTGTAAGTGAAACCAGTTAGGTAACAATGTACACAATTTCAACCAGTCTTCCTTTTCATTCTCCATCCCCCATTCATACCATAAGTCAAGTCAATAAAACATAAAATAATGAGAGTGAACATCTTGTCACTAGGAAATTAGCCTTAAAGGCATCTTTAAGGCATCTTTGCACCTCTAAAAGATGCATATTAGTACCTTAAAGGTAAAATATTACTACTATAAAGGTATGCACCTTTTAGAGCTAAATAAGGTACAAAGGTGTTGGTTTAAAAGGTGTTGTAGGCCTAAAGGTACCATTTTGGCACATTTTTTGACAGTGTATAAGTTACTGAGTTACCACTGAACATCCCTGTGCAATTCCAGTTGCGATTTAAAATTAGGCATCAAAACATCCCTGTTGAAAGAATAACTAAATGATCAATCAATCTCAGGATTTAATTACTCTCGGTCCAACCGTGTGAACCCTACAGTCAGCTTTGCATTAAAAACACCTACACAAAAGCAAAATGCTGTTGCCGTTTGTTGAAAATAACAAGTACATACATTAAGAAACACCGTTTTGTATTATTTTTTAGGTTTATTGCTGAGAAGAGGTGACATTTAAATCAAGAGCAAGATTTATAGCCCAACAACGGGCAGAGAAATGTCTCTACATTTTGAAATGGCTCCCTGTGTTCCTTAGTGAATCTGAAATCAACACACACACACATTCATCATGAGATATTAGTAACACTGGCTGCACACACACACACACACACACACACACACACACACACACACACACACACACACACACACACACACAGTGGAGGTCTGTCGAGGTGATGGTAAACTCTGCCTTAGGTTAGAGGAGTAAATTATGTTAGCATATAAATGCAGACCAGACTGCATGAGAATACACAAAGACAGACAGTCCTAATGAATAAAATATCACTTTTGTCTTTTCTTTCTTTCTTTCTTTTTTTTTTTGGTCATGATTTTGTACAATACAAACATTCCTCAGCAAGCTAAAACAGCGGACTGTTACCGGTCGCCGAAAGAGATGGCAAAATATGTGCCGTCCTCCTGCCGGCATTCATCATTCATTTGTTTATTCATTTATTTAGCCAGCGTTCATTTCGAGTTGAATAGACGGCTTCACTAAATGTAGAGCAACTGCTTTTGGGAACCCTTTTAACGGCCAACAAATGCACAAATTGAGTACAGGATGCACATTAATGGACCGAAAAAAAGAGAGAAAAATTAAAAGAGTTTGGGATTGTTTGCAGACAAAGTCTTTTGCTTTTACGCCAAGCTGAAAGTATTTAAAGCATTCAGATGCAAAACGTGAGAAGCAGAATTCCTACATAAACAGGCCTTCAAAGAAGAATATCATTCGTTTCTAAAGCCCACAAATAATGGCATAAACAAATGCAGGGGAAAAGACAACAACAAGCCATGTTAAACATCCTGACCTGTTCAGACTGATCCCCAGTGAGCGTGCATGGCGACTCCTTGTGAAACATGTCTGCCGATTTACATGAAAGCCTACAATTTTTTTTTTTTTGCGGACGTACTCTTCGAGCTTCCAGCGCTGTGCCGCCTTCTCAGTGTCTGAGTTTTTTCAAATGTGATTCCGGCACGTGAAAAACAAGGAAGTGAAATACAGCGAGTCGAATGCTCTGCACTTCCTTTACAACAACACGCCAGGCCTGACCTAAAACGACCCCACGTTCTTCAGGCAAAGTGCCAAGAAAGTCTTCCGGAGAGAAGCTCAAATTGCGTGTTTATGGCCTTTTGCCATCTAATCATAAAGTTACGCATGTTCCTGCTTTATCTGAAGCTCTCATTCTTGTTTTGCTCTCAAATTATTACTCTTGCTGTGTTATAATATAGCTCACCGTTCATAATTATGCAAACTCTTGATTTTCACTGTCTACCAAATAATCGATTGCCGGTTTTCTCATTTTAGGTTTTGGCTTATTTTGTTCATTGACATTTTTTGTGAGCGGTAAATGGCACTTCTGAGTCACCGCTTATTAACAATCGCATTTCTCCTGCTTTTGTGCATATTACAGCTAATTGGCTTACCAGCTACTGCTATTCAATCAAATGCCGTAAACACATATTAGCAGCTTATAGGCATAGACCCATACCATTACCACCCATAGAGAGTCACTAAAGGTCCAGCCAGCGTAGGTTTTGTCTCAACAATACATTTATTTAGCTTTACTTCAAATATCAACACCAGAGCCCAGATCACATTGTGTTTTGTGTGATGTTTACCGCATCTCCTCTCAATCTGTATATATGAGCATTATACTCAAATCCCACAAACATGCAAGCTCATATGTTTTGTTTCTCTTTATTTGTCGGTGCGCTGTGAAAAAGCCTCAATTGTGCTGAGGTTGTGCATAACGTTCCCGTTTTCCTAAACGATATCGTACAATTGATTCAAAAGCTCCTTCGTACATATTAGGGATATTGGCATCTTCAGATGGTGCTTCTTGACATGCTTTAGTGAAATATGACGCATATTTTCTAAATAACTCATTGAGCACACTTGAAAACATCCATTTGAATAAATATCTCAACCATCACGCACTTGGGAAATAACTAATTCCATACCATTTGCCCCCTTCATTAAAGTGTAAATCCCTATGTTAATTTATATTACTCATTATGCATATTTCCCCCATTCTAATGCAACTCTTCAGTCACTGTAGTCAGATTGCATTGTATTTGGTGTAAAATTGCAAAAGGGAGGGAAAAAGAGCCCTGTGACAGCCGTTTTTCTATGCCGATTTTAACCGAATATATCACAAAGATATTTTCAAGATGGACCTTTTGACTGTTCATGTGACCGTCTTCAAAATTATTTGAACCCTGGAGCAGATATTGGTACAATTACAGTCTTATCATGTTGCTACAGATGTCCATGGCAACTGCCAAATTAAAAAAAATGAAAAAAAAAATCATAGCACGAGCAAAAAAGGGGATAGCCGGTAGAAACAGGAAGTCATGAGAATCCCTAAAAAGATCAGAGCGCTTCAGGTCTTTCTCCACACATCACATCTGCAGCATCAGCCTCTCCGCATGCCGTCAATAGACAAAGTGAAGGTTTAGATTAAAAATTATGCCTTGCGCTTAGTTGTGCGTGGCTGTTGTGTATTGTATGTCTTTGTTAGTCAAAGCAAACACACTTCAGCCTATGAAAATGGACTGTGAATTCAGCGGGGTTCACCCAGGCTGCTCTCCATTACAATAGGCTCACTGTAGTTTTCCAGTAGTCTTCTGGATGTCATTACAGTCCCATTGGAACAACAGCAATCAACATTTTCTAATCAACCTATGGCGATCCGAAATAGGTAAATAGCCTCATAACATCACACACACATGCAATCAAAACTGACCCCTTCACTTTCTCTATTATTCCTGGTGCTTTCTAAACAATCAGTGCAAGAATATTTGTCTTCATGATATCGCTCCGCCTTTAAAATGACTTTTTTCCAACTGATGTCACCTTGGCTATACAGGCAGGGAAAATAATGCTAACCATTTAGGCTTCATTTTTTGAACAATGTCAAAACATTCAATTCAAGTCAATTTCAACAAATGCAAAGGACATTTCAAAAGCTAGGGGGAGATGTAAACAATATCATAGGAATTCATTAAAGGATGTACAGGCTTGCACAATTTGCACAGCTTTTTGTTTCTTTGACGGCAATATGGAGTCAATATAATGATTCACTTTATTTTTAAAAATAAAGTGAAGCCTAAATTTTCAGGTAAAAAATCATGTTTTATTGCATTTAAATGCAATAAAACATGATTTTTTTACCTGAAAATTTACATTTATGAATATGACATTTGGCCATTAAAATAAAGAAATTAATATAAAAACGTGTGGGTCTGTTTGTCTCTAGAGTTTTCGATCATCCCTACTATTTAGACTTCATTCTAGACTACTCCTGAACATAACGCAGCCTTTTAAAAATAATGCCAATAATGCAATTTATTAATCAAATACAAGTTTCTTGTAGCCCTTGTACCTATGCTCTTAAAAATAAAGGTTATTTATTGGGATTAATGGTTCCACGAAGAACCTTGAACATCCATGTAGGGCTGTCGCGATTTGTCCATTTTTAAAAATCTTCCGTTTTGAATTTTCCCGCGTCGAATAACCGGCAAAATACTGGAAATGCATTTCACGGATGAGAAACCATGAAACACATTATTACATTTTTAGTTTTCAAAGGCTGCATTATATATTAAACCCATTTAAAAATAATTATAGATAATAATTAAGATGATTCAGTTAAATATATATATATGAGATGAAGTTCTGATATACACACGTCAGTTATTTACATGCGTGTACGTTATACGTGCGTCTCAGCAGCTCCGTTTACAGTATGCTGTTCCACAGGAACTGTTATCATTTACATGTGTGGAGCGTCTTAAATTCCTTCTCTGCATGTTGTCATTTCATCAGATTTGTAAGGTAAATCATTTATAAACCTCTTTCTCATTATGCTAAGTGTACATCGCGATTTCAAAATAAAAGTTTAAACCGTCACTCTGAGTTCACTCATGTTGATGTCCACATATTTATTAAAATTACAGTGTCTATAACATTCCTAAAGATATAGATATGACCAACTATTAAAGATTAAGTGGACATTTGACTTAAATGTTATTTAGTCGATATTAAACAAGGATTAGATCGCGTAGCGTAGTGTAAAAACTATCGTCAGGCCGTTGGCGCTCTCTGCAGGCTAGTAAAGGCTATTGTTTGCTTAACTTACATCTATTTTTATTACCACACACACACAAAAAAAAAACATATATATATTAGGGGGCCTTATGAAATCCGTCTTATTTCCAAATTCAGGTTTTTTTCCATTTTCATTTTTCTATACTCTGTTTTAATGGTTAAATTAAATTGTTTTAATCAAAAATCTTGTCTGATTAATTGAGTTTTACAGTTTTATCTTTACCAAATATTTTTTCTGGATTCCATTTAATGGTTCCATTACGTTTTAATAATCAAAAGCATCTCCAATTAATTGATTTTATTAAAAATAAAATGTTTTTAAGTAAAATTGTTGATTTTTTTTGGTGGGACATTAGTTGTTATTCGTTAGATTAATCGATATAAAAATAGTCGTTAGTGGCAGCCCTACATCCATGGAACCTTTCAAATGCAGAAAAGGTTCTTTAGATTTCTATATTGTTCTTTAAAATGGTTCTTTTAGGAACTGTTTACTGAAAGGGTCTTCGGGAACCAAAAATGGAGCCTTTATTTTTTTAATCGTTCTAATCTTTCATGTGTGAGAGGCACTAGATGTCTTTTCTTGATCCCTTCAAAATTCATATATGTGATATGCAAATGATAACAAATAATCAGCCTGAACAATAAACACTAAGATGGTAATATAAGTTGCAAAAGGAATAACCAAAGCCAAACACAAAACGAAAACCCAACAATCATAGCGTCAGACATAATCACATGTATTACAGATGGTGGAGAAAAAAAAACAAAAAAACGTTTGATGTAAAGCATAATGTGATCAAATGAAATCAAGCTAGAATCCTGAAATGACAGCAAACAGGAACACCCTTGAAAACTGTGTACATATTTATTGACATTATATTTACATACAAGAAAATTGAAACGCTGTCAGTACGCTGGACTGTAAACAGGAAACATTCCTTTCTTTCTTTCTTTCTTAAACAATGGTATTGTTTTTCCAATAAAGTATCCCCAAGCCTGCCAAATCTTCCAGTGTCAGAATATAAGGCTTTAACGTCTTCAGATTAATAACCGTGTTGCAATTGCAACGTGTTAAAACAGCCAACCATTTCACAAGACTTGCACAGAAACTGCCAAAATCTCATTAATGCTTTTCACCTTATCAATGAAATGAGGATGTGACTTAATTGCAAGTGTGAATTTAAAAAAATATATATATATCTGAACAGCCTTTTGATGGGGAGTCATCACACTGCACTGTATTATTTAAGAGAGCATACATTGTGAAATATCCAAATGAATAAAGAGAGAAAATATGCTCTTTTTAATCCAATAAAACAAAGTTTTTCAAATGTGTCAATAATGAGGATTCATTAAAATAATAAAAGAATATTAGAAATGCCTTCCACAAAAGTGTTGTTTGTATAACTTCACAAATTGGTGCATGACTTTATCCTCCTAAGTGCTTATGAAAAATACTTCTATAAAGTTAGTTGGTTCCTAAGAAATTAATTCTGAGAAGTAATTCTATATTCTATAGAATTCTATAAGACCCAATATAAAGTAATATATACAAACTTCTCTTATTTTGCTAATCAGTAACAAAAGTATAGATTCCAATTTTTTTTTTTTTAATCCAGATCTATTCATTTATATAAAAATTGATTACAAATTAAATTCATGCATACAGTGACTTGACTGGAGTGATTTTTCGAGCCAAGTTCTATGAGTTAAAATATTTTTTTCATTGGGCATAAAGTAAGTCATTCCTGGTGTCAGAGTAAAAAAGCCTCACTGAAAGAAAGTCTTCACTGAATTAATTTCCTGAAAGTAAGCTATTTTCAAGGAGCTATCAAGTATATTTTGGATATTATTTCATAGAAAGAAGCGAAGCAGTTTTGGTAAAATATTATATATATTTGGGGGGGAAAAATTAAAGTCAAAAAGTCATGCAGTGTGACCAACAATGTCATGAGGTTCAACAAACATGCAAAAAAAAAAAAAATGCAGGAAAACAACATAAAAACAGGAAAAGATCTGAGTGAGCGGACCCTCAAGAAGAGCGTCATGACTGTGTGTCAAGGTCAGGAAGAATATTTCCATTTCTTTAAGTTGGACAATCTGTAAATACATCTGTTGTTCACATAAGTAACAGCCTTCTGTCTTTTTATTGTAAAGATAAAGATAACTGTTCACACATCAGCAGATGATTTCAGTCATCGAAAATTACCTTTAAACACTCTGCCGTTTTCTCCATTCACCTGGAAAAGCAATTTTTTTTTTTAATATCTGCCCATTTTTTACTTCCAAAGTGACAGGCGTTGCACAGAGTAATTGCGTCATCTCTGTCCAAACTTTATGAATGGCTCAAAGCGCGTTCTCACTTTGTACATGCCCATGCCAGTAATTATATGGCCTTGTTCTCTCATGCATTAACATTTTACAACTGTAAAGTTACAGTTTCTCTTTTAGGAATATTCCTCAACAGGTCCTGATCACACATGATTGCTAAACTGTAAAATGTCAACAATGGTACATAAAAGCCAGTATGTGTGAACGCACCTACTGATCAAGCTACATATTTATATTAATTAAAAAAAAATAATAATGTAAATGCTATTCTCATACATATACTGGTACACACTACCAGGTTCCTAAATAACACAGAATCTACAGAATTCCTTAATATCAGCTGTTAAGCAAGTATTCTGGTGATTATTTTTATAATAAATCTGATAAAAAGAACACATTTTATTTTTAGTATTATATTTAAACGAGTTGTGCGACATCCAAATCATGCCCTGTAGTCTTCAAATAATGTGCAAAAAATACTATAAAATGTATAGTACATAAAAAATAAACATCCAAAAGACAAACAATATAAAACAAAATTACAAGCTAAATGTTTGTAAAGGTGCAAAGTAAAAATGTTGGTAAGATCTGCACACACATTCCTTCACATTATAATTAAGTCTGTCAGTCAATTACCATTTTTAATCTAATTAAAAATAATGGCAAAAAAACTGACTATGAAAATACCCACAATGTTACTTAAAGCTATTGTTGCGTTAAATGAGAAAGTACTATATAAAGTATTTTAAGTTGAACCTGTTTTGTGGGACAAGCTCTTGTGCAAAATGGAAATATTTGCATTATAATCAAGGTAAACCATATGGATTGGTGAAAAACCTTGCATCGGCATTGAACAATACAAGCACTCTGTGAACGCACTTGACACAGCAACCTTCTTTAAAAAAAAAAAAAAGATTATAGATTGCTCTCATACTTGTGCCGTACACTTTTTTTCCTGCCGTATCTTGCTCTGTGACCCCTGCAACTATCGATTACAATCAATTCCTTATTGCAGTCCTAATCAAAAAGGTAACACCCAACAAAAGATTCATAGTAGGCTATATAAATATCATTCTTTGTTCTCTGCTTTTTGTAGATTGCAGATTGTGTTCGACTGGCTAGAAAACAATACAGTCACACTTCCAACTCATGTCCCTCTGTCAAATCGCCTTAGTAAAATCAACTGTCCTGGATCATACAAGAACTGACTTAACACAATAGTACACACGGTATGCCTCGCATTTGGGGTGGATAATAATAATATATAATGCTATAGATTTACATTTGGCAAAATGATCCACAATATTGGCAGTCGCTGTGCTAGAAAAAGATTCACAGAGTAAAAATCTGATTCCGTATTCTGTGCTTTCGCCAGTTAGTGAGGAAATTGTAGATTAAAAAATCTGAAAAATTGTGTTAGACTGGCCAGCAAACGGTTCACGCGCGTGCCCCTCTGCCAAATTGCCTTGGCAACAATAGCCGTCCTGGCAACAGGTATGTACACCTATGTACACAGTTTTCAAGGCCATTCCTACTTCAAAACGTTCGAAACGTTTCCTCAGTTCTGCAGCTGTCCTCTTTAAGCTGGCCCAGTTCATACATACCCATAAAAACGTCAAGTGCTCTTTCCAAAATGGCCACATAATACTGAGTAGGATAAACAACACCTGGATAGAGACACTGCAATAACGTGAGGCTTGTTCCCTCCCCTCTGAACCAGACACAAGTCACAGACGAATGTCCTCAAACTATAGCAACACACAACACAGAGTGATCCTGTTTAAAGCCAGGGTCTCAGGGGAAAGAATACGCCTTTAAAATATTTACATAAAGATACACAATCCTGACCTTGTTGTTCTTGAAGCTCCTTTTTAGCAGCTGGAATCTTACGTGATTAAAGAGATATTTTTACGTTTTATATTTGTGGAGTGAATCAAACATTGGGGTTTGTGCGTGTGCGTGCGTGCATTTGATGACAGTTGTTGTCTTCCCAGAAACGTGATACATTATATATCTGTCCCGCCAGATCCTCCGCTGTTTTGTGCGGCACACCAGCGATCGTCTTCAAAAACTAGTCCTTGCCAGGAACAATAAAGACTTGTTAACAACGTGGAGTGGTAATGTGTTAAACAGCCTTTGTTGTTACAGCCTTTGCCCGATTCGGCGTTTCTGTTAGCCTGTGCCCGTCCTGTTGGAGCAGGGAACACGTTTGGAGCTGCCCTTTTCTCCAAAATGGAGGACATTCTATCTGCTGTGCTCCAAAGCAGCTCCCTCCCTTGCGTTCGTCAGGCCCGTTTTATACAGCCCGGTTGTAAACAAATAAGAAGTAAACTTGGCCAAACTCTGAGAGAGAACTCTTTGACTACCTCTGTTTTATTTTTTCATCTCTCTTTTACAAACCATTTCCAGATATTTTCCTTTAGAAATGGCAGTGAGCTCACTAAGACTTGTAGAAAACCATATGAGCGCCGGGGTTAGCTGAGGACACGAAAGCACCTTGGCAAACATACAACTTCCCTATTAGAATCCAAGATACATTTTTCACATCAGTGAAATGCCTGTGTACTCGTTTATGCATTTAAAGAGACACGCTGAAAAGATCCTCGCGCGGCTCGGCTAAAATATAAGAGAAAAGCACAAAAAGGCATCTTTTTTATTATTTGCATGTAGCACAAAAACAAACTCAAACACGTTTGATAGGGACAGACCTTGGGAAGGCGTGCAGCCAAACAAAAGTGTTTACGTTGTGACAAACTCATACGGAAAGCATACTCTCTCTTATTTCACCAGCAAACTTTGGGAGCGAAAAGGGAGAAAAAAGGGAGACAATTATGTATGCAAAAGGGCGGGAAAGAGTTGCTGGCACGCTCGGTGTGGAAAATCCCCATTGTACCAAAGCCACTCTTCGTTCTGAGGTAAATGTTTCTAGTCTGCCAGGTGAGGCCTAAACCTGGCTGCCTAAAACTGGTTTTCCTGCTCTATGTGGGTGTGTGAATAAGATAGCGCGGGTAGGTGACGCTGCCTCACGCTCGGGTCATCTGAGGCGAGAGCCGTAGAGTTCACAGTACAACCTGTGATGCGTTACAACTTGGGAAAAACTGCAAGGTGAATAACGCCTCAGATGCAGCTGCCGTTCACACAATTGCACTTGTGCGAAAGACAAAGGGGTCTCAACTTTGACCCGGATTTGCCGTAGAGTCCAGGCCTATATTAAGAATTCCCTTTTAGACCCGCAAGCTGTTGCGTCCCACTGACAACCAACAAACGCATACACACACAGAAATATGACGTGCATCAAAGATCCAGTGTGTCCAACCACATTCTTAAAAATACGGTGAAAATTAGGGAATCACTCATCGAGACTAACCTCGCATTCAGGAAAAAAGAATAGATTTTATTCCTCTAAGATAAAGCCTAAGGGTAAGGGAATGTTCAGCTCAATTAGGAAAAGTGGATAGCTCACTAATTCTGATAGATCTCTCAGATTAAACTGTCAAGTAATTGCATTGCGAGCATTCACTAAAAGCAAAAAAAAAACTTCACAGCCCAATTACAGTCCAATTCTAGACGTTTTCTCAAGGGCTAACATATGCATCTGAGTTTCATAGCATCAACAGAAACTGTTTCGAGATCAGTGTGAAAACCAAACAGCTACTGTATTTTTACTTTGAATGGAAAATAATGGAAATAATAACAAACTCCTCGAGCCAACTCGAATATTGATTTATTTTACATGTATTTCTGTAAATCGGCTGAATAGAGGAGTCATATTTTTATTGTTGTGGACCCTTGGAAGAGAGCAGAGAAAATCAAAGCGTGAAGAAATTGCCTGCGTCTGTGTCTGACCATTGTTACCATGGTTTCCCCTCAGGCTATGTCATGAGTTTTGATGCAAAACTGTTCTTCGACGTAAGAGCACCATCATCATGTACTAAAATTCTCAATGGATCTACATAAGCCATACTTCTCAGCTCAGCATGGCATCTAGTTAGCTCTAGCTCTGACTTTTAAAGTTGCATATTAATGCCTTTTTGCCATATTTACATGTTGCCAGTAAATGGTGTAATCTGTTTTGGAAAAATCAAGGGAAAGCAATATAAACAGCCCTAAAGTAAAATGACTCCTCCTACTGGTTAGGCCCAGAACATCAGAATAAATAAAAAGAACTGTTGTCATGCACATTGGCATAATTAAAACCCCACAATCTGCATTGTGCAAAAATAACAGATAGCACGATATCAACTCGGGAGGGAGTGCCGTTGACCATCCTATGGTCAAGGATTTCCTCAACCATGTAAAGGCCTCCAGATGCGAGATACCGTGCCATAAAAAAATGAATAATCAAACTGATAATTGTTATGATAGGAAATATCATATAGCATATGTCCGGTTGACATGTAGGTGTTATAACTACATCATAAAAAGCAAAGCCAAAAGGTCAAACGCCTATAATGCATACATAAAATATTAATACCCTGCCCTACTGTCAATACTACATACCATAAGAATGTGTATTTGGAAATTAAGCTGAGGTACCAAAATGTAATATTTTCAACACCTGCACCCTTCAATACTTATATCTAGGTTTAAATATGTATAGATATATGTTTTATATAATGCATAGCTGGACATGTGCAGAATGCTTTTGGCTCTGTAATATTTTCTACGGTTAGAATACAACATGTGATACACATCCAAATACAGCACGTGTTGCACTCAAATAAACAGCATTGTCTGATCATAAGATTTCTTAAAGACGATTTAACTGACTCTGACCTTGACATTTAATTACATTAGTAAAGGTCACCATGCAAACTGGGGAGATGGTTAAGATATCCCTGTAATCTGACTTTAGTTACCTCAGGTCTGACGGTACAGCAAACAGCGTAACAGTAAACAATGCTATCAAGTAGCAAATAATTTGAAAGGCCTGTCCCACCGTCACAAATCATCTTACAATAATAAGCATGCAAATCTGTAATTGTTTAATTGTAATTTAGCATTTTTCTAAAGCGTCATTCTGTCGAATAATCAATTGCAAACCAACTGACAAACTCTTTAAAAGTCTCTCGCAGTGGCATGTGAGCATTACGTTTGAAGCACTAAGAGGGTTTGATGTTTCCAAAATAAACAGCACACAATGCCTCCTTTTGATCTGCGAATCCCAATATTCCTAAGATCATGATTCATTTGTTGTCTTTTGGTCACAATTATCAGTTCCATCTCCCCAAAAATAGACAAAAAGAATATGTTTAACGTTTTTCAAACTTTAGTAAACATAGGAATATAAACTAAAATTATAGAAGCTGCCACTAACCCTAAAAGTCTATATGCATTAACACCGCATCTATCACAAGCAAAGTAAATAAACAAATAATCATGCACAGAAATTAAACCACTTTGCTGTATCGTTAAACATCCACAAACAATATTCAAAGGTCATGGAGCATGAATACATAAAAAAAAAAAAAAAAAAAAAAAAAAAACGTGTTTGAAGTCAAACACATTATGATCAGGACATGTTATATTGCCACAATAATGGATAAACTCAATGAGCTGATCATTATATAAGCTAAGATCAATATACACCCCAGATCAATAATCACATTAATAAACACATTGCTCATTAGTGCAATTTTTTTTAATAATACGTTAAAAAAAAAAATCAAGCCAAATAAAAATACAGCCTTACATGTATATATTAATGTTGGGAAAAGCTCCTACGAAAAAGATACATTTTGTTCTAAAACGTCTTCTAGTTAATGTTTATACGATATCACTTACTAACAATGCCTTATTGTAGTTCTTCAATACTTAGAAAGAAACATAAAGCCACTTAAGAATGACCAGCTCTCACAGGTACGTCCAGGTGCATATTGTATTAAAAGTTAAAACGTCTGTACAGACAAAGGTGTCACATATTTCTAAGCAAAACATAACTTACATAGCATAAAGATAATCTCAATTCTCAAAAGCAATCTGGTTTAATTAACTATAGTACATTAGCACGTGAAAACCAACTGCAGAATATACGGAATACAGTGCGACTCTTGTAACTTCCAGAACGTGTATTTGTACTTGCAACACACTTAAGTTAAACTGAAAAGTTTATTTTCGGTTTTGATATACACAGTCGTAAACTAAAGTAAAACATACATGTCAAGGTCTTGTTCGCATGTACAGTAACTTAAAAGTCGGTAAAGCTGACAGACAAACAGCCCTCATGCAGCCAAGGCCCTCCTCTAGCTACTGTCCAAAACAGCCATAAAACTACACACGTTTTTAATTGATACACATACAGTACGCGACTAAAAACAGACTTCAACTGAATTAAACAGGTGCACAAGAATAGGGAACAACGTGGTAAAATGTAAGCGGAGCAGTCGTGTACATGTGGGGAAAAAGCTTGATTCATAAACTAATACATAACTAGTACTATTTTCATTAAACGTGCTTACTAAAAATAAAAAATAAAAACCTATTTGCTATAAATACGGAAAGAGTTAATTTACTCGACGTTGCCCTACCTGCAGAGCCACGAAGAATTTTACAGAACAGTTCTGTGAAAAGGAGGCCGGTATCAGCTTAAAAAAAAAAAAAAAAGTCCAGTGAAAAAAAAATATAAAACGCAGAAAATATTGTTTCTGGCATAGGCTATATATTTGTGAGTTAAAAAATGACTGGAGAATTCTATAATATTTTACGATGATTTATAGTAAGGCTGCCTTTCGCTAATGCATTCCTAGTCTATACATCATATCTTATAGCCACGTAAAAAAGTGCCTGAAACACAAAGAATTGCAAAGGGAGAGATGAAAGTTTTCATCGTGAAACTGACTGCATTTAACAAGGACTGAAGTAAGCTAAAGACAAAAGTGGTTATTCAGATATCCACAGGTTGAGGAGACTGACGACTGGCTAACACTTCCAAGCTAGCAACAAATATATTAACGCAGAGCCGCACAGAGGGTTAACAGAACAGAGGTCATGATTTAGAACTAGCAACTCCCCAAAACGTCTTAATAATAATTCGCTTGTATTCTGTATAGGCTAGCTCTCCGCTTAAAAAATCCTCAACGTTTAATGAAGTACTATTAGACCGTTAATATACAGAGCATTTATGTTTTTATCGATAAGTAAAAGGGTACAGTCAAACTTCCAAGGCCGCATTGCCAAGCGGTCAGCAAATCCCAAAAAGCCAAGGTGCTAACAAACACAAACACAAACACAAACACAAACACAAACACACACTGCTAATATTGCAATTATTGCATTTTGTTTATATCGCCAAATCACAAGCTCACTCGTTCAGATAAAACATTCCAATCATCAAAGTAGCCAACATCGAATAGAATCTCCCCACATCATAAATGACAAGCTTTTCGTGTCACTTGCTATAAATAAACAGCTTATATAAGCCAGACATTTTATAATACAGCGTCGGGAAGCAGAGGGCATATGATAAATTAATAAAAAAAAATGTGTCTGGGCTGTTTTTTCCACTACGGGCCAATGCCATGGCTCTCATAGCCGCCGTCTCGTACTAAAGAGATAACAATACAATCAGCGCTAGTTGAAGGCCCCGTTACCTCCAAAAACTGAAGACGAGCTCCTCTATGTTTTGCCATATGAAGTTTTTTGTGTTAAAATGGCCGAGTGATTTATTGTTTGCTTAGCCTACAAAGGCGTGCGTTATAGGCAACAAGCTGGCACTTCACAACACGGAGTCAAAAAGAGGTCATTCAGTAAGTACAGGCATTAGAATACGGAACAGATGGCCATTTATCTTTTGTAACTAAAACTACATTTCGGCTCCTTTGCGTACTTGGAGCGAGGGCTAAAATTCCGGTCACTTGGTTCAGGCTGCGTATCCCGATTTAATGATGACAAATAACGGACATGGACATGGTAAAGCGCCAGATACACTCCCTAACAAAACTCCACAGTTTCGTATAGAATTTGTAAGAGCCGCTAAAAGAGAACGACTGGGCAAAACAACAACATACGTAACAATTCTGTTGGTCTCAGATATCCCGAGAGCAGAGGCTAGCGCGCAAATCTACCGGGGTCAATAAAATATTAGCAATAGCCCGGAAAATACGAGGATTCCAGATAAGCGGCTGAAATGTTTAAACCATCATTGGTATCTCGCCCGTTCCCCCGGTTAAGCAGAACATTTTGTATCGCGGCGCTGACGCGCTTTAATCGCTGATACTTGACACTTAACACACGGTTAGAGCGGTGTTATTCTATCAAACATTTTGGTCGTGCGTAGGGAAGTCCCTAGCGGCTCTGTTGAGTCGTATTGTGCTTTTCGTGTCACGGTTCAGTGTTGCGTGGAGCACTTCGCAAAATATTCCAAACGCCCCGTAAATGCATACAACTTATACAAACTAGCCACAAAGTGTCGTATCCTGACAACTGCTCAACTCCTAGAAAACCAGTGATCATTATATGGTCATTTTACCTGAGACGTCACTTCGGGTCTTTTTTGTTTAATTTTCAGACCGAGCTGGGCTGTTCAAAGAGAACTCTTACAGATCCTATACCGCGCAGTGAACAGCTAAATGTAATTTCACAAGTTTTCTATCTTCTTCAAAGCTGCCTCGTGTGTGATGAAGATATTGATGAAGAAGGGCTAAAGTCCCGCGTTTGAGCTATTGGTATATGTTTCAAGCTGAAGTTTTTTTTTTTTTTTTCTTCAGCTCATATCGAGGGAATGACTGCTATTACTCTTATAAATAGCCTAACATAAATAGTATAAGTACCCTCCCCCTCCCTTCCCTCTCCCTATTTCTTACCTGCTGCTTTAAGGGTCTTTCTTCTCCAGTGGCTACAGCGCTTCACAGCTTCCCCGGTTTTCCCCAGGCAAGGACTGAGTTTATTAATATTGTCCCTTACTTTGTTTCATTTCTCACTTCCATCTTCTTTCATCTCATCAATAAACACACGCTGCAGCCTACCTTCGGAGAGGACATCACGCAGCTCACTCGTGCCCTCCCATTTTTTCACTATTCGTCGAAGATTTTGGGCAGCCACGCCTTTCTACTGGCGATTGGAACAGAATGGACTTTCTTGAAGCACGTAGGTTGTGATATAAATCGTTCAACATGACTTTACCCCAATCGGTGAGCCGCACGCCCTCCCTTCCGCGCGGCGAGGAACGCTGAAACTGGCTCCATTGTGGCTCTGAAAGTGAAACTATTCTGCCTTATCGCAATTGTTGTGCTTGAACCAGCATGGACACTGTGCATCCTCAGTTTCTCAATGATCGCTCACTGTACAAGTGCACCGTTTTCCGTTAAGTGTTTCGGTGCGCTTGTCGTGGTCTCCTTTAGAGGAGTTTCTGCTTTTGCGCCTTGCTCCTTGAGCATGAACAAACGCGTGCGTTACCACGACGCGAATCTTATGTGGCGTTATGAGCGCGCGTCAAACTGCCCGAAAATCCATGTCCCGTCCTCGATCAAAAGGCCAGTCATCCGAGAATCCTGCATTTATAGAGCCACTTTAGATTGGTCAGACGCGGTGTCAGTAAATGTCTCCAAATTACATCTGGTCCCACATTGGATGACGCCGGTGCCCGTCAGCTGGGGGACCAACAAGCTAGATTGCTCGCCGTGCCTTTTACTTTCTACGCATTTCTATTTTCTCATTTATTTATTTTTTAACGTCCCTAGCTGACCTCAAGGAAACGTAAGGCGAGTTGCTGACGGTATGGCTGGCCAATCAGATCGTGAAAAGTGACACCGAACTTTTTGGTTCACCAATACGTTCACAGAGCCGTTGTGACTGACACCAAATAATGCAATAGTGGCTCACGAGTCCCCAGCTACACTGAGCACCCCCTCCCCCGACTCCCCCCAGTCTAGACAATGACAGGTGTGTGTGTGTGCGCGCGCGCGCGCTCGTCTGTAGTCTAGACGAGGAATAATCAACCTTCGAGACTAAGTGTTTTTTTTTCTCACGCGTTTCTGTTAAAGTGTGTGTGCGTGTTTATATATATATATATATATATATATATATATATATATATATATATATATATATATATATATATATGTATGAATGAATGAAGAATACAATCCCATTCAGAGCTGTGAACAGTAATTAACATACATCTTCAATATTGTGCCGGGATATTGCCAGCGATAAAATTACTATTTACGACCTCCCACTAAGATTTACTAATGTCTAAAGTCCAAACAGACTTATTTACAAACAACAAGCCGTTTCGTCCGTGTATTTTATTTTGTAAAAAGCTGTTCGACCTTGGCTCACGTAAATATTTCGTCACATGTAACAATCCCCTCTCCTCCATAATATCATTCCTCTTAGTATGAGGTTTCCGGTTTGCGTTTCTTGACAGTGAGTTCCCCCTTTCGGTTACAAACACGAACAGCACCGTTTTACCGAGAGGTTCACCGGGGGACACGCACACCGTCTGCCCTACATAAAATGCACCCATTGTAGGCCGAGGTGTCAGCTGAGGACGACTTGCAACCTAGAAACGGCGGGCTGGCCCCTCCTTCTCTTTGTCAGTCGTATTGTAAACGTTGGCCCGAGGTCTTCTGAGGTATTCTTTTTTTCCGAAAATAGATCGTAAAACTGGCGCGAACTGCAGAAGCGCTGTTTCAACCTCACGAACGCGCCTTTTCTCCATTTTCAACAGCCCTTGTCGAGACCCCTCGCGAGTCTTTATCAAAGGCGCTGTCCTGGGGAACTGTGCCCAATGACATCATCCAAGCCTTTTGTATACAGTTGCTAGGGGTTACAGATACAGTGTGACATTTCAAACAGTCCTGCTCTCGATTTGTTCGAGATACGCGCTCCCCATTTCTGTATTAAGACAAAACGGACTAAAGTTTGGTGTTTGTTTAGAACTGAGGTAATGCGCTTGATGTCCTTTCTGAAAGAGCGAACGAGCCCCAACTGAGCGAGTAATAACTAGGGCTTCGCGGAAGCGCGCTTCGCAACTTACTTTTTGTGTACATCGTTTTTAGCAGCCTGCAACAACATAAACTTTGTGAGATGACAGATTCTGGTCTAGCAGAAAAAGTGCTGATCACCGAGAGTTTGGAGAACAGGCGTGCTCCATCAGTGTTCACGGACCCTTACGAACGCTCTGTTAACTATATGGAGACTCACAATATTCTTCAGATTTTTCAGGTGAGAAAGAACAAAGCTGCAGCTACTGATATATTTTTTCTTACGAAGAAAATGGTAGACAGTGATGAATTGCTCAGCACAAAATGGCGAAGGACAATTCAGAGCACTAATAGAACTTCCCAAAAAAAAAGAAAAAAAGAAGCCTGAGCATGTTAATATTTTATTACTACGGTTTATTTAATAAAGCTTTACGAAGAGTATTACGAAAACAAAACAAAAAAAGCTTCGACTAATACCAATGTCGTTTTAGCAGATTTAGATAGTCAGGCCAATGTATGTATTTTTCACTCACAGTTTTGTTTGTGCTGTTTCAGGACATCACAGAGAAACTGGTTTTTGATAGACCAGATGATCCACTTCAGTTCATGTTAGAACAGGTATTTTTAGTTTTTGGTATTTTTGGTACTATTTATCTATTAAATGTATTTTATAGATTTATATATTTAGTTTCAGACAAACATGAACTATATACCAAATAATGACTTGATAATGAATTGAGAAACTGGGGGCTTTTCTCAAATATTTCTTGATTAAAGAATGACCTGATCTGGCCATTTCACTTCACGCTGTAAACATGACTATATTTATTTATGTATAATAATAATAAGTCATTTTTGAATAGTTGTAAACCATCCTAATCATTTTACATAAACTTTTGCAGGTGCAATTGAAGATCAAAATCCGTGATGAGTCAAGCAGCACATTTGTGAAATCATAATGAATTCTAAAGCAACAAGGGCTTTGCGATGAATTGAATCCAAGTTAGTTTTATTTATATATTTCTTTAAATGAGGTGTATCGGTTGCTGCAGGTCAATCCGTGACTCTGCATTGTTGTTTCCAAGCAACTGTCTTCAGTTTTTTTTTTTTTTTTTTTTTACATCTTCAAATTTATCATGTTTGCCACAATTTTAAGAAGACAGTATTTGCATTCATTGCATTAATTTTCAGTCAAACTGCGCTGAAATCGTAATAATGTATTTTGTGAGTGTATTTGACCTAAATATATTGCGATGCACACACTCAAGTGGCAAGTTAGAGCTATAAGTGTGAAAAAAAAAAATAGAAATACTGACAGGCTTTCTCTGGATTTCGGAGACACGGAATGGAAGGATTTGCCCTCATAATTCTCAGATTGCTATTGTTAATGAACCAACTGTGTTTTATAAGTTAAAGCTACTTCTAGCTTATACATTATGCAAGTATTCTCCAGAATAAATAAGCAAATAAAATGCAGGCTGGACAAAAGTAGCCGGCTTTTGCTCTGTGCTCGAATTTCCATGGTGGATTTTGGCTGCATAAGTGAAGGAAGTCTTTGTTTACAGGAGCTCTTCTTACAGTGCATTTCTATAGTTATCTACTGTGCATTTACTCTAGAGTAACATCTGGTGTTTCAAAGACCTGGTGTATCACATGCACTCATTTCATTTGTAAATTAAAGCAAGTTCAAAATATGTTTACAGCCACATTGTCTATTTGCATTTATTGTGTATTTTTAACTTCCATTTGAATGTAAAAAGAAATGGGAAGGCCACGTTTTTGACCATCACATGAACATTAGACAGGACAAAATCTTGTACAGTAAAACAGATCATTTTAAGGCTTAATCTCAAACTTATCCAGGACTAAAAATATAACCATACAGGTTGGTAAATGTATATTTTAAACCTTGTAAAAAAAAATGGCATGAATCTTTTTTAAAGAATTGTAGCTTTACATGTACACATTTGACACACACACACACACACACACACACACACACACACATACATATATATATCTTTTAGCTTAGAGGATAGAAGTGTGTCAGAGCATTGCATCCAATTGCAAGAAAATACTATTAAAATGTTGAAAATGATTTCACTAAATTCAAACATGATAAATATTAAAGCATTTCCTGGCTGGTTTATGAAAATGTGAATATTGTTTTGCAACATAACCCCATTGTTTTATATGTTCTATATTCCCTAATTATTCAACTTACCCTGAACATGACACATATTACAGCATGAGACAAGTTGTGTCCCTGGATCACATGTATTACATTTTTGTAACATTTCTATTTAACTACAAGACAACTGGCACAACTTACCCCGTGTGTGTGTGTATATATATATATATATATATATATACTGTATAGGAACTACTTTATTTATATCTTACCTGTATTACAGACACATATGCAAATAGAAATATGGCATTATAATTTTAAACAAGTCTATACTGAAATAACTTAAATGTTTAAGTGTATGTCACAGTGTACACGTTACATGTGAAATACTTTTATTTTGTTTAGAATAGAATACATACAATAAATCCAATTTGATTGAATACAAAAAGAGCATATTACAAGGTTAGTGTTCTTTGATTACAATAACTGATCATCATCATTATCTTTCATCCTTGTTTCAGAATACATTGCTAAAACTTCTTTGATTTATGGTTTATATAAAACATGGACCGTTTTTTATATTCTCATTTTTGAGACCAACATCATTTCTGTTTACCAAGTTAATCGGGAGATCTGAAACCGTTTCTACTAAAGAAGAACACAGCTGGAAACAATGTTTGAATTATTCAAGAACATTGACCTTTAAACTACCTTCAGACCACTGGACTTTTACTCTAAACATTTGTACGAATTGATTTTTGCTATTTACGGACTTGGAAGTACAGATTTGTATAACAATGACAAAACAAGACAACATGGAATAAATAAATGTTTTTTTTTTGTTGCCATTTTTGGACCTGCTTTAATAGTTTTATTTTCTTATTTCTTACCTGATTTTATCATGCAGATTTTTAGATAATTTTCAAATGCCTCCAATTGTAAACATGATATTCCAATTCAAAACTTGATATTCAATTTAAACTGAGGCATGTATTTACAAAGACAGTAGGAGCCTGCTGAGTTTCCCAGGTTTATCCTAAGGCATGTTTCAGTTTCCTTGCAAGATAGAAAAAAATTCTCTGATATAAATCCTTAGCAGCAGCATTTTACACAAAGCTTAATACTTACAATTCTGTATTATCAGGATTAAAGCCACTTTGATTTCCAAGCATCATTGTGTGTTTCTATAAAGTTTACAGACACTCGGTCACCTTGAATAAACTTGACATTCGCTAGTTATCGCATAGCTAGTCTTATCTCATTCAATTTGCCTGTTGCTCCTGTTGTCAAATATCATTGACCTCCTTTGCGGCTGGTAAAAGCAACTGGTTGAGGTCTCAAGCCTTTGTCCGCTCTTTGGCATAGTCATTTTATTACGCAAAGTCACTCCCTCAGGAGTTCTGAGGTTTTCAGCTAGTTCGTTCGCGTAGGCGTCAAACGGTGACGCTTCAGCTTTAATAGGAGATAGGACTAGTTTACCATCGTCCCCTACCGGAGGGTAGTCCATGATTGGAAACGGAGGGCTGAACAGAATGAGACTTTGAGGTCTTGGCCGATTTCTGAAGGACGATCTCTGTAGAAGCGATGAGCGCTCAGGTCTAGGACGATCCATGAAGGTGTCTCCGTTTGCGGATCGCTTCCTTCTCAATACCGGAAGATCTGGAACGGAGGTCGGTTTGTAATTCTCGTTTACGGGAAGCTGTCTTTGGAGCGCTGATGGTGCTTCCTCCCTGTGGTCCTTGACTTTCTGGAGGGGAGGCGCTGAACCTGTTTTTCCCAGCTTGCTCTTGGCAGGTTTCTTTTCAGATGCGCTTTTATTGACTTGATCAGTGCTCCCCTCAGGTAGAGCGTGAGGTATGTGGCTATACTGAATTTTTGGTGGAATAACAGGAACAGCTTTAGCTTTGCACGTTTTGATCATGAACGCAGTGCGAACTGACGAAACGCTGACCGGCGCGGAGTTGCGTCGCACAGGTGCCTTGGAGCCACTCAGAAACAGCTCTAACTCTAGAGATGAGGCTTCGGGTGTCGCAGATTCCTGCGCAAATGAATGCTTTGCACTTTTCAGATAATGACAGTTTGAAATGTCTCTGACACCTTGATGTCCTAAATCAAGGTTTAAAGAACATGGCCTAAGTTTGGGTTTAAAGTTTTCATGACTTCTCTCCACGATGCCGGACTCGTGCGACGTTTGTCGTTGAAATCTCAGAGATGGAGAAGAGCGTTTCTGTTTTGCTTTGCTGGTGTTTTGCGGTTCAGCGGTCTCTGGATTGGTGTATGTCTTCAGTATCTTAACCTGTGGAATCTCCAGTTTGCTGTCATCTTTGACTCCCATCCATTTGAGGTTATCGCTCTCCGAATGCTCTGTTATCTGTGGAAAACAAGCTACATCTGTGTCTGCGTTTTTGCTTCCTGTTGGGAAGTCAGAGTTTCCAAGTTCACAGGCAGCTGTGACAGCAGCCTCAGTTTGAGATGATGTAATGTCATTAAGCACAGCTGGTTCTTTAGCTTCAGCCTTCTTGCTGTTGGGCAAGTCATCCACTTTTGGTTGGCTGTGAGAAGTCTCTCTTGGCACAGGTAAGAGATCCTCAAGTGTTGGTGAGTGCAGAGGGCTGGTGACCCACTGCTTGGCAGAGCAAAGGTCCTCCCATGGTTCAACCTGATCCAAACCACCCAAATGACTCCCCCATGCGTCAACATCATCTTGATAAAAACTATCCAATGTGCGACGTTGTTCATTCAAACAAGTCGAGAGTCTTTCCAAACTTCCTTTGATTCTTTCTGCTAAGTCAAGTTTCTTTGGTTCATCACTAGCCTCTTTACTTTCATTCTCACAAATATCTTTTGTTATCAATGGTTCTTTTGTGTCAGAGTGAACTTCTGATTTGACATAGCTTGGATTATCATCTTTCCTAATAGCATCTGTTTTCGGTTCCTCTTCGCTGCACGGCTCTGCATCTTGTAGAATATCTGTTTCCTTCAGGTGGAGAAATGGGGAAAGTTCAAGATTGGTTGTTATTCTGGTTTGCGCCTCTAGGCTCTTGTGTTCTGTACTGTCAGCTTCATTATCCAAGTAATTCCAGCCACCATCACATGACAGCAATCTTTCGGGGAAAGGCTTCATGACAGAATTAAACGTAGTAGCACCAGAATGATCAAACGTTACATTTTTGCTAAGGTCTATAAAGAGTCCCTTTGATGTTACAGTGTTTGGAGGCAAACTACTTCTTCTCTGTGTTTGGGCACTTGGCTTGCAAGTGTCTTGGTTTCCAGTCATCTTGGTGAAGCTGGGCTTCACCTGTTCATCTGACATGCTTGTTTTAGCCTCGCTGACTGAAACTTTCTGATGCATGCCAGACGATGGCACCGTTTTGTTTATTTCCTGTGAAACACGAAGAAAGAACAAAAAAAAAGAGAAAAAAGTTAGGGCTGGTCTTAAACATTTATTCCAACGACAACGAGGTTAGTATCTAAAATAGTTTCATAAATTACATGTAATCTGGATTATATAATCAGATTCCAAAAATTAAGTATATATCACATTTTAAAATGCTCATGATCAGATTACAGTTACTTTTTATGGATTACATGATCACATATTATTCTCTCAATGGCAGTAGATTATTTATAATTTATTGATTCTCCCTAATTCTTATTTTTCTCTTTTAAAATGCTTTTTTTTCAAAAAATCCTCCTGTGTGTCATAGCATTCAGCTTTGACTATATTAGTCAAGACAGAAAGACACAAAGACAGACAGAAATATTTCAAGGAATATGTTTTTCTCTTTGCTTTTTTATATCAATATAGTACGTTTAATGGTACATTTAAAAACACATTAGCTAAAATTAGTAACCTAGATTATGTTGCTAACTACATTCATCATGTAATCAGTAATCAGTAATGGACAGTGTTGGGAAAAAGTTACTTTTAAAAGTAATGCATTACAATATTGCGTTACTTAAAAAAAGTAACTCATTACCAGTGTTGGGTGTAACTAGATACTAAGTTAAACTTAACAACTACATTACTAAGTATTAATAAGGCAAATGTCAATAGTAAATAGTGAGAATTGGACCCTAATCTAATGTGTGACTAGAATAATTTACATAGTTATTTATTTGAAAGAATTAAAAGAACCGTTTCATGTCTGTCCTTTTACCGTTAACTTATTGAGGTTGATATAGGATTTAGAAAGTAATTAGAAATAAGTAATTAAATACTTTTTGAAGAGAGTAACTTGTACAGTAATCTAATTATACTGTTGAAGATGTAATTAGTAACTAGTAATTAATTACTTTTTTAGAGTATCTTACGAAACACTGCTTATTACGTGACTTGGTTACTTTTCATGAAAAGTAATGTGTTACGTTACTTTTGCGTTACTTTTGTGTTACTTTTTCAATCTAGGCAGGGCTTGCTTGTTCGTTTTTAATATAAAAAGTTCTATTTTTAGCAAATGTAAAAGTCCTTTCACACCAAAAAATGTAAAATTGAAAGTAAATTCATGTCTGTGCAGTAGAACGCAGAAGAAGAAGCTTCAACACTCTCCAGCAAAAATAAATAAATAAATAAAAATAAAACAATCAAGCACAAATGTTAGTTAGTCTGACATTTAACAAACCATTTTTACTTAGTATGGTTGAACTGGATCATCAAAAGGTAAGCAGCAAAGACATTGGTAATTAAAATGGAATTAAATGCATAAAGGATATCCGTGTTATTTAACATATAATTATTGCAGGTAGTTGTCTAATTCTGAGTTTGCATTTCACTGTTTTAAATCATTTTGATAAATACTAAATCATTTTTTTTGTGTGTGTGAGGGAGATGAATGAATGCATGTTCACATTTAGTCTAGAACTACAGTAATATCATATTCACAGAACGCCTCTGTACTTCTGATTTCATGGGGACAGGAGACGTGTCAGTCAATAAACGGGAAAAAAAGTAACTGGCATTACTTATTTGCAAAAGTAACTAAAAGTAATGCATTCCTTTTTGCTGGTTAGGTATGCTTTGAAGCATTCCTGCTGGTTTGAGCTGGTTCTAAACTGGTCCTAAACAACTAACCCCAGCTCAGGACCATGTTAGGACTAACGCATGACCAGCTTAAACCAGCTCAAACCAGCAGCCATGCTTCAAAACATACCTAACCAGCATATGCTGTTTTTTTCAGCAGGGAGCAGACTACAATTTGTAAGTAATCTACCCAGCTCTAATTACAATTATGAATTAATGAACTTGAATAGAATAGAAATCTTACGATTTAGTACTAGTACAGTGCTTCTTGACTTTTTCTTTTGACTCAAAGGCACTCCATTGTCTATTGTGCTCCTCATCCTCTTTTTAAAGTAATATACTTTAATATATTCAATTTTAAGTCATCCCGAGGCTCCCTTGGACATTTTCTCTGGCTTCCTAGCAGGTCCCGTTCCCCAGTTGAGAACCGTTCAAATAATAATATGTCAATCCTGTTAAAAATACAGGAGTATCTATGTGTTTCAGCAATTCAAATCATACCAGTTTGTCTAAATTTGCCATTTCTTGTTGTGTTGATGTGGTTTCCGGTTCCTCCCCTGTTTCTTTAGTCTCACATGACACCTGAGGTTCAAAATTCTCCACGCTGGCTATCAGCTCTCGCACTTCTGCGTCCTTGCCTGAGAAAATTCAGAGAAATCAATATAATGTTATCAGTTAGGGTAGTGGAGTTAAAGTTGCAGTGTGTAATTTCTGCAGCACTAGCATCGGCAAACAGAATTGCAAAAATAATGTGATTCCCAAACACTTCCCCCATCTGCCATTACTGAGGTGTCTGACAGTCCCAGCTCAAACACACACACCATTGGTTGAGGCGGTGTTGCTGTGCCGAGCTGGTTAGGATTTTAAAACAAAGCAGGGTCTGAAAGCACCACAGTATTAACCAGCTACAGATGTTTTACATCTACACATATTTAACCAGGATAGAGTTATTGGTTAAAAATTAGATTATTTTCTATTTCATGTAAATGCTCACTAAATCTGATAAAAAATTATAACGAAAGAGTATGTTTTTTAATGCCCCTTATGGAAAAACCACATGAATTTCACGTTTTTCCACATGTGATCACGTGTGTCCACATATTTTCACGTGATCATGTGTCCACAAATTTTCCACATCTGATCACATGTGATCACATGGGTTTCACATTGGAATATACATGTATTTCAAATGTGATCTTGTGTGTTTCACATGTGATCACATTGGTTTCACAGGTCATGAAAATGTTCCAAAAGCACACATTTCCCATGTGCAAAGCACGTCACATGTGATTTCCACATTTGCAGAATCACGTCACATGTGATTTTCACGTTTTCACATGTGAAATTTTTAAAAAATTTGCAGAATCACATGCAAAGCACACGTCACGTGATTTTCATGTTTTCACATGTGACATTTTACATTTGCAAAATAACACGCAAAGCACACGTTTCCCATGTAAAAGCACGTCACATGTGATTTTCACATTTGCAGAATCAAGTGTCAAATGTGATTTCACGTTTTCACATGTGAAATTTTTTAAAAATTTGCAGAATCACATGTGCAAAGCACACGTTTCCCATGTGAAAGCACAAGTCACCTGATTTTCATGTTTTCACATGTGAAATTTTACATTTGCAGAATCACGTGTCACGTGATTTTCACGGTTGAAATGTCACATTTGCAGAATCATGTGTCACGTGTTTTTTTCACATTATCACATGTGAAAATTTTACATTTGCAGAATCAAGTGTCACGTGATTTTCACGTGTGAAATTTCACATTTGCAGAATCACGTGTCACGTGATTTTTTTACATTTTCACATGTGAAATTTCACATTTGTAGAATCACGTCATGTGATTTTCACGTTTTCATGTGTGAAATTTCACGTGTCACATGATTTTTTTTACATTTTCACGTGTGAAATTTCTCATTTGCAGAATCATGTGTCACATGTGATTTTTTTTACATTTTCACATGTGAAATTTCACATTTGTAGAATCACGTCATGTGATTTTCACGTTTTCATGTGTGAAATTTCACATTTGCAGAATCATGCGTCACGTGATTTTCACGTGTGAAATTTCACATTTGCAGAATCACGTGTCACATGTGATTGTTTTTACATTTTCACATGTGAAATTTCACATTTTCAGAATCACGTGTCACATGTGATTGTTTTTACATTTTCACATGTGAAATTTTTCATTTGCAGAATCACGTGTCACATGTGATTGTTTTTACATTTTCACATGTGAAATTTCACATTTCAGAATCACGTGTCACATGTGATTGTTTTTACATTTTCACATGTGAAATTTCACATTTGCAGAATCACGTGTCACGTGATTTTCACGTGTGAAATTTCACATTTGCAGAATCACGTCATGTGATTTTCACGTTTTCACAGGTGAAATTTCACATTTGCAGAATCACGCGTCACGTGATTTTCACGTGTGAAATTTCACATTTGCAGAATCACGTGTCACATGTGATTTTTTTACATTTTCACGTGTGAAATTTCACATTTGCAGAATCACGTGTCACATGTGATTTTTTTACATTTTCACATGTGAAATTTCACATTTGCAGAATCACGTGTCACATGTGATTTTTTTTACATTTTCACATGTGAAATTTCACATTTGCAGAATCACGTGTCACGTGATTTTTTTACATTTCCACATGTGAAATTTCACATTTGCAGAATCACGTGTCACATGATTTTTTTTTTAATTTTCACATGTGAAATTTCACATTTGCAGAATCACGTGTCACATGTGATTTTTTTACATTTTCACATGTAAAATTTTTACATTTGCAGAATCACGTGTCACATGATTTTTTTTACATTTTCACATGTGAAATTTCACATTTGCAGAATCACGTCACATGATTTTTTTTTAATTTTCACATGTGAAAGTTCACATTTGCAGAATCACGTGTCACATGATTTTTTTTTAATTTTCACATGTGAAATTTCACATTTGCAGAATCACGTGTCACATGTGATTTTCATGTATGAAATTTCACATTTGCAGAATCACGTCATGTGATTTTCATGTTTTCACAGGTGAAATTTCACATTTGCAGAATCACGTGTCACATGATTTTTTTTACATTTTCACATGTGAAATTTTTACATTTGAAGAATCACGTGTCACATGTGATTTTTTTACATTTTCACATGTGAAATTTCACATTTGCAGAATCACGTGTCACATGATTTTTTTTACATTTTCACATGTGAAATTTTTACATTTGAAGAATCACGTGTCACATGTGATTTTTTTACATTTTCACATGTGAAATTTCACATTTGCAGAATCACGTGTCACATGATTTTTTTTACATTTTCACATGTGAAATTTTTACATTTGAAGAATCACGTGTCACATGTGATTTTTTTACATTTTCACATGTGAAATTTCACATTTGCAGAATCACGTGTCACATGATTTTTTTACATTTTCACATGTGAAATTTCACATTTGCAGAATCACGTGTCACATGATTTTTTTACATTTTCACATGTGAAATTTTTACATTTGAAGAATCACGTGTCACATGATTTTTTTACATTTTCACATGTAAAAAAATTTCACATTTGCAGAATCACGTGTCACGTGATTTTTTTTACATTTTCACATGTGAAATTTTTACATTTGAAGAATCACGTGTCGCAAGATTTTTTTTACATTTTACGTGTGAAATTTCACATTTGCAGAATCACGTGTCACGTGATTTTCACGTGTGAAATTTCACATTTGCAGAATCACGTGTCACATGATTTTCACGTGTGAAATTTCACATTTGCAGAATCACGTGTCACGTGATTTTCACGTGTGAAATTTCACATTTGCAGAATCACGTCATGTGATTTTCACATTTTCACAGGTGAAATTTCACATTTGCAGAATCACGTGTCACGTGATTTTTTTTTCATTTTCACATGTGAAATTTTAAATTTGCAGAATCACATGTATATGTGGCCACATGTGTTTTTGCACATGTGAAATTCATGTGTCATTTTTCTGTAAGGGGTATAATTGACATTTAATTATTCAACTAAATGATAATATACTTTCACGTTCACACGCACACACACACACACACACACACACACACACACACACACTACAATCATACTCTTTGTTGTCCCCAGAGTGAGCGCGTCTCTTTCCCCAATCTGATCCTCATTTTCCACGGGGTAAGAGCTGCTGTTGCTATAGATACTGCATCCGCTGCCTCCGCTGCTGTCACTGAGCGGGTGCTCTCTGTACCCAGTGCTGCTGCTGTGACCTGCCAGTCCAGTCTCCCAGTCTGTGAACGTAAAGTTCCCACTGCTGCTACTACTGGGGACACGCAATCCAGTGGCACCCATACTTTCGCCGCGATGGGCTTCCAGAGGTCCAGCCTCCTTAGCGGGCTTAAAGAGTGCCCCCAAACCCCTGTCCCGCTCTTTCCCTGGAGCCCTGCAGGGGGTGCTGTTCGAGTTAATAACTGCAGACACACGCAAAGGTACGGACACCGCGAAGGGTTCGGAAATGTTGAGGGCCTTCCGTTGGTGGCGTGGCGACGACTCCAGCGGAAACAGGCTGCCGGGAAAAGACGGTCTAGACGCTCCATTACTGGAAGATCCAGAATACAACATCCGGCGGTTTTTGGGAGATGTGGGCTGGCAGCCGCTGCGCTCATCACCTTTGAAAACTTTCAGCTGTTCTGGAAGGGTCTTCTGCAATGGGGATAAAGATGGAGATGACGAGGAGGCATTTGATGCTCCTTCTCTTTTCTCATTCACACATCCTCCTGAAGCATTGTGAGGATCTAAGTCCCAGTTTGGATCCCTCTTGTTTAGATTGTAGTCGATATCCGAGCCCAGGGTTCTGGATTTGAGAATTGGGACAAATATGCCATTGCTTCCTTCTGTTGGTGCTTTGTCCTCATCTGAATGGGAGAGAAAAAGCCACAAATTTACAACAGTTCAAAAAACAATACTAGTATTTATTAGAATTAATCAAATAAATCATTCAAAGTTATGTTTGTAAAACAAAGCATGCCATTAGTTAATGTGATAAACTGCACCTTCCTTGAACCTTGAGGGGTTACACTTACTTATTTTTTAGCAGTATTGCAAAAACTAAACTAACAAACAGTTAAAACCAAGCCTTCTTTGAGATATAAACCCGGCATGAGCCATGTGTCACCCTGACATCTTAATTAATTAGCTGAAATAATAAATAAATGAAATAATGACTTTTAACATGTTATGTACTTGTATATATATATTTGTACATTTATTATATATTTATCTGTTTAAAAAATGCTTAAATCTTTTCATGCAAAAAGCTTCAACTGTACAATGACAGAATAGTAAAGTGAGTATATTTGGAGATCTAGCCCCACCTGGTGCCTGAAAGGAACAGAGAGAGTCCATGCTTTTGGATGGCCGTATAGCAGTTTTCTCTGTTTAAGAGAGGAAACAAACATAACACATTAGTCTTGTCACGCTATTTGTTATTCTTCTTTATTCTGCACTGATAAAAGAGATACTTTGGACCAATTTAAAAGAAAAATACTGTAATGTCTGATATGTTGATTTTTTATGTTTTTTAAGGAGTCTCTTATGCTCATCAAGACTGCATTTGTTTGTTTAAAAAATACTGGAAAAACAGTAATATTTTGAAATATTATTGCAATTTCTAATATTGGTTTCCTATTTTAATATACTTTAAAATCTAATTTATTTCTGTGATGCAAAGCTGAATTTTCAGCATCATTACTGCAGTCTTCAGTGTCACATGATCCTTCAGAAATCATTCTAATATGCTGATTTATTATTATGAAAACATATTTTTTGGAACCTGTGATACTTTTTTTTTTTAGGATACTTTCATGAATAAAAAGTTAAAAAGAACAGCATTTATTTAAAATAGAAATCTTCTCTAACAATATAAGTCTTTACCCTTGTTTTTTTTTTTTAATCTTAAAAATTTAAAGTATTAATTTCTTTAAAGAAAAATACTTACTCTTGTCAGAAACGTTTGAATGGAAGTGCACATTGTAACACAAAATGTATATTTTGAATTAACACTATTCTTTTTAACTTTCATTCATCAAAGTATCCCAAAAAAATATTAAGCAGCAAAACCGTTTCCAAAATTGACTCTAAATCAGCATATTAGATTGATTTCTGAAGGATCATGTGACACTGAAGACTGAAGTAATGATGCTGAAAATTCAGCTTTGCATCACAGGAATAAATTGTATTTTAAAAGTATATTAAAATAGAAAATTGTTATTTTAAATAGCAATAATATTTCACAAAATCACATTTTTTTCTATATTTTTCATTAAATAAATACAGCCTTGATGAACATAACAAATGTCTTTAAAAAAAAAACATAAGAAATCTTACTGATCCCAAACATTTGAATAGCAGTATATTATTATACTGCAAAAATGCTTTTCTTTCTTAGATTTGTTGTCTTGTTTCCAGCCAGAATATCTAAAAATTCTTAAATCAAGAAGGATATTTTTAGACAAGTAAAATTATTGTCTTGTAAAAAAAAAAAGAAAAAAAAAAATCAAAATTAAGTGTGTTTTTGCTTGAAACAAACAAAATAATCTGCCAATGGGGTAAACAAAACAAAAAAATCATTTTTCAATCAGAAAACAAGATTATTTTTCTCACCCCATTGGCAGATTTCTTTGCATGTTTCAAGCAAAAACACACTTAATTTTGACTTTTTTTCCCTTGATATAAGAATTTTTAGATATTTTGTCTGGAAACAAGACAAAAACTCTAGTAAAAAATGCATTTGTTTTTCAGTGAGAGGGACCCATTTAGACCAATATGAAAATGCATTTTATTAAATAACAGTCGTTTCGATTTGTTTTAGTCTTTTATCTTCTGCTGTGAAAAACCTATAGGTGAAAATACACTCTCAGGTGCTTTAGAAGGTTTTTCACAGCGATGCCATAGAAGAACCATTTTTGGTGCCACAAAGAACCATTCAGCAAAAGGTTCTTTAAAGAACCATCTCTTTCTTACCTTTTTATAATCTGAAGAACCAGCTTTCGCCACAAAGAGCCTTTTGTGAGACAGAAAGGTTCTTCAGATGTTAAAGATACTTTATGGAACCATTCAGACAAAATAAGGTTCTTCTATGGCATCGTGAAGCGTCTTTATTTTTAAGAGTGTAGAGTTTGAACTTGATGATGGATTGTCTATCTATAGGGCTCTATATATATAGCTCTATAGGTGCTCAAAATGTTATAATTTGGCATTTTAATTTCTATTGTCTAGTTCCCTTTTTGTCTCCTTCTGTCTCTTTGTGTCTTTGTTACCTGAGGGATTTTGGGCTCTCATAAACACACTCCCATTGCGACTCAGCTTCCCTTTGGAGTCGATGACGGATCGTCCGAGACTGAAGATGGACTTCCACTTCTTAGATTTTCCTGAGAATTTTCTTCTGTGTTGTGAGACATTTAAAAATGAAAAATGCAACTTTTAACGTACATATATGTATATACTGAAGAGTTGTTCATGTTCAAACCTGAAGTACACGTGCTACACTGCAAAAAAAAATTTTTTGTCTTGTTTCCAGCCAAAATATTTAAAAAATCTTAAATGAAGAAGGATTTTCTAGACTAATAAAAATCATTTTTCTTGTTTTCAGAAAGAAAAAATCTAAATTAAGTGAGTTTTTGCTTAGAACAAGCAAAATAATCTGCCAATGGGGTAAGAAAAAAAATCTTATTTAAACAGACAAAACAAGATATTTTGCTTACCCCATTGGCAGATTATTTTGCTTGTTTTAAGTAAAAATGCACTTAATTTTGACTTTTTTTTCCTGAATACAAGACAATTATTTTTACTCGTCTAGAAAATCCTTCTTGATTTAAGAATTTATTGATATTTTGGCTGGAAACAAGACAAAAAAATCTAAGCTTGAAAAGCATTTTTTGCAGTGTGAGGCCGCGATCACACCGAACGCGTTTTTGCAGTGAGAGGCGCCTTTTTTTAATGGTTTTCTGTTGGCAGTGAGCGTTCTGCGCGTTGCTTATGTGCCCTGGGCGCCTTGTGTTTACGCCGCCTGCTAGACCTTGAGTTTTTGCAGAAGCGCTCGCCTGAAGTTGAAAAAAAAAGCAACTCTGAGCGGAAAAACGCCCGACGTCATTTGCGGTTCTTCCATTGTCCAATCGAATGAATGGAGAGGCGGGTCTTCTGTTGTGGTGACGAAAGTTTACCGTTGCTTAAAAAGTCCGGAGACTGAAAGAATTAGAGGAGAAACTTTTGGTGTCTATCGTGGGTAACCCGGTGCTGTATTATTTAGGGTTTCTGCTAATATGACAGTTTACTTAACAGCAAAAAACTAAGATTTTAGAGCGCTGGCACTATAATCCTTTGATTTGATTGACAGGACAGCTGTTTTGGTCGTTGCCTAGCAACAGTCACCGAAAAAAGGCAGTGCCGTGCGCCTCGCGTTTTTAGAACTAAAAGACGCGTTCGGTGTGATCGGGGCCTAAGGAAAGCATGTAGGCTTGCATGAATATAAATGGTAAGAATATCCTACCTGCTGTCAGACAGGTCTATTACAGTATGATACATTGCAGCAGTGCTGGTATCTGGAAGGCTGTTCTCTCTCTGTCTTTCTCTCATTACTGGGTGGTTGGGACTAAGAGAGCGAGCCTGCGCCTCTTCCAGACTCATGAGCTTCATGGGGCCACAGGAGTGCTGTGTGCTGGCAGGCAGGGTGGCGTACTTCTCCCCACAGGCCATACTGGGGCCTACGAAACCATAAAAACCAGCTCAATGTAGCATGTCTTGAGAATAACACACAGAGCATCTCTCAAAAGAGGCCAAAGCTTTATTCTGTCAGTGCACTGCAAAAAAAAAGCTTATCTTACTTGGCATTTTTGTCTTGTTTCTTCTCAAAATATCTATGCATTTACTAAATAAGCAAAATAACAGAAGATGTTTAGTCTTATTTATTTCTGAAAAAAAAAAAAAAAATTAAGCGCAATTTGCTTAAAAAAAAAAAAATTATCTGCCAGTGGGGTATATAAAATACTCTTGATTTAAAAATAGTTTACTTACCCCACTGGCAGGTAATTTTACTTGTTTCCAGGGGGAAGAAAACTAAATTAAGTGCATTTAGCTTAAAACAAGACTTAATGGCCCGGTTTCACAGACAGGGCTTAGGTTAAACCAGGTTTAATTTAGGACATTTAAGTAATTTTTATTAACTTTCCCTGAAGAAAAGAAAAAACATTACTGGTGTGCATCTAGAGGCAAAACAAAGGCAATGATTTTAAAATCAGTTAGTGCAAATTTCTTTCAGTTTAAACAGCTCAGATTTACAGTTTAGTCTGGGATTAGATTTAAGCCTTGTCTGTGAAACCGGGGGAATATTTTATGTAATTTTGTTTATCTAGTAATTATATATCTTAGTTTAAGAATTTGCAGATATTTTGACTAGAAACAAGACAACAATACTTAGTAAGATAAGCCTTTTTTTTTTTTTTTTTTGCAGTGTATATATGATGAAAAAAGAAATGGAATTTCGTTCAGTGTTATTTTAGAATTATATATATATATATATATATATATACTTTTATAAAGGAATAGATTTCTTAATATTTTGAATGAGCTTTTTTATTCATATACTTTTAGTTTATTATATGAGACCCCAGAGCACAAAATCAGTCTTAAGTAGCACAGGTATGTTTATAGCAATAGCTAAAAATACATTGCATGGGTCAAAATAATTTTTTATGCCAAAAATCATAAGGGCATTAAATAAAGATCATGGTGCATGAAGATATTTTGTAAATTTCCTACCGTAAATATATCAAAACTTAATTTTTGATTAATAATATGCATAAAAACTTCATTTGAACAACTTTAAAAGCTATTTTCTCAGTATTTTAATTTTTTTGCACCCTCAGATTGCAGATTTTCAAATAGCTGTATCTTGACCAAATATTGACCTATCCTAAGCTTTAAATAAAAAAAAATGAAATAAATAAATAAAATTAACCCTTGTGACTGGTTTTGTGGTCCAGGGTCAAAAAGTATATTTTGTTTATATACTTTTGCTTTCACTCTACATTTTAATTTTAGTTACATTTTTAGCCATTTGTGGTGCACTGCAAAAAAACATTATCTAAAAATTCATAAATCAAGAAGAAAGTAAAAAAAATCGTGTTGTTTTCAGAAAAAACAAGTCAAAATTAAGTGCTTTTTATCTTGAAACAAGCTAAATAATCTGCCAATGGGGTAAGAAAAATAATCTTGTTTTCTGTTTGAAAGAAGATTTTTTTTTGCTTACGCCATTAGCAGATTATTTTGCTTATTCTAAAATTAATTTTGATAATTTTTACTTGTCTAGAAAATCCTTCTAGATTTAAAAATCTTTAGATATTTTGGCTGGAAACAACACAAAAAATCTAAGAAAAGCATTTCTTGCAGTGTGTCCATTTGTCATTTTTATCTTTCATATCTTACCAGAATATTACTCTGGTTATTTTCATTTCAGTTTTACAACCCTATTTCCAGAAAAGTTGGAACATAATACAATAAAAACCAGAATCAGTGATTTGTTTATTCTCTTTAACCTTAATTTAACCGACAAAAATTCAAAGAAAATCTACAGTGTTTTCACAACTTAGTTGTATTTTGTAAGAATAAACTCTTTTTGATTTTTGTTGGCTTCAACACTCCACAAAAGAGTTGGAACAGAGGCATGTTTACAACTGGGTTACATCACCTTTTCATTTTTTTAATCATTTTTAAACAGAATTCTACTTGCTACAGTTTCACAAGTGGACATTTTGATCCTCCTCTTCAAGACACCCCATACATTTTCAATAGGAGACAGATCTGAATTTCAGGCAGGCCAGTCAAGCACATCTACGAAACCATGCTGTCGTTGCATGTGCAGAATGAGGCCTGGCATTGCCTCGCTCTAATAACCATGGACATCCAGGGAAAGATGTCATCTTGATGGCGGCATATGTCTCTGTACAATCCCAATATATGCCTCAGCCTCAATGCTACCTTCACACATATGCAGGATGTACACTGCAAAAAATGCTTTTCTAGCTTAGATTTTTTGTCTGGTTTCCAGCCAAAATATCGAAAAACTCTTAAATCAAGAAGGATTTTCTAGACGAGTAAAAATTATCTTGTTTTCAGAAATAAAAAGGTCAAAATTAAGTGCATTTTTGCTTGAAACAAGCCAAATAATCTGCCAATGGGGTAAGAAAAATAATCTTGTTTTCTGTTTGAAATAAGATTTATTTTCTTACCCCATTGGCAGATTTTTTGGCTTGTTCTAAGCAAAAACTCAATTAATTTTGACTTGTTTTTTCTGAAAACAAGAAAATAATTTTTACTCGTCTAGAAAATCCTTCTTGATTTAAGAATTTTCAGATATTTTGGCTGGAAACCAGACAAAAAATCTAAGCTAGAAAAGCATTTTTTGCAGTTTATGACAGATGTTGGCTTGTGCAAATCTGGATGGTTTCTTTTGTCTTTGGCATGTCTGTTTTTCCCAAAAACAAGCTGAAATGTGGACCACATTGGTCTTTATTCAGACCATCTGAGATGAGTTTGTACTCAGCCGCATCTCTGAATCGATGTATGGCTTTCTCATTGCATAACAAATATTCAAGTAGCATTTCTTCATATGGCGACAGAAGCCCGTGTGGCTATATTTAACAGAGTATATGAGGGTTTGAAGGTTACGCACATTCAGCAGAGGTTTCCTGCCTTTCCCTGTACGGACTGAGATTTCACCAGATTCCCTACGGTACGCTAGATGGTGAAAGACATCAATTCTTTGCAATCATGCATTGAGAAATGCTATTTTCGAATGTCTTGACAATTCTCTCATTAAGTTTGGCACAAAGTTGAAAGCCAAGACCCATCTTCGGTGGATGCTTGCGTTTTTTACCCAATCATGTTATCACCTATTACAATACACTGCTTTTCTTACTTAGATTTGTGTTGTCTTGTTTCCAGCCAAAATATCTAAAAATTCTTAAATCAAGAAGGATTTTCTAGACGAGTAAAAATTATTTTCTTGTTTTCAGAAAAAACAAGTCAAAATTAGGTGAGTTTTTGCTTGAAACAAGCAAAATAATCTGCCAAAGGGGTAAGAAAAAAAAAAAAAAAACTTATTTCAAGCAGACAAGATTATTTTTCTTACCCCATTGGCAGATAAAAGTTGTTTTTACTAAAAACAAGACAATAATTTTTACTTGTCTTGAAAATCCTTCCTGATTCAAGAATTTTTAGATATTTTGGCTGGAAACAAGACAACAAATCTAAGTAAGAAAAGCATTTTTTGCCGTGTACAGCTGCTTATTGTTGGATGTTTAACTTGAATATTGCATAATCATTTCACTTATATTCTACCTTTGAATGTTTTTCAGTTAAATAAAGGTAAAAGAGAATGAAAAAAATCACAGATTATTATTCTTGTTCATGCTTTTTTTTAAATGTAGCTTTATTTTAAATCATAATAACCCTGTTTTCATCATGCACATTGCAAAAAATGCTTTTCTAGCTTAGGTTTTCTGTTTTGTTTCCAGCCAAAATATCTAAAAATTCTTAAATCAAGAAGCATTTTTTAGACGAGTAAAAATCATTGTCTTGTTTTCAGAAAAAACAAGTCAAAATTAAGTGAGTTTTTGCTTTAAACAAGCAAAATAATCTTGTTTTGTCTGTTTGAAATAAGATTTTTTTTTTCTTACCCCACTGGTAGATTATTTTGCTTGTTCTAAGCAAAAACTCACTTAATTTTGACTTGTTTTTTCTTAAAACAAGAAAATGGTTTTTACTTGTCTAGAAAATTGTATTGATTTAAGAATTTTTAGATATTTTGGCTGGAAACAAGACAAAAAAATCTAAGCTAGAAAAGCATTTTTTGCAGTGTAGTATCTGCTCAAAATGTTCAAAACACATTGAGTAGGTCTGTACTGTAGTGAATACACCTTTAACACTGTTATCAACAAGTAACCACACAATTGCATGCGTGTTTTTTTGTATGTATCTTGCCTATTGTTTTGTTGTTACATTTTTGGCTACAGATCTCATGCTATTGTATACACCCCACTCCAATTCTAAGCCCCGCTTCCTGACTTTATCTTCACAGCTGTCACGAATAGCACAGACAAACTCATTTAGTATAGTTATTATTATTAACTCCCAAACCTACACTCTTAAAAATAAAGGTGCTTCACGATGCCATAGAAGAACCTTTTTTGTCTAAATGGTTGCATAAAGAACCTTTAACAGCTGTTTCACAAAGGGTTCTTTGTTGATGAAAGAAGGTTCTTCTTTAGATGGTTCTTTAAAGAACCTTTTACTGAATGATTCTTTGTGGAACCAAAAATGGTTCTTCTATGGCATCACTGTGAAGAACCTTTTAAAGCACCTTTATTTTTAAGAGTGTAACCCTAAGAAAATGTTATGTATAGCAGTTGAGGAATTTTACTTGCATTCATACTAATATCACATACAGTGTTGGGGAAAGTTACTTTTAAAAGTAATGTGTTACAATATTGCCTTACCTAATAAAAAAAGTAACTAATTTCGTTACTTAGTTACACACTGCAAAAAATGCTTTTCTAGCTTAGATTTTTTGTCCTGTTTCCAGCCAAAATATCTGAAAATTCTTAAATCAAGAAGGATTTTCTAGATTAGTAAAAATTATTTTCTTGTTTTTAGTAAAAACAAGTCAAAATTAAGTGAGTTTTTGCTTAAAACAAGCAAAATAATCTGCCAATGGGGTAAGAAAAATAATCTTATTTCAAGCAGACAACTAGATTATTTTTCTTACTCCATTGGCAGATTATTTTGCTTGTTTTAAGCAAAAACTCACCTAATTTTGACTTGTTTTTACTGAAAACAAAACTATAATTTTTACTTGTCTAGAAAATTCTTCCTGATTCAAGAATTTTTTGAAATTTTTGCTGGAAACAAGACAAAAAATCTAAGTAAGAAAAGCATTTTTTGCAGTGCACTTATGGAAAGTAATGCATTATGTCACTTCCTATTACTTTTTCTAACTTGGGCTGGGCTTGCTTATTTGTTTTATTAATAACAAAAACCTCAAAAGTTCTATTTTTGGCAACTGTAAAAGCACTTTCAAACTAAAAGTGAAAGGAATGAGCCTCAGGCTAAAGGAAATACTGCAAAAATTATTTTTTGACTTAGATTCTTGTCTAGTTTCCAGCCAAAATATCAAAAAATTCTTAAATCAAGAAGGATTTTCTAGACGAGTAAAAATGATTATCTTGTTTTCAGAAAAAAACAAGTCAAAATTAAGTGCATTTTTGTTTAAAACAAGCTAAATAATCTGCCAATGGGGTAATTATTATTAGAGATTATTTTGCCTGTTCTAAGCAAAAAATCTGTTAATTTTGGCTTGTTTTTTTCTGAAAACAAGAAAATAATTTTTACTCGTCTAGAAAATCCTTCTTGATTTAAGAATTTTCAGATATTTTGGCTGGAAACAAGACAAAATCGAAGTAAGAAAAGCATTTTTTGCAGTGTATTTTTATTGCAAACACACTCCTCACACTATTTATACTACAAAACGGCAAAGAATGCAAACGTAGACGAATTGGGATGCAACTATACTTCACTTCTTGTGTGCTAAATAGGAATATGAGTGTAAAAGCAGGTCTAATGTAGCCTCTGTTCACATGCCCTAAACAAATCATCACAAACCGTATAAGACTGGAAGGCTTTCCACTGAGCATACTGTAAACTAAACTCTGCCCAAATGTAGGCTAATTCCCCTTCATGAGCTGTAATTTCCAATTACTCTATATCCCGTTTTGAGTTGTACAACATGGTTGCAGAATATGCCCAGATGGCATACATTTAACATAAAACCTCTTCTTACTATTACTTCCCTTGTCATTCAAAAATTACAGACGTCAGATAGAATATTCGCCGTGACTGCATTGCTCTACAGTGCCTTGCAAAAGTATTCATACCCCTTCATTTTTTTCACATTTTGTTTTGTTGCAGCATTATGTTAAACTGCTTTAAATTACTTTTTTCCCACATCAATCTACATCTCATACTCCATAATAACAAAGCACAAAACAGGTTTGTAACAACTTTGCAAATTTATTAGAAATAAAACACTGAAAAGATCCCGTTGCATAAGTTTTCATACCCTCTAAATGAGATTACACTCTAAATGTATCTCAGGAGCATTCATATTGCTTCTAGATGTTCCTACACTTGGAGTGGAGTTAAACTGTGGCAAATTCATTTGAATGAGTCTGATTTAGAAAGACACACACCTCTCAGAAAAGGTCTAACAGCTGAAAATGCAGATCAGAGCAAAAACCAAGATAACTGCCTGTAGAGCTCAGTGACAGACTTGCGTTAAGGCGATGATCTAGAGAAGAGTTCAGAAACAAATCTGCTGCATTGAAGGTTGACAGAAGCATTCTCCATAATGGAAGACGATTGGAACAACTAGGACTCTAGAAAATGTCCAAGCTGACAGAGATGGAGAGGTGAAAAGCTGAGGCAAAGAATGGCAGATAATTGCCAAATGCAGATGTGCAAAGATGCTCACATCAGACCCAAAAAGACTTGAGGCTGTAAAGCTGCTTCAACTATGGACTGAGTTATACTTATGCCATCTACTTATTTCAGTGTTTTATTTTTAATACATTTGTAACATTTGCAAATCTGGTTTTTGCTTTGTCATTATTATGGTGTGTGGAGTGTAAACTGATGTGGGGAAAAACTCATTTAAAGCAGTTTAACATAATGCTGCAACAAAACAAAATGTGAAAAAAATGAATACTTTTGCAAGGCACTGTAGTTACTGTAATGCGAGCTGTACCTTCTCTGGGTTTGGATGGCTGAACGTCCTGGTTGAAGATTTGCTCAGTGTGGCTGAGAATGAACTCCACGACGGACTGCTGGATCCGCACCTCCAGAAACGCTATATCACCATTGCAGGAGGGCACCTCTACCTCTTTGGAGCTACACCAAAGCCAAAAGAGAACTTAAAAATGGTTTATGATGTACAATGTTAAAAATAAAGGTGCTTCACGATGCCATAAAAAAACATTTGTCCAAATGCACTGCAAAAAAATGTTTTGTTGCTTAGATTTTTTGTCTTGTATAAATAATTGTCTTATTTTCAAAAAAAAAAAAAAACTAGTCAAAATAAAGTGCGTTTTTGCTGGAAACAAGCAATATAATCTGCCAATGCACTGCAAAAAATGCTTTTCTAGCTTAGCTTTTTTGTCTTGTTTCCAGCCAAAATATCTAAAAATTCTTAAATCAAGAAGGATTTTCTAAATGAGTAAAAATTATTGTCTTGTTTTCAGAAAAAAAAGTCAAAATTAAGTACATTTTTGCTTGAAACAAGCCAAATAATCTGCCAATGGGGTAAGAAAAATAATCTTGTTTTCTGTTTGAAATAAGATTTTTTTTTCTTACCCCATTGGCAGATTTTTTGGCTTGTTCTAAGCAAAAGCTCACTTAATTTTGAGTTGTTTTTCTGAAAACAAGAAAATAATTTTTACTCGTCTAGAAAATCCTTCTTGATTTAAGAATTTTTTGATATTTTGGCTGGAATCAAGACAAAAAATGTCAGTAAGAAAAGCATTTTTTTTTTCTTTTTTTGCAGTGTGGTTCCATAAAGAACCTTTCTGTTTCACTGTTCTTTGTGGCAAAATAACCTTTTGCCACAAATAACCTTTTGTGAAACTGAATTTTTTTTAATGATTATTCTAAACGGCACTGTACACTCTTAAAAATAAAGGTGCTTCACGATGCCATAGAAAGATTTTTTTGTCTAAATGGTTCCATAAAGATCTTTAAACATCTAAAGAACCTTTCTGTTTCACAAAAGGTTCATTGCGGCAAAAGAAGGTTCTTCAGATTATAAAAAGGTAAGAAAGAGATGGTTCTTTAAAGAACCTTTGACTGAATGGTTCCAATCGCTGTGGTTTTTAAGAGTGTAGCATGAATGCCTTTAAAGAAAATATCTCATCAATCATCAGCAGATTCATTAAAGCATGCATATAAACATTTTTGTTTAAATTGCATATAGTTGCAGGACAATGGGACAGTGGGTAATTGTGTACAAAAATGAAAGTAAAACCTCACCGGAGTAGATTTGGAGCCCACACCAGAGCAAGATTGCGAGTATGCATGTTGGTTTGGTGACTGAGGGTAGCTAAATTTGCCAAATGTTTGGTGAGGTATTCCAGAGTTCTAGAGACAAAAATAAATACATAAATTCACAAAATTCACGAGGTCACCAACATGCACTGTCTGCTTAATATCTGCTAACTCTTTACTGTGATGGTCTCCAAACAGGCATTCTATTGGCTATAAGTACACTCTTAAAAATAAAGGTGCTTTAAAAGGTTCTTCAGAACCATTTTTGGTTCCACAAAGAACCATTCAGTCAAAGGTTCTTTAAAGAACCATCTCTTTCTTACCTTTTTATAATCTGAAGAACCTTCTTTCGCTGCAAAGAACCTTTTGTGAAACAGAAAGGTTCTTTAGATGTTTCTTTATGGAACCGTTTAGATTAAAAAGGTTCTTCTATGCCATTGTGAAGCACCTTTATTTTTAAGAGTGTAACTTTGCAAGTACATGTCAACTTACTCTAACCCTAACAAGTCTACTAATACTCTACTAACACTTTAATGAGAGTTAGTAGACATACAGGTGCAACATTACTTATAGTCAACAGAATGTGTTAAAGGGACCATCAATATAAAGTAAAACCAATACAATACATTTCAACCATTTCTACCAGAAATTACGAACTCAATGAACTGACAACGAGCGATGTATTTTTACAGCATTTATTAGCCTTTGCAAATGTTAGTTAATAAAATGTTCACAGAACTTTAACTACGTTAACAAATACAACTTTTGATTTGCATTAGCTAATGTTATGAATATGAAGTTTGAGATTTTGGGCTTTTTGGTTTTTCATAAAGTGTTTTTTCAGACTAGTGGAAAGAAAACACCCAAAAGACACTGTTAAGTCTTTCTTTTATAGCACTTTATCTATTTGTGTCAATAGATTTCAATTACAATGCATATTTTTAAAGGCTGTTTTCTCAAAATGAGTTTTTTCTCCTACACTGAGCCATAAATCTCCACTTCAGCAGCACTTACACACACCAAACTTTACTTTTTTATTCCTGTCTATATCCTGAAGGTTTTTACAGAGGGATTTGTTCAGATAGAATTTGCTTGATTTTATACATTTTATTCCCCCCAAAATGGTAAAAATATAGTGTCCTATTTTAAGTATTTTCTGAATTATGTGACAAAATGAGATACCAAAATCCCCTCTGTAAAGACATTTGACTCTAATATGTCAAAAAAATTAAAGAGTTTTGAAACTGACTTCATCCAGTGTTTAGATCTTTGTACTAGAAATATGCAAATTAGCACGCATTTCATTAAATAATGCTCATTTGCATATTTAAACTTAACATTTTAGAAAACCTGTAATACAAAAAATGTTTGCAATTATCAATGTAATCAATTAACTGGGTAAGTAAGGTGATAACTATGAGTTAATTCTTTTACCCTATTCACCTGCAGTGTCTCGCATTAACTCGCGTAAAATTCTAAAACCTATATGACTTACTGTTTTTCTGAGGATAACAAATAGAGAAATGAAGACGAGTGCACTGGTCATTCTTTCGCCATGAAGTTATAATAAACAGAGCTTTCAAACACTAGTTAATACGTCAAGTTTTCTTAAGTCATCAGATCAAAAGACTGAAATATACATAATTACTCACTTATAATTTTCTTCTGCAGAACCGGATCAAACCGTTTTTGGAATGATTCATTCAAAGGTTAGTTTCCTTAAAGCATTATTACCCAGCTTTGAACTCTTGTTATCAACATTTTACCCCAAGTGAAAATTATTTTCTTGTTTTCAGAAAAAACAAGTCAAAATTAAGTGAGTTTTTGCTTAGAACAAGCAAAATAATCTGCCAATGGGGTAAGAAAATAAATCTTATTTCAAACGGAAAACAAGATTATTTTTCTTACCCCATTGGCAGATTATTTTGGTTTCAAGCAAAAATGCACTTAATTTTGACTTTATTTTCTGAATACAAGACAATAATTTTTACTCATCTAGAAAATCCTTCTTGATTTAAGAATTTTTAGATATAAAAGGGCTCTAAATAATCCCAGCCGAGGAAAAAGGGACTTATCTAGTGAAACATTTATAAACTTTTTTTAACCTTAAATGCTGGTATTGTCTAGCTCTGTGTGAACTCAAGCTCAAGACAGTTAGGGTATGTCTAAAAACTCCCATCTCATTTTTAATCCAACTTCAAAATCATCCTACATCACTGTTTTACCTTTTTGTTTTTTTGTAAAGGGCGTTTGATCATCTTTGCAGGCTCACTTTGTAAACACTGGGTTGGTACTTCTGCAGCAATGTACAGTAGGATGATTTTGGAAGTTGGAGAAGAAAACAAGATGGGCGTTTTCCGACATACCCTAACTGTATTCAACCAGAATATAAGGAGTTCATGCAGAGCAAGACAGGACGAGCATTTAAGGTATTTAAAGTACATAAATTGTCCCAATTTTTAGAAAATAACCAATCGTTTCACTAGATAAGACTCTGCTTCCTCGGCTGGGATCATTCAGAGCCCTTTGAAGCTGCGTTTAAACTTGGGGGCACCATAGAAGTCTATTATATGGAGAGAAATCCTGAAATGTTTTTCCTTTAGGACTAAAGAAGGAAAGACATGAACATCTCGAAGTCTACTTCTCCTTTAATTTCTCAAGGAATCCATCATACTATGGAAGTTAAGCAGCAAGATAGATTGTGGAATGGGAAACACTTCCCAGATCAGTTTTGTAAACTATAGATCAAATGATTCATTGGAAAGAATCCATTTAAATTCAGAAGACCGGTTCTTGAATAAGACTTCTGTCATCTAAGAGAGCTAGGGTGGATGACAAGATTTTCACTGCAAAAAATGCTTTTCTTACTTAGATTTTTTGTCTTGTTTCCAGCCAAACTATCTAAAAATTCTTAAATCAAGTCAAAATGAAGTGAGTTTTTGCTTGAAACAAGCAAAATAATCTGCCAATGGGCTAAGAATGGGCTAAGAAAAAAAAAACTTATTTTAAACAGACAAGATTATTTTTCTTACCCCTTTGGCAGATTATTTAGCTTGTTTCAAGAACGAACGCTCTTAATTTTTACTATTTTTTTCTGAAACAAGAATAATTTTTACTCGTCTAGAAAGTCTTTCTTGATTTAGGAATTTGTAGATATTTTGGCTGGAAACAAGACAAAAAAATCCAAGAAAAACATTTTTTGCAGTGTTCAGTCAGTAACAAATTATACACTGCAAAAAATGCTTTTCTACCTTAGATTTGTTGTCTTGATTCCAGCCAAAATATCTAAAAATTCTTAAATCAAGAAGGATTTTCTAGACGAGTAAAAATTATTTTCTTGTTTTCAGAAAAACAACTCAAAATTAAGTGAGCTTTTGCTTAGAACAAGCCAAAAAATCTGCCAATGGGGTAAGAAAAAAAATCTTATTTCAAACAGAAAACAAGATTATTTTTCTTACCCCATTGGCAGATTATTTTGCTTGTTTCAAGCAAAAATGTACTTAATTTTGACTTTTTTTTCTGAAAACAAGACAATAATTTTTACTCATCTAGAAAATCCTTCTTGATTTAAGAATTTTTAGATATTTTGGCTGGAAACAGCTAAGCTAGAAAAGCATTTTTTGCAGTGTATTCATGATATTTATGGTGCTTTTTTTATATGGTGCATTTTTAACTTTCAAAATAGTGAAAAACTCGCCAGAATATTCTTCAGACCTTTACCATTTGTGTTCCACATTAGAAAGAAAGTCATACAGGTTTGAAATGACATAGGAATAAATAAAGACGGAAAAAATGAACATAATAAAGGCACAGATGAAAGTAACCTCAGTAATGTCAGCTGTACCTGAAGTGGGAATCAGGAAGCTCTTTAATGACTCTCCTGATGTTTCGGAGTTGCTCCTGCTCCTCTTTAAATGACACTGCATCCTTCACACAAAAATACAGATGGACGAGCATTAATTCCTGGATGTCACAGTTCTGTCAGTTCATGTCTGTTCTATTGGTTTCTCCCATTGTCTCCCCCTGTCATTTTGTCATCTTTTGGTTTAGCCCTTCGTCAGTGTGATTCCCTGCACCTGTCCTTGTATGATTAGTCACCCTTTATAAGTTTGTCTTTCAGTTCAGTTGATGTCGGTCTTTATTTGATGTTACTGTTTCATGTGTGTGGATTATCCTGCCTGTTCCTGTCTGTTCCTTGAAGAAGATATTAAATATAGTGTTAATTGTTGATTCTCGACTTTGTCTCGTTCATCCAGCACGTCTATACCGTAACAGAAAGACCGACCAATACAGTTTACCCGGCACGTTTTCCCTGCGTTTATTTTTTCAGTTTTTTACTCAGTGTTTTGTTTTTTCTGTTATTATGGACCCTACTGTTCTCCTGATCCTCCTGAGGCAGGGGGAACGCTCTCTTGAGGACCACACACGTGAGTTTCTCTTCCTGGCGAACCAGTCACACTTCCCGGATAGCAGCCTATGCATCCACTACCGCTTAGGACTGAATTCCACCACCAAGGCGCTGCTATCCGGGGAGGGTCCTCAAGAGAGCCTGCCGGATTTCATTGAGTGGGTGCTGGCGTCCTGCCGATCATCCTGGACTGTTGACATCGTCAAGGAGGACGTCAGCCCCACTCCAGACCCAGAACCCAGCCAACCATCACCCCGACATGCGGAGTTGCAGCCCGAGCCCACCGCAGATGGAGAGACAGAGCCGAGAGCGATAGAGCCAGAGCCTGACCCATCTGACCAGGTGCGAGAGCCGACTACAACATCTGTGATGGTGGATTGCCACGTGGAGCAAGAGAGGGCGATAGAGAGCCCTGCCCACTGCACCACCGCTGAGGGTGAGCTTGGACTAAATTCTGGGGATTTAATAGACTTTTTCTCGGATCTCATCGAAGATAACTCTGGTAACTTAATTGACTTTGATATGGAAATATCCGTCTGTCCTGTCTGCCCGGAATTCCCACCCACCCACCCTCTGTCATCCGATGCCATGTTCGTCTGGCCGCCGCTGTCCCCTGACAGCCCCTCAGCTCACCCTCAGCCCACCACCTGTGCAGTGGGCTCGCCGCGGGACTGCCAGCTTCCATCGGCGTCTCGGCTGGAGGATCCCTCAGCTCCGCCTCCAGCCTCCGAGTCCAGGACTCCGCCTCGGCCCTTCGACCCCGCGGTTCCACCACGGCTCTCGACGCCCTCCTCTACACCGTCGCCCGTCGATCCACCAGCTCCACCGGGCTCCATCGTCTTTCCGGCTCCGCCCTGGTCAGTTGTCACCCCATCGTCACCTCAGGACTCTGCTCCTCCGGCTGTGCCTCGTCGCGCCGTCCCACCGGCTCCTTGGGACTCCTCCTTCCTGCGGGCACAGCCTCCATCCTCTGTCGCTCCGGCTCCGCCGCGGATCTCCGGGACTCCGCCTCCGCCTCGGGCGCCAGAGCCTGTTCCACCTTGGCCCTCTGGATCCTCGGCGTCACCCCAGATCATCGGCTCTCCGTCTTCGCCTCGGGCTCCTTCTCCATCTGCTCCGCCTCTGTCGGTCGGCCCCATGGAGTCGGCACGCCTTCGTCCACCATGGTTCCTCCCTCCGTCGGCTCCACAGTGGGCCGTCATCATGGCTGTGGTCTGGGTCTGTTCCTCCTGCCTTACGCCCCACCCATGTCCTCCCTGGCTCCTCCCTCCGTCGTCGCCCCTCTGGACTGTACTGTCTGTCACCTGGACTTTTGTTTTGGTCCCCCTCCTGGGGTGGCGTCCTCCGCCGAAGCCGCCATGGACATTTTCCTTTTTTTTCGCCCCTCTTTTCTGTTTTGTTTTTCTTTTTCTACGGCGCGAGGACGCGCCTATTCGGAGGGGGGCGTAATGTCACAGTTCTGTCAGTTCATGTCTGTTCTATTGGTTTCTCCCATTGTCTCCCCCTGTCATTTTGTCATCTTTTGGTTTAGCCCTTCGTCAGTGTGATTCCCTGCACCTGTCCTTGTATGATTAGTCACCCTTTATAAGTTTGTCTTTCAGTTCAGTTGATGTCGGTCTTTATTTGATGTTACTGTTTCATGTGTGTGGATTATCCTGCCTGTTCCTGTCTGTTCCTTGAAGATATTAAATATAGTGTTAATTGTTGATTCTCGACTTTGTCTCGTTCATCCAGCACGTCTATACCGTAACACTGGATCCATGGGTACATCTTCCTTTAATGTTTTAAATATGTGTCTATGGTCATGAAACGAATATTAAACTTATTATTTGTACAGCCACACTCTTCAAAATGTTCTTCACAGCGATGCCATAGAAGAACCATTTTTGGTTCCACAAAGAACCATTCAGTCAAAGGTTCTTTAAAGGACCACCTCTTTCTTACCTTTTTATAATCTGAAAACCTATAGCCACAAAGAACCTTTAGTCAAACAGAAAGGTTCTTCAGATGTTTAAGGTTCTTTAAGGAACCATTTAGACAAAAAAAAGTTTTCCTATGGCATCGCGAAGCACCTTTATTTTTAAGAGTGTACAGGAAACACATGTTTACTATCTAAAATATTACACGAGAACAAACCATCAACTTTATTAAGGCCTGAAATACAAAATAATAATTTAAAAAATATAATTTTAATTGAACAATTTATTGAATATGAATATGAAGCTCATAGTTGCGGAGGTAAAACCACTTTTATTAACACTTCAGTTTTATTCAGAGGCCCAAACTTGCAATTTGGTGCAGATTCTGATTTTTATATGGCCCAGAAATTAAATGAAATTCGGATAGCTTGTAATGTAAATCAATGAAATCTTTATAACAGTATAACAAATAATATACACTGCAAAAAAATGCTTTTCTTACTTAGATTATTTGGTCTTGTTTCCAGCCCAAATATCTACAAATTCTTAAATCAAGAAGGATTTTCTAGACAAATAAAAATTATTTTATTGTTTTCTGAAAAAACAAATCAAAATTAGGTGACGTTTTGCTTGAAACAAGCTAAATAATCTGCCAATGGGCTAAGAAAAAAACTTATTTTAAACAGAAAACAAGATTATTTTTCTTGTTTTAAGCAGAAACAAACTTAATTTTGACTTGTTTTTTCAGAAAACAAGAACATTTTTTTTTACTTGTCTAGAAAATCTTGATTTAAGAATTTGTAGATATTTTGGCTGGAAACAAGACCAAATAATCTAAGTAAGAAAAATGCAGTGTAAATATCAATTTTCACTCTATATCTCCTAATAATATGTTTTAGTAAGATGATATTTAAGTCTTTAGTTGTATATTGTATACTGGTCTATATTTTGTCTAATGCAGTGACATTCAGATATTTTAAGCATCTAAATACTGTTTTAACCATCATTTTAAAATGTTTTAGAAGTCTCCAAAACCTGAGGGGGTTATAAAAGTTATAAAAAAAATAACGTTTTATTTAAAGCTCTAGGCTATTCTCTGAGAAGCAGTCTGTTTTTCGGCTCTTCTAGTCTCGTCCAGCCCATCCCTTTTTGATCTGACAAACTTACAGTAAATTTCTTGTAGAGTTCATAAGTGAGGAGCGGGTTGGGCAGCTCTCTGAAGTACAGCTTGCATAGAGAGCCCACGCAGTGGATATCCTGAAGATACACTTCTTTCGTGAGGTCAGGACAGGTTTCAGAGCAAAACTCCTGTCTGTATGCACACAAACACACAGATACACACATTCACTACAAAGAAATGATTGTATGCATGATTTAAGCAAGAGTTTAGACAAGTTCAGTTTTATAGGAAACATTGTGCGTCATAATAATGTGAGTCAAAAAATTGCCCCACCTGAGTTTCTGAATGTTAGATGTGATTCCTGAGAGTCTGTAGATTCCATCCACAATGCCATGTTTCTCTATGAACTCTGCACAAGTCTTCAGAACGTAAGGAACTAGACAAAAAAACAGGACACATTTGTAAATGGTCTTTCAGATATAGAAATAAAACTTTGTTTATGAAAAGATCAGTTCACCAGTGTTGGGGGTAACGCAATTTATGTAATAATATGACTTTTTCCAAGTAACTACTAAAGTAACGCATTAGTTTTTAATTGACAAGAAAATATCTGAGTTACTTTTTTAATTAAGTAACGGCAGTCGTTTTTTCCACTCATTTATTGATTAAAAGCTCTCCTGTCTCCATGTTGAGAGAAATTGTGAGTAAGATGTTACTTTAGTTCTAGAATAAATGCGAACATGCGTTAATTCATCTAACTCACTAAAAAACAGAAATTCAACACAAAGCTGCAATAATTAAATATGTTAAATAATACAAATATCCTTTATGTATTTAATCCCATTTTATTAACCGATGTCTTTGCTGCCGACCTTCGATGAACCAATTCATCCATACTAATAAGCAAACATTACTCAAGATAATCTAACATTTGTTTTCCTTGTTTTATTGCTGAAGAGTTGACATTTGTTCTTCTGCGGTCTACTGTACAGACGTCAGTTTACTTTTCTCTAAACCTGAGGCTTTTGCTGTGAAAAGGCTTTTACATTTGACAAAAATACAACTTTTTATATTAAAAACAAACAAGCAAGCCCTGGCCAGATTTTAAAAAAGTAACTTAAAAGTAATGTAACGCATTACTTTCCATAAATAGTAACTCAGTAACGTAATTAGTTACTTTTACTTTTAACTCAATATTGTAATGCATTACTTTTAAAAGTAACGTTCCCCAACACATGCAGTTCACCCAAAATGACACTTTAGTCATCATCATATCAACAAAAGACTTTTTTTCATCATGGAACACAGATAATATATAATATAACATATAATAAAAGCACACCATGAAAGTTACTTTGCAGCATATATGCCTTGCACTGCAAAAAAATGCTTTTCTTACTTGTTTCCAGCCAAAATATCTAAAAATTCTTAAATCACGAAGGATTTTCTAGACAAGTAAAAGTTTTCAGAAAAAAAACCAAGTCAAAATTAAGTGAGTTTTTGCTTAGAACAAGCAAAATAATCTGCCAATGGGGTAAGAAAATAAACCTTATTTCAAACAGAAAACAACATTATTTTTCTTACCCCATTGGCAGATTATTTTGCTTGTTTCAAGCAGAAATGCACTTAATTTTGACTTATTTTTTCTGAAAACAAGACAATAATTTTTACTCGTCTAAAAAATCCTTCTTGATTTAAGATTTTTTTTAGATATTTTGGCTGGAAACAAGACAAAAAAAAAAAGCATTTTTTTGCAGTGTAGAATGAGAAAATGTTTTTTGTTTTTTTTTTTTGAGTCAGGAGAAAGTGTGTATGGTTTGGTTGTGAGCACTTTAATGGCAGTCAAAGGAAAGGTCCATCATTTTTTTCCAGACATCTTTTCATCAAATAGATCAAATGTCATGCAAAAGAACTGCATGCCAGTTTTGAAGTTAATTGCAACAACTAGAGTACAAAATGTAGCTATTTTCATGTTTTGTTGTGTTGCAAGTGGCTTAACCCTCCCGTCATTATGTGTCTTCAGACAGAGCCAATTCATACAACTTTGAATGGATATTCCTATCCACATTTGGCAGTTTTCCTTTGGTATGCAAAAACAAAAATTCTTAAGTTTCCCTACAATAGAAATCAGCCTTCCAGGCGTGCGTGCTTCAAAAGCATCATTAGTTCCGTCATTAGCAAAATAGTCCAACGTTTTGGTGTTTCTTGAAACCATATTTCCAACATACATTTGCCAGCACCATTGCAAAGTTGTGTCATTGGAATTAAAACTGTAAAATGTAATAAGTTGACTTTGCACTAAAAAAAAACAAAGTAAAGTGAAATAGAATTAGTATGTTGTACTGACAAATGTTTAGCTAGTATAGTTTACTTACACAAGAGTTCTAGTAACTAAAAAAGAACTGTAGGGGGTACTTGATTCTTTACTTTAGGTTTACTCTAGACTTAATATTGCTACTCACTGATTTCCAGAGAGCATTGATTGAATATATTATGCAATTGCTTTGTTTTACTGTTGTTTTTACTCGCCAGTTGTATTTGCTTTCTTGTGTCAGTAGCACAACAAAAAGAGCAAATAAAATGGTTATTGTTACAATTAATAAAAATAAATGAAATGGAATTGTTACCATTGTTGTGATTGGCGTGTTGAAGGTTAAAGTCTGTGTGTGACTCGAGCATATTAACGCAAATATTAAAGGACTGTATCAACCCAATTAAAAGCTTCTCAAGGTGTTTATAAAGAACAATAAAACAGCAAAGGATCATTAGTAAACATGTAAAATACAGCTAAAAACTCTGATTTCATGATGCATTGCTGCATCAACAGGAAAAAAGTTATAATAAAATAAAGTTCCAAGTGCCCCAAAAAAGTTAGACTAATCACTATAATGGTAAGTTTATTTATTTTTAATTCAATATTAATTTATAAAATCAGCTTATGTGATGTACTCTCAAATATTTCAGTTGTATTGAAAGTTCAACATTCAAGATCATGTAAGAAAGAAACGTCAGACATGGAGGAAATTATTAAAAAATGTCTATTAAGAATCGCCCCACCTCAAAAACGTTTCTTTTCTTCCTCTTCTGTTGTTATTCTAAGTAAGCGTTACTCGAAGCAGTAAGTAAATTATTTTACTTGCATTGAAAGTAGCTGTAACTTAATAAACCCTAGTAAGTATAGCAACTAAGTAAAGATAACTAACTATATCTAAGTAAAGTAAACTATTGGATTTTACAGTGATATACAGATTGCAATCTGTGGTTAGAAGCATGTTTTCTTGTTAGAGATATGGACTCAAATAGATCATGCTCTTGAGCAAATTAAACAAGCTTACATGTAGTGCATTCTATTTCATTGCTAAATTTCATTTAAATATAAATGCATTTTATGCTACATATTTTAGCTCTCACCAATCTTGTTTGTAAAGAGCGCACTTGTGCCTAAAGACATATAAGAGAATCCTGGATCATGATTTAAGAGAGAACCTTTCAGAAAATGATTGATGAAGAGCCTAAGTGTGCCGACTTTTTTCTGTTTTCATTATTTATCAATATTTTTTTGTCGAACACCCCATTTGAGAGTTTTTCAGCGATGCATGTGCTCAGATGCCATGCAAAAGCATCTCAGAGAAAGTACGCTGCGGACAAAGCTGCTGACTGAAGAAACCACACGTGTACAGGAATAAAGTGTACATGATTGTTAACATGATACAAAATCAAGAACGCCTTCTGTTGTTTGTGCAAATGAACTATAATAATCCGACATTATGTCACTGTACAGGATACACACCCCAGGTTATTAATTCTGTGGTTTCATATGATCTGACGAACGACCTAGAAGCAGATGGTTAAGTAGTTCATGTTTGGTATTGTGTACTTTGCAAGTCCCAACAAATGTAAGGACATTATGTGCTCATACGTAAATGGTTTGGTTTGGCTCATCATCCCTTCCATAGCATGGCTTCTCAATGATCTAGGCAAATTTTGGTGAAGACTGGATGAACAAAAATGTAAAAAGACTGTCCTCTATCTGTGTGCAAAATATTACAACTTTTACCATCTAGTTCACTTACACTAACAATTACATGAGTAACCATTACTGACATACACTCTTAAAAATAAAGGTGCTTCGCAATGCCACAGAAGAATCTTTTTTTGTCTAAATGGTTCCATAAAGAACCTTTAACATCTGAAGAACCTTTTTATTTCACAAAAGGTTCTTTGCGGTGCACTGTAAAAAAAATAAAAAAATGTTTCAACCTAAAAAAGTAAGTGTTTGTGCTGCCTTGAAATTTTAAGTTTACTCAACTCAAATATCCACGTTTTCATATAGTATAACTTAACATTTCATGTTGACTAAACTTAAAATTTTAATGCAGCATGAACACTTACTTTTTTAAGTTGAATCAACTTTTTTTGTTACAGTGTGAAAGCTGGTTCTTCAAATTATAAAAAGGTAAGAAAGAGATGGTTCTTTAAAGAACCTTTGACTGAATGGTTCTTTGTGGAACCAAAAATGGTTCTTCTATGGCATCGCGGTGAAGAACCTTTTAAAGCACCTTTATTTTTAAGAGTGTACAAGAATACAGAACTACATACAAATAATGTGCGTAATATTAACTCTGGAAATGTTTAGTGAAGAGTGTTGGAGTTCAAAGTGAAATCTTTAACTGTCGAATTTAAACTCGTTCAAGAATATTTGGGTATGTACTGTAGTTGACTTTGGCTCTGTGTGACAAATAGTTGGAAGATTTTGACAGTAAAACCAAAACTCTTTACCCTAAAGGTAATACTTTGAAGTCAAAAAGCAATCGTAATTTTGTTATGTAGCCAGGAGCAATTGAAATGTATCATCAGTGTTGGAGAACATTACTTTTAAAAGTAATGCATTACAATATTGAGTTACTCCCTAAAAAAAGTAACTAATTACGTTACTGAGTTACTTTTTATGGAAAGTAATGCATTACGTTACTTTTGCATAACTTTTTAAATCTGGCCAGGACTTGCTTGTTTGTTTTCAATATAAAAAGTTATATTTTTGTCAAATGTAAAAGCCTTTTCACACCAAAAGCCTCAGGCTTAGAGAAAAGTAAATTGACGTCTGTACAGTAGACCGCAGAAGAACAAATGTCAACTCTTCAGCAATAAAAAAAAGGGAAAACAAATGTCAGATTATAATAAAATAAAATGGGATGAAGGATATTTGTATTATTTAATTATTGCAGGTTTGCGTTGAATTTCAGTGTTTGTATTCATTTTGAAGAACACTGGATCTGTTTTTTTAGTGAGTGAGATGAATTAATGCATGTTCACATTTATTCTAGAACTAAAGTAACATCTTACTCACAATTTCTCTCAACATGAGGACAGGAGAGCTTTTAATCAATAAATGAGGGGGAAAGTAACTGGTGTTACTTATTTGAAAAAGTAACATTTTCTTGTCAATTAAAAAGTAATGCGTTACTTAGTTACTTGGAAAAAGTATTATTACGTAACTTGCGTTACTTGTAATGCATTACCCCCAACACTGTGTATGATATCTATAACAATTTAATAACATACCGATGTTAAGTATTGCAATGCAAAATATATAAGAAACATATTAACTCAAGTCTGTGTCCTTAACCTTTTAAATAATCTGTATGTTCGTTTCTGTTCTCCCTCTTTGCAACAGTGTTTCATGTAGACTACAGTACTATTACACCGTCCTTCCTTTATCCTGTCAGGCCGCTTATTGTGGAGAAGGTGGGCCAGGGCAGGAAGTTAAAAATGGTTTGTTTGTTTCAGAGGAAACCTGACACACCCAGGCCTTGCAGCTGGTATTACTTATGACACTTCCTCTTATTCTAAAAGGCCTTTGGAAAGTTCCCACCCAGCTTCATCACTTCCTTACCATACCTTCAGCCATGATATCTTTAAACTGTAGATTTATTTATACTTATTATAGTTTAGGTTACATCTCTAAATAGACATCATCAGGATGAGCTAGAATTTCAAAGTTATTTAACCCTGAAGTCTCTGACTTTAATTTACCGTGCTTCTTTCTACCATAGCAAGCAAATGGAGAAATGACGTTCTATATCATGAAACTGAAGGAAACAAAGGAAAACGGACCATTTGAGCTCCATCTATTCTTCCATTCATCCATCCGTTTTCTAGTCTTATCATATGCCAGAACCAGGTTTGATGTTATCAATGCATCATCATGTGAAATGTCAAATTTTGGCCTGTTCTTTATAGAAAGTCATCTTTTTATCAATTCGGAAACCACTGGATCTGCATGAAGTACACTTTCACACAACACACTTTAAAAAATAAAGGTGCTTCAAAAGGTTCTTTAAGCAATGCCATTGAAGAACCATTTTAGGTTCCACAAAGAACCATTTCTTTCTTACCTTTTTATAATCTGAATAACTATATTTACCACAAAAAACCTTTTGTGAAACAGAAAGGTTCTTCAGATGTTAAAGGTTCTTTATGGAACCATTTAGACAAAAAAGGTTCTTCTATGGCATCGTGAAGCACCTTTATTTTCAAGAGTGTACGCTTGTGTCATTTGGGACCTTGAAACTTTAAACCCTATTGACTTTCACCGTCAACCATTAAAAGACATTTGTGAGTAAAGCAATTTCATTTTTAGAGTGATATTACCTTTAATTTTTCATTGGTTTTACTTGGGGTTTCCAGTTTGTGTTCCAATGTACTTTCAATTGTTTTTAACTACTTTTTTATACTTAATCGCAACATTGTCAACAAAGTTTTGTTCTAATATCAGGTGAGGATGCTTTCAGAATAAGAACTTCTCTTGCTTGGGAGATGTGGAGTGGTAAATAGAACTATTATCAATTGCTGACGAAATAAAATACCAGTAATTCATTTGCAAAAGAATTAAAAGTAGGCTTACACTCACGATGCCATGGAAGAACATTTTTTGTCTAAATGCTTCCATAAAGAACCTTTAACATCTGAAGGATCTTTCTGTTTCACAAAAGGTTCTTTCTGGTGAAAGAAGGCTCTTCAGAAAATATAAAGGTAAGAAAGAGGTGGTTCTTTAAAGAACCTTTGACTGAATGGTTCTTTGTGGAACCAAAAATGGTTCTTCTATGGCATCGCTTTGAAGAACCTTTTAAAGCACCTTTATTTTTAAGAATATACAATGCTTCACTAAAAAAATGTGTTCCTAATAATTCACAGTAATGAAAAAGACATTGGTAGCACTTTATTTTAAGCCTATAGTATTAGACTAAAATGTAAGTCTGAGTCGTTTCAACTGAGAGAAACTTAAAATATACCAGTGCCTTTGTTTTGTCTCAAGATTCACACCAGTAATGTATTTTTCAAAGCACATTTATTAAAAAAAATAAATAAATACTTAAATGTCCTAATTTATCTGTGGCCTAATTAAGCCCTGTCTGTGAAACCGGGCCATTATGTACTTAACCTACTGCTAAACCTAACCTTAACCCATGTAGTTACTTTATATTACTAGTAGTTTGGGGTAAGTACACTGTAAACGCTGCAAAAAATGCTTTTCTTACTTAGATTTTTTTTTGTCTTGTTTCCAGCCAAAATATCTACAAATTCTTAAATCAAGAAGGATTTTCTAGACAAGTTTTCAGAAAACTTCATTTCAAACAGAAAACAAGATTATTTTTCTTACCCCATTGGCAGATTATTTAGCTTGTTCCAAGAAAAACACTTAATTTTTACTTTTTTTTTTTCTGAAAACAAGACAATAATTTTTACTCATCTAGAAAATCCTTCTTGATTTAAGATTTTTTACATATTTTGGCTGGAAACAAGACAATCTAAGTAAGAAAAGCATTTTTTTGCAGTGAATACACATACTGTAAAATAAAGTGTAACCAAAACCAGTCTGAAACCAAATAAACCACCCAGAGTCTTACTTAACTAAAATCTGAACCACAAATCTTTTACCAAAATGTGCATGCATGAAAGAACTTTCATAAAGTGAATTTCATTATCCATATAACTGTGGAGAAATCAGCCTAGAGGATCCTTTCACACACAATACCACACATCCCTCAGCGAAAGCAAACATTTTTTGAAGAGAATTAAAGAAAGCAAAAAAGAAACATTAAAGAAACTACAAGAAAAATGGGGGGATTCAGGGATTTTAGAAAACCCAGATCAATTGCTATTCATAAATTCAGCTTTGGACGCAGTGGAGACCTCCAACAGGATGGATGAATGAATGATTGTTCTCTGACAGGAAGACGACTGAGAAAAGCTCTCATTCTGACCTGCCAGCAGAGATGTTTCCAGTGTTTTACAGTTATTGGTAAATCCTGCTTAAGCTTAGTAAGGAGATGCTGACATCTGACATAAATAACTGGCTTGTGCTGTGTTTTGGATGCCAGTTCTGTTATTACACAGTAGTCAAATCTTCTTTATTAGCAATACCTACAAAACTCTCTGCGAAAATGCACAAAATAAACAGGCCTTTCAAGAGGGCGAATTCATCCTAAATGTATTCTGCCTTTCCATTTCGGTGTTTTTGGAAGCACTTTTTGATATCACGCAATGGGGTAATGGATATTGCTTATAATTAGTGTCTATTCCACATTAACAAGTTGCCAGTGAGTGACCCAAAGGTGACTGTGGCATGCACTCTTAAAAATAAAGGTGCTTCACGATGCCATAGAAGAACCTTTTTTGTCTAAATGGTTCCGTAAAGAACCTTTAACATCTGAAAGGTTCTTTGTGGCGAAAGAAGGTTCTTCAGATTATAAAAAGGTAAGAAAGAGATGGTTCTTTAAAGAACCTTTGACTGAATGGTTCTTTGTGGAACCAAAAATGGATCTTCTACACTCTTGAAAAAAAAGGCTCTTCACGATGCCATAGAAGAACCTTTTCTGTTTAAATGGTTTCATAAAGAACCTTTAACATCCGAAGAACCTTTCTGTTTCACAATAGGTTCTTTGTGGCGAAAGAAGGTTCTTCAGATTATAAGAAGGTTAGAAACCTTTGAGTGAACACTGCAAAAAATGCTTTTCTATCTTAGATTTTTTGTCTTGTTTCCAGCCAAAATATCTAAAAATTCTTAAATCAAGAAGCATTTTCTAGACGAGTAAAAATTATTTTCTTGTTTTCAGAAAAAGCAAGTCAAAATTAAGTGAGTTTTTGCTTAGAACAAGCCAAAAAATCTGCCAATGGGGTAAGAAAATTATTTTCAAACAGAAAACAAGATTATTTTTCTTACCCCATTGGCAGATTATTTTGCTTGTTTCAAGCAAGCAACACTTTTTTTTCTGAAAACAAGACAATAATTTTTACTCATCTAGAAACTCCTCCTTGATTTAAGAGTTTTCAGATATTTTGGCTGGAAACAAGACAAAAAATCTAAGCTAGAAAAGCATTTTTTGCAGTGAATGCTTCTTTGTGGAACCAAAAATGGTTCTTCTATGGCATCGCTGTGAAGAACCTTTTGAAGCACCTTCATTTTTAAGAACGTAGGGAAAAACACTCCATAAGATATTTAAGTAATACAGGAATTTCTAATTCAATTCTAATACCATTCTAAATAATCCTTTGAAATGGTGATTTCTTAGTTAAACATCACAATATTAGGATATTAGAATAGAATCTTACTTCAACACAGAAAATGAACCAGATCCTTCAGGATAAAAATCTTAAGAGCATTTATAGTCATTCTGTCTGTCGCGGTGATCAAAACATGTGAGCAGACAGGATCTAAAACAAAAGACTGTTTCACAGTTACAGACTTCTGAACTCTGTTAAGTCACATGGATCTGTCAAACTACCGGCGACTTCACACTGTTTCCAGATCAGTATGGTTTTGTTTCTTCTAACATTAGAGCTTAGGACATGGAGAGGAAAAGCTGTTTCTGGATCAGCATGAGGATGCAAATCATAGACGATATCTAGTAAAATTCATAATCATAACACACATTTGAGTTATAAGTTCATAAGTTCATATAATCACTTTGTTGCTTTCCAGTTGCCTTGAACAAGCTCCTTAGTATTTTGCTGATGTTTTATAATTTTGAATAAACATATTGGCAAATTTAATGTGAATAGTTTATCTTTAGAATCTAGTCCTCCCTTTTTCTCCTCCTCTTTTCTCTCTTCCTCTTCCTCCGAACATTTCCTTTGCTCTTTATTTTCTTTCAGTGCTTCATGTGTGTTTGCTAAATCAAAGCGCTTACATTCAGATTTCATACAGATTTAATTTCTACCCAAAGTTGAGATTTATACCTCAGGGTTAAGAGAAAAGAGTAGACCGCAAAGACTCTGAATAAAGTATCTTCTGTTTCAAAAGCTCTGAAACACAGACACATCACCCATCCAGCAGTGGAAATGGGTGTTGGTTTATTACACGTAGCTAATGTTTACGTAGAGGCCCTGGCTTCTGCTCCAGTGTGGCTTCGTAATAAAGTAAACTTATTATGACGGCCGGGGCTTTGAAAGAAGAGGCAGCCGTTATATGAATGGCCAGAGGAGGAGTGAGTACGGAAAAGAGGAATTTACCGTCTTGTCCTGAGTTCTGCAGATGTTCAGTCAGGTCACAGCCGAAAGCATTTTCAGTTCCTTTCCTTTTGGACTTCAGCTTAGCAGCCTTGTTCTTCATCAGGCTTCAGTAAGTAATCCAGATCAGAGGAAATACACCTTAAAATCAACCATTGGCCCCACGACGCATGGGATGGGACGGGGGGAATGTGGTCAGAGAGAAAGTAGAAAAAGAAAACCCCCAAATCAGGAAGTCCACGGTGTTAGACAAAAGAAATCATCCGCTCACATCTTGACCGAGCCACCAAAGAGCTGGTGTGGGCGAAGAATTCTGGAGCGCGGTACACGCCCAACGTCACTTCATCATCAGGCTCTCTCCTCCCTCGTGCCCTTCTCCAGATTGTGAGGTGAGGGTCTGCGTCGCGTCCGAGGCCAGAAGTTACAACTCAAAGTCCCTTCCAGAAAAGAGTTTCCTGCTCTTTCTACTCTCTTTCTATTCTGTCTATCTATCTATGCTTTTTAACGTTCCACGTTGTTCAGGAGGTCATGGTTCTGCTGTTGAGTGGAGGCTTGAAATGTCAGAAGTTTTTGCGAAGGGGAGGGCAGAGGAGCGAGGGGAGGGGAGAGAAATAACTGCCTGCTTTTTCTTCAGCGCTTCGGACATTACTGAACCCCTTTCACCCAACCCCCCCACCCCGCTTTCTCTCTTCCTCCCTCCCTTTTCTTTTTTTCTTTTTTGTGACCATGGCTCCAACAGGAAACCTGCTCTCTGCCTTCCTGAATGCTTCCAGAATACACAATTTCCTGTGAAGGGAACCTTGTTTGGAAAACAAAAACAGACCGAGAGAAGGACGTCGCAAGATGGGGAGAGAGAAAGGCAGAAACAGATAGACAGAGAGGACGCGGAAAAAGCTGGAGAATAGAGAGAGGGGAACACACAAGGTTCCCGTTATCCACGGCTTGTTAGCCATTTTGAGCGTTTCTACAACCGCCGGCACTTTTATGTCCGAGGGGCTGATTTTTATTAACACGACGTTATCCACGTTTCTGATTGACGTTAAAACCATTTATTTTTCCAAATGCCTTTTATGTATAGATTTTATTGCTTTACTCTTGTCGCAGACTTCGGCCGTAAAATGTAAAACCCATCACACTAGGGGAGACTATGGCAAAAATCATAATCACAATTATTTTGATCAATATTCTAATCATGATTATTTAACACAATTATGAGTGGGTCCGGAGCTTTATATGATTGATTCATTTAAAGATACCAAAGAATTAAGCATGCTTTGTTTCTTATAAAAACTACAAAGTCCCTCTGTCAAGAGCAGTGAGGGATTTAGTCTTTGTCTTTTGTTGTTTGATTAACATTAAGCACAAAGACGGCAAAAGGAATATTACTTGTGGCCGCTTTAAGAGCTGCATGGATCCAATATACTGTTACACACGTATTTTCATTTTCAACTATTCATGTTCATTTGAGACATAACTGATGAAGGTTTACACGAAAGTCACCAAACGCCACATTTTGACACATATTTGCATGTATTTGACCGTTCATAAGCTAAACACATCTTAAGCCAAACGTTCACTTTACTTGTCCATATTCTGTTCCGTCTCTGAGCGCATACACAGAACAGCGCAAATAAACTTTAGTGCTTTTAAAAACACAACTTTTTTCTGATTCTGGGCTTTTATCGAGGAGCAAAAGCGTATAAAAGGGGCGGAATCAGGAGCAATAATCGTTTTATCTGAATTATTGTGTTTTCATAATTGTTTGAAGCTGAAATCGAAACTGAATTTTGATTAATTTCGAAGCCCCTACGTCAGACCACTTCAATATTTTTCATATCCCTGCTGAAGAAAACAGCTAAAACCCACTGGTCAACCAAGCTGGTTTTAGCTGGTCAGCAGGCTGGTTTTAGATGGGTTTTGGACAATTTTCCAGCCTGGTCAATCTGGTCTTAGCTGGTCAGGTTGGGAGACCAGCTAAAAACAGCTACTTCCACCTTAAACCAGCTCAGCCGAGGCTGGTTTTAGCAGTTTTTTTCAGCAGGGATGAAAATGTTTTATATTAGTTTTTACATGCAGCATGATGCCCATCACTGTCAAAATGTTTTGCCACTTAAAATATATTTTAAAAAGTTAGTGTTTTGTACAAAGAGTCAAATATGTAGGAAATAATTGACGATGGGCCGTTGAATGCTTATAAAATAATGCACACCAAGGTGGTGATGCCTTAGAATTCAACGGCATCCGCTTTTACTATGGTTACCACACCTCAAGACATTGATGATATATTTCAAGACATTTGTCTGGTTTTTGTCCTTAAAGGGGTCATCGGATGCCCATTTTCCACAAGCTTGTATGATTCTTTAGGGTCTTAATGAAAAGTCTCTAATATACTTTGGTTAAAAATTCTCAATAGTAATGTAGTAGTGTAAAAAAACCTTTTCACCCTTTTTGTCAAAATCAGCTCTGCAAAATTTCAGCTTATTTTAAGACATGGCCCCTTTAAATGCCACCGAGCTCTGCTCGCCCCGCCCCTCTCTGGGATTATGTTAACTTTAGCCAGCGAAACTTGCCAACAAGCACATTATTAACAAAGGCCATTTGCAAAGATGCATAAAAACCCCTTCTACTCATTTCTGCTGTGGGTGAAGCTGCATCAGGAAAGATTCGCACGAAAATAGACGCATATGTAGATCGGGATCGGCGCTTTCCATTTAAAAACGAAAGTTATGTTAAACCTCTGCGTCTTCAGCGGCTCAGATGTCGGGAGTAAATGACGACTGCTATGTTCATTATTACATCCAACAACAGAACACCTCAATCGCTCAATTAGAGTCTTCCTCTGCACCTGAGTCACACAATGGTGATCGTATTCGGACTGTTTCAGTTCGGTGAGGGCGGGGCTAAGGTAAGGCGCTCATGTCAATCAAATGTGTTTCGTCACAACGACAAGAAGCTGATTTTAAAAAGGGGATATTACTTTTAAAGATTAAAAAAAAACACTGGGTGGATTTTTATCATTGTAGGGTGGTTGTGTTCACAAACGCACATTAATGTTCAAACAACATGGAAAAGTTAGTTTTGCACCCGATCACCCCTTTAAAACACTATTGTGAGTAGGATTATTTTCTTACGCAGCTCATCCAACGCCTTTGTTGCTAATTCCAAAACGTAATTTTAGACCTAGTAATGACACTTGAGCTGTTGATAGCAAACTAATGCAGTTAATAATGAAGTTTAGACAGACTGGCAGACAGAAAGAGAGAGGGAGAGAGAGATTAAACTCGTGAATTATCTCTCTCAAGTCTGCGCGTCTCTCAGAAGTGATTGGCAATATTCTCTCTACTAATAGTGAAATTTAAAGCACATTTTCTTCAAGACCACGCTGTTGTTACCTCACTTGTGAGAAATTTCATGTAGCTTTTAAGTTGTTAATCGAGTAACACTAACAACATTAGCGGATATGTTAACATGTGTGCAATAGAGAAATAGAGTATGTGTTTTCGTACATAATAAAATGTAATATATTTTGGCAAAAACATGGAAATAATCTGTCATTTTTATCCTATTGTTTACTGTATTCATTTTTTTGGCCAGTGTCATTGTGGGTTTTGGTTATTTTGCCGTTTTAGGCTGTAAGGACCTTTTAAATAACTAAAATGGTGTGGAGAAGTGATATAGGCATGTGATGGGGTCATGTGCTGCCTGGAACTACATTCGCGTGCGTTTCCCTGAAAATATTGCACACCATTAGAACGTTCCTTGATTAAAACACAAATGCAGTGCAAATACGCGAATAGAGTCGAATTTGCGGCGGGCGACGCAAATGATGAGAAATGCGTGACGCGTTTGCCGCAAATGTGCGATATTCGCCTCAATCGCGTCTTTTGTCCAAGTTTAAAAATTTCAACTCCAGCTAAAAATTTGCATGACGCGAATCAGCTAAGAGTTTATTGACTGCTCCGGGTTGAATCAGAAAATGGAATTGAGCATTATTGTAGACTTTCTTCCTGAACAGAAAGAATGCATTGCATTTCTGGCCTCCGTTGTTTCTAGTCAAATTACTGTATATTCCGAGTTAATAATCTAATATTAAACCTGTTCAAATGTTATTAAATATCCATAGCGCCATCACTTTGCAATGTTGCAATGACCTTCATTTGTCAGTGCCTCACTTTATAGCCTTGTTCAGACTGTCAGTCCAAATCCGATTTTGTCCATATCTGGATAGAATCGGATCTGAATAACTGACTGTTCACACAGTCCTATGGCAATTGTTCAAATCCGATTTGTGTGTCCATATGCACTCTTGCGTTTTACGGAATGTGCGTTGGTTTCTATGGCAATGCCGTTGTGTTGTTATGCCAACGCTAAAATCGTCAATAACAGTGATACAGTTTGCAAAATAGATGTTGTCTTGTGATATGACAACGTTGCTGTCGCGCTGGATTATATTCGTCTTCTAAAGCAGCGGCAGGAAGCTGGAATGTGCGACTTTATTCTGTGCTGCTGTCTCCGCTGGTTTCCAAACTCAAAGAGGTACGTATACTAGCCGTATATTGTCTTTTTCCGCTTGACTTTCAGTTCGCAACAACACAAGCTTGTTTCTGCAAAGACGTTTATGATGTTTTCCACAAAAACGTCTGACGTATTTACGTTTTACATGGCGTGAAAACGTGAAAAAGCTTCGCCAAATCCGATCTGACCGGTCAGACTGAAACGGATTTCCAGGAATCCGATTTGAATAGGATTCCAAACCACATACGAATGTAGCTCGAAACGGATTTGACTAAATAAAGCCTCGTTCAGACTGTCAACCCAAATCCGATTTTTATGCAAATCCGATTGAAATCCGATCATATTTAGGTAGTCTGAACAGCAACGAACTACATGACATCCGATTTGGTCAAATCCGTTTCGAGCTACATTCGTATGTGGTTTGGAATCCTATTCAAATCGGATTCCTGGAAATCCTTTTCAGTCTGACCGGTCAGATAGGATTTGGCGAAGCTTTTTCACGTTTTCACGCCACGTAAAACATAAACACGTCAGACGTTTTTGTGGAAAACATCATAAACGTCTTTGCAGAAACAAGCTTGTGTTGTTGCGATCTGCAAGTCAAGCGGGGAAAGACAATATACGGCTAGTATCTGCACCTCTTTGAGTTTGGAAACCAGCGGAGACGGCAGCACAGAATAAAGTCGCACATTCCAGCTTCCTGAGTTTCTGCCGCTGCTTTAGAAGACGAAATATAATCCAGCGTGACAGCAACGTTGTCATATCGCAAGACAACATCTATTTTGCAAACTGTATCACTGTTATTGTCGATTTTAGCGTTGGCATAACAACACAACGGCATTGCCATAGAAACCAACGCACATTCCGTAAACCGCAAGAGTGCTTATGGACACACAAATCGGATTTGAACAATTGCGATAGGACTGTGTGGACAGTCATTTATTCAAATCCAATTCTATCCAGATATGGACAAAATCGGATTTGGGTTGACAGTCTACTAAAGCCTCGTTCAGACTGTCAGCCCAAATCCGATTTTGTCTAGATCTGGATGGAATCAGATTTGAACAACTGACTGTCCACACAGTCATATCGCAACTGTTCAAATCCGATTTGTGTGTCCATAAGCGTTCTTTCGTTTTACGGAATGTGCGTTGGTTTCTATGGCAATGCCGTTGCATTATTATGCCAACGCTAAAAACAATAACAGCATTACAGTTTGCAATATAGATGCTGTCTTGCGATATGACAACGTTGCCGTCGCGCTGGATTATATTTTGTCTTCTAAAGCAGCGGCAGAAACGCAGGAAGCTGGAATGTGCGACATTATTCTGTGCTGCCGTCTCTACTGGTATCAAAACTCAAAGAGGTGCGTATACTAGCTGTATATTGTCTTTTCCCGCTTGATTTGCAGTTCGCAACACAAGCTTGTTTCTGCAAAGACTTTTGTTATGTTTTCCACAAAAACGTCTGACGTGTTTACGTTTTATGTGGCATGAAAACGTGAAAAAGCAGAAATCCGATTTGAATAGGATTCCAAACCACATACGAATGAAGCTCGAAACGGATTTGACCAAATCAGATTTCATGTAGTTCGTTGCTGTTCAGACTACCTAAATATGATCGGATTTCAATCGGATTTGCATACAAATCGGATTTGGGCTGACAGTCTGAACGAGGCTTAAATATGATCGGATTTTAATCGGATTTGCATACAAATTTATGATATAGGTAAGGTATGTGGAGCATAGAAAACTATTAAAATCAGTTGTAGTGGTATTCGTATTTTATTAGCATGGCTACAGAGATGCTGCTATCAATAAATAATGATAATAATAATGTCAGTGTATATACAGTAGTAAAATGAGGCACATAATGTAGGATTAATACTTATCCTCAGGATGGTGCTGTGAACCCAGACACTTCGGCGTTTGGCTTTCTGGCGTATTTAGGACTTCCACAGCAGGTACAAAGCCGTGATCGTATTTATCTCCGCCATGGTTGATCGCGCCTTGTTATTACTCGCGCGAGTGATTGGAAAAACATTCCGCGAGTAAACTAGAGCGAGTGACGCGATGCGCATATTCGCTTCGCATTTGGTGTGAACCAGAGCCGCTGAGAAACAGAGTTGCGACACGCTTTGATCTCGCCGCCGCGCGGTCACGTGGTTCATGGAGCTCTCAACAGTTCCAAACAACTCCGCGCTGTCACTGTGTTTGAATGGGTTTAAGTAGGATAGACAGCAGTTTCACTATATTTGCAGCAATTTCGAGTAATTATTAACACATAATGTGCATTGATTGTGTATTGATAACTACTCTGAATACGATAGAGTGATAAAGAGACATCATTAATATGTTCTCATACTCTTTGGCAGTCAAATGTGACCAAACACCTTAAGTGTAACTTTTATTCAATTAAATAATTGTGTATAGTTCAGTTCTATTAAGTTAATATTTTGAGGAGTTTTTTTGTAGGCTACTAAATAATATGTGCAATAGTGATCCTGGCCATTTAAAAGATAACATTTTCTAATATGTGACCCTGAACCACAAAACCAGGTGTATTTGTAGTAACAGGTGATTTTCTGAATATTTTTTTTTTTTTTTTTTTTTTTGCACCCTCAGATTGCAGATTTTCAAATAATTGTAACTCAACCCAAATATTGTCCTATCCTAACAAACATTTTTATTTATTTAGCTTTCAGCTGATGTATAAATCAAAGTTTAAAAAGAAATGTACCCTTATGACTGGTTTTGTGGTCCAGGGTCACATATAGTATTTATATTACAGTTAGCGTAATATTTAAGGTCAAATACATTTGAATGTGTATTTGCACATGATCAAACACTCATTTTTTTATGTTTCAATTTAACGATTTAATGTTAAATAAAAAAAAGTAATTTACTCGTGTTATTTTACGATATTTACATATACAACGTAAGTGAATATTACAAAAGGCAAGCAAATATGGCATTTAACATAATAGAAAAGATGAAAATAATGTTTAAAAAAACACAAGGCAACCAATTGCATTCAGCATACATTTTTGTTGTATTTCTTGAATGCAGTCTTTACTGAAACTCATTCAACCTCCTACAGGGAGAGAAAGATTGCAGAAAGACTAAAAACGTACAAATATGACAACTAGTATCTGGTTATGGTCGCTATTGCAGTAATTCAGTAATTTCTTCAATTTACCAGCGACTGTGCTTGAGAAGCACTGAAATGAATGGGCTTCAATGCAGGAGCCATTGGTTGTTTGGAACTATTGGCCGCTCCATGATGTTTAAAGAAAACAAAGAAAGAACATTATATTTGTGAAAAACTGAGTACTGTTTTATTGTGAATCGCAACCAAACTGTCTAATATTTAAAAAAAAAAAAAAGTAGTTTTGTGTATATCTGGGATACACAAAATCAAAACACATATCAGTGTGAAAAAACATAATTGAGACTGGCAGCAAGGAGTCATTTTGCCGTGATCTGAGAGGAAGGAAGTATGAAGGATCCAGGACAGTATATGCTGACAAAGCCGTAACCTTGACATAATCAACACAAAAGAGCCACCAAGTAAGTGAGCTGCTGTCTTCTACAATGTTAAGACAGTTTGTACATCCAAAAGGCTCATTCTTGATGCCATTTGTGCAATAAAAAAAACATTTGGTAATTTTTTTAAGCAATTTATTTGTAAATGTTGTTGCTAAACATTTTTTGATCCAAAGCACCAGGGCAGATTCTAACCTTTTCAAATTCCAATATTTAGATTACTGGTTATGAATAAATAAATATATACACACTGCCATTCAAAAGTTTGGGATCAGTTTTTTAAAGAAGTCTTTTCTGCTCATGAGGGCTGTTTATTTGATTAAAAATACAGAAAAAAATGTAATATTGTGAAATATTATTGCAATTTAAAATAGTGGTTTTCTATTTGAATATACTTTAAAATGCAATTTATTCCTGTGATGCAAAGCTGATTTTTTAGTCCAGTCTTCAGTGTCACATGATCCTTCAGAAATCATTCTAATGCTGATTTATTATTTAGTGTTGGAAACAGTTTTGCTGCTTCATTTATTTATTTATTTTATGGAATCTGTGATACTTTTTAAAAAAGTATTAGTAAAGACTTAAATTGTTAGAAAAGATTTTTATTTTGAATAAATGCAGTTCTTTTTTAATGCTTTATTCATCAAAGAATCCTGAAAAAAAGTATCACAAGTTATGAAAGATATTATTTAAAACTGTTATTTTAAATCGCATAATATTGTTTTTTGTTGTTGTTTTTGGAATTTTTGATCAAATAAATGACACTTTGGGTGAACATAAGAGACTTTAAAAAACATTCATAATCTTACTGGGGGAAAAAAGTTAAAAAAGTACAGAGACTGCTCACAAAGACTGCATTTATTTCATCAAAATCCAGGAAAAATTGTAATTTTGTGAAATATTAATACAATTTTTAGATTACTGGTTATAAATAAATAAATAAATATATACAAACTGCCGTTCAAAAGTTTGGGATCAGTAAGTTTTTAAAGAAGTCTTTTCTGCTCATGAAGGCTGTTTATTTGATTAAAAATACAGAAAAAAACAGTAATATTGTGAAATATTATTGCAATTTAAAATAGTGGTTTTCTATTTGAATATACTTTAAAATGCAATTTATTCCTGTGACCAAAGCTGAATTTTCAGCATCATTACTCCAGTCTTTAGTGTCACATGATCCTTCAGAAATCACTCTCATATGCTGATTAAATATATTGCTGCTCAAGAAACATTTCTGATTATTATTATTACAGTTGAAAACAGCTGTGCTCCCCAATATTTGGTGGAAACCGTGATGCTTTCTTTTCAGGATTCTTCAAATAAATAGAAAGTTCAAAAGAACAGCATTTACAGTATTCAAAAGATTTTTTATTATTTAAATATTTTGTAACATTATATAGTCTTAACTGTTACTTTTACTCAATTAAATGTATCATTGCTGAATAAAATAATAATTTCTTAAATCTTATTAGATTTTTAATAAATGATCAGAAAATGTAAAAGATAGGAAATATGCTTCTGTTTTCTCTTTGATTTGTGACAAATGCTCTTCTATCCTAGCAGACAGAAATTATTAGTATCAACAGGCAGAAAAAGGATCCTTTCAAATATGACATAAAAAAGTCAGATCACTGATTAAAGCGTTTGGAGCGTAAGAACAGACAGGTTTTTGTGTGTAGTCTCCATGTGCCAAAGGTTGTTCTTCTTTCTATAGGGGAATCTTGCATCATGTGACAGAAGCCAACAAAGGGCGAATTCAGTGGGATGCCTGTCAGACAATCTCAGTCCATGATGTAATAGAGCGCAAAACTGCCCACTTTTTCAGTGGCCTTGATTCCATAAGTGTTTTCCTATTCATTTTCTCCATGGGAATTCAATAACAAACTCTTAAGTAAGAGTGCAGGGCTTTATGTAAGACATCAATGCTGCAGAACGCTCTTTTGCTGACACTCAGTCCCAGAAATCAAAAGCAAGTTCAGAAGATGAATGAAATTACCTGAATGTGTTTTTCATACTGAGGAAGCATCGGCTTCTGCTGTGTCTCAAATCACTCCATATCCCCTGCATAGTGCACTATATAGCCATTTTGTAGCAGTGTGTGAGTAAATCTGAGATTGCATTTAAGAGAACAGCATTTGTCTGAAATAGAAAGCTTTAGAAGACATTTAGAAGAAGACATTAAATAAAATACTTTTCTTGATCAAAAGTGCAGTGAAGATAATGTTACAAAAGCACTGTTTTCTTTTGAACCTTCTGTTCAAAAGTACACAACTGATAATAATCAGAAATGTTTCTTGAGCAGCAAAACTTCAGAAGAATTACTGAAGACTGGAGCAATAATGCTGAAAATTCAGCTTTGCATCACAAAAAATAAATAACATTTTAACGGACATTCACAAGAAAACTGTTATTTTAAATTGTAAAAAATATTTCACAGTTTTACTGTATTTTAGAATAAATAAGTGCAGCCTTGATGAGGAGAAGAGACTTCCTTCAGTACAAATAAGCAATAGGCTACTGTTTTTAAGTTTTTAGCAAAGAATTTAGCTTAAATATTTTTACTGTTAAATATTAACAGTTTACCTCAAAATTCAAGATTTATTTCTGGCCATTTAAATTTATGAAGAAAGAATTTCCCACAAAAAAAAGTAATTGGTAAAAATAAGGTTGACATCTTTGTGTTTACTGTAAAATATTGCTTGTAATAATTATTTTGAAAGCACCTCTTCAACTGTATTAGTTAATACGTGTTTGTTCAATTGATTTATACTTGTTATACAGTATATATTGCATGTTAACATTCTAGTAAACGACACTAGGGGGGGTAGTTTTGCTTCTGCAAATAGATCTAATGTGTTTTTGGGGATGATGGGATGAGATCCAGCATCACTGGACCCTAAAGACGACAAGCGGTTTGGAGAATAGATGAATGTTTTTGTTATTCTCTAATATCTAAAAATCTATCTTAGTATGTCTTTTTCAAACCAACAATGTAGGAGTACTGCTTTCTCAATGCTTTTTAAAAGTAGGCAAACATTTTTATTAGCCTTTTCTTTCTAGTCTTATATGTGACTTCATTTCTAACAGAAATATCAAATATTGAATGCATTTTAGTGGTAACAATTCATGAGTTATTTTTTATACTATTGTCTAATTCTTTGATAAATATTAAATGGTTATGCTTTATGGGTGGTTTTGAATGTTGTCCACATTTTTTCTCCACAATCCAAACATTGTAGAATTCACTTGTCCGTCCATCGTTACGGATTTGTTCTCTTTTAATATTGCATAATCTGATCCAATTGAATGCTATTTCTGCATTACGTAAGTTCCAGGAATGCATCATCAGTGATTGCATGTTATTTAATTAATTTTGTAAAGATAGCAATTTCTGTTAGAGGGCAGGTGTTCCCACGAAATTGAGTTATAAAACATAAAACTTTTCAATAATTTCATTCTTTGTATAATTTATTTTTTTACAACAGAACTCATTAATTCCATTTTTCTACTTTATTAAAGTATTTATTATTTTGCCTTTATTTTCTAACCATTTCCTTCTTTCATCATCCTTCCTCACTTAGGCTTCCTTTGTAGTATATTTAACTTTACAGATTGTGCGTCAGTGTATGTAGAGGATAGAAAGTTTCATTGATGATTCTCTATACGTATATCATTAATAGTAATAATAATATATCAACAATTACCTTACCATTTTTATAGCTATAAGCAAGTGTTTCATTGGGATTTGCTATGCAGGGGGAGGAGGTTCTGTGGTTTCTGGCTTTTGAGGGGTGCACATGTGTTTGCAAAGCCTACATAATCGTATATCAGTTGACAAACTGTAAAATATAACAAGTTGAGAGAGCCCTCTGTTATGAACACTAACACTGATCAAAATCATTCTAGATGATGGCAGTGTGCAAAGCTACATCTGTCTGCAGGATTTTTAAAAACTAAATTTAATACTTCTTAAGACATTTTTAAGACCTGCAAAAAATATTACAAAAAAATAAATAAAAAAATAATGCCATATGAGCAGGGTAGGGCAATGTCTATGGTAACATATTAAACTGTAAAATGACTGTAAAAACATGATTTACAGTTGAGACACAGGTTTTCACATAAAAACAAAAACAAATTGAAACCCACATAGACATTGTAAAAAAGGGCTTTCTTCAACAGCTGAGGAAGTTTAACCTACCACAGGAGCTGCTGAAACAGTTCTACTCAGTCGTCATCAAAAACTGTCTGGTTTGGCTTAGCTACAAAATCAGACACCAGAAGATTACAGAGAACGGTTCGGACTGTCGAGAGGATTATTGGTGCTCCCCTGCCCACCCTCCAAGAACTGTATACATCCAGAGTGAAAAAGGGCTCAGAAGATCACTCTGGATCCCTCACATCCAAGCCATCCCCTTTTTGAACTTTTGCCATCTAGTCAACGCTACGGAGCCCCAAATACCAGGACAACCAGGCACAAGAACAGTTTCTTTCCCCAAGCAATCTGCCTTATAAACAGTTAAATGTTCCCCATATTATGCAATAAAAGTATGTGCAATAACCTTATTTTAATTTGTTACCACCTACATCCTAGTACATCCCGGCATCTCATTCTATTCTATTTCTTTTTCTATCATCTATAGCACAACTGTATATAAAATGTATTTTATTTTTCATTGCATTTTTTATTGTCATTGTATATTTATTGTCTCTGTGTACTGGAACAATAAACCCTGTGACACTAAAACAAATTCCTTGTATGCACAAGCGTACTTGGCAACAAAGCTCTTTCTGATTCTAATTCTGATTCTCTTTATTTCATTAATTCATTGTCTGGTCTTGTTTCTTCATTGCATTTCCTCATTGCAGAGCTACCCAAATGGACAAGATTTGTTCAAGATAGTTAAATAATTTGTGTTTGGGGAAGGTTGAAGAATCTGTAATAAGCCCCCGAGAGCAGAAGCATTCAATGCAGAAGACAAAAAACAAAAGTTGGCGAGCTGCCTGATCCCAGACTACTTTCAGGACTGTCAGACAGGAAAGGATGACGTATGGTGACCCATACTCGGAATTTAACCCATCCAAGTGCACACACACAGTAGTGAACACACACACCGTAACATATTGCTGCGGCGCCCAGGGAGCAGTTGGGGGTTTGGTGCCTTGCTCAAGGGACTCACCTCAGTCGTGGTATTGAGGGTGGAGAGAGCACTGATCATTCATTCCCCCCACCTACAATCACTGCCGGACCTGAGACTCGGAAGTCTGAATCTCTAACCATTAGGCCACGACTGCCACAGGCAGAAGGCTGACACAAGAAGAGGAGCAAGCTTGCTGAGAATCGGGAACAGGCCATGGTCATCTGCTCGAGCTCCTGATTCATATGTCTGTAATGATTGTTGGACTGTGAAATACTAGCAGTAGCACCGATCCGCCAACAGAATTCCCTCCAAAAATTAAAAACTAACTGGGACCCACTGTCAGAGACCATGGCATGTCCACTATAAGACTATGTACCCTAAAAAAATTTTGCCCACATCTATATGGGTGGTCTTCAAGGAAGACAGGAGTTTGGTGAGAAGAATGAAGTGAACCACTGTGGAAAGACCATGGTGGTCTACCACTGCACAATACCACGGCATAGTATTGCTTCTGGATGGAGGGAAACAGGTGAAGTTCAGGGCAATATAAGATCAGAAGCAGGAGGAGATAGAAAAGCGATGTAGCTGTCCAACGGGAGAACTGGATGACTTGTTTTGAGCACAGACCTAATAGTGGATGTCTTCCACCATAAAAGTAAAACCAAACCCCTGCTGGTGCCCAGCTTACTCCTAGATGGCAAGTTGGAGCGAGTTGGCCAGGGTACAAACAAGAGATAATAGGTAGAAACATCCACATGAACACCAGGACTCCACTGGCTCCACACTGCTTTCTTCCCATAGCGTATCCTGATGCCATCTCTTCCTTTCCTCCATGGTCTAGTTCTGATGGTCACAAGCCCATTATAGGCACTTTCAGCAATGAACAGGGGTTCATCATGGGCTCTCTGACCAAGGACACCTTAGGACAGCAACTGTCCTGAACATCTGCCGGTGACCAGCTTACTCCTAGATGGCAAGCTGGAGTGAGTTGGCCAAGGTACTCATAACAGAAAATCTAAGGCTTATGTTGTGACAGCCATGTATTAATAGCCCATACAGTTGAAATCGCAGTTGCACTCCTTACCCTTTTCATTTGCTTCATTTCCTGGTCACTCCAGCCGCTTTTCCACTATCGGGCCGAACCGTTCTTAGAACGGTCGGGTACAGTTCCAGTTGTGTTTCCACCTGAGCCTGGTACGGCACGGAACGATTACAAACCGTTCTCGGCCCGGAATTCTCGGCACGGTTAGACAACCGTGCTGAACCGGGCTGATAAAATGCGTTTGCATGGCGTCGCCACGCTGTTGCCTGGCTACCAGTTTCTCTATGGCTAAGCGGGTGCGCAGTAAACAGATACGGTAAATATAAATACAAATGGCTGAGACACTTTGGTCTGTGGATGAAACATTTGCTCTAATATTGATATTTGGGCAGAAAGAAAAATTCAACAACAGCTGGAGGGTGCAAAGAGAAACGAAAAAGTTTTTTTTTTTTTAATTATAGAGCAGTGTCTTGCAGAGAAGGGCATTAAGTTTCAAAACAGTGCCGGGAAAAAAAAAAAAAACTCAAACATACATATCGCGTCCAAAAGGACAATAACAGTAGATGCGGGGCTTGCATTACCAAGGCAACGACTGACTCATTTGTATTTACATTCCAAATAGTTCCGTTATCTGCACCGCAGTGGAAAATCAAACCGTATCCGTGCCGACTGGCCCGAATAGGCACGGAACAGAACGGTTACGCATTGAGAACGGTTCGGCCCGATAGTGGAAAAGTGGCTTCCTATGCCACGTAACAGTTTCATCTATTCAATAGTACTCGTGACTGGCACTCCCACAAAAGTAATGCCTATTAACTGAGGCTATATGCTCTCTCCCTGATATTATATGACAATGCTGTTTTGAATTTCAAGAAATAGGTTCTTTTTAGCTTGGACACTGGGCCCTTTTTAATGGCATTCCAGGTAGATGAGTCAACTGTTTGCCCTCTATTCTTGGCACAGTTACGTTTGAAATGTAAACTACGGACAAAAACTATTGTTCTTGGTTTTGGAAGAGGAATCCCACTTGACTATGATATTTCTGTTACTATCACTAGTCAGTTAGAAAATGGTGCAACACAGCTTGCTCTGCAATGCAGTAGCTTCATAAAAAACTTGACCAGTAGTTTCCAAACAATGCAAAAAATAATGTATATTATTTGAAGTTTTGTACTTCAATACACACTAATAGATATTTGATATTTGACTTGCAATGCTGCAAAAACAGCTCTTGTTTGGATTGAGGCATGGACTACACCAGACCTCTGAATGTGTCCTGTAGCATCGGACACCAAGACATCATTTAAGATCTGCCAGTTCCAAGGTGGGGTCTCAATGGATTGGAAATGTTGGCACATCATCCCATAGAAGCTCAATTGGACTGAGATTTGAGGAGTTTGGAGACCAAGGCAACACCTTGAACTCTTTGCTGTTCTTCAAACCATTCCTGAACAATTTTGGCAGTGTGTCAGGATGTGTTATCCTGCTGAAAATGGCCACTACCATCAGGGAATACCGTTACCATGAAGGGCTGTGTGTGGTCAGCACATAGTTTAGGTAGGTAGTATGTCAAAGTAACATCCACGTGAACACCAGGACTCAAGGTTTTCCCAGCAGAACATTGTCCAGAGCAAAACACTGGCTTCTTCCTATAGTGCATCCTGACGCCATCTCTTTAAATAATGCACATGCACTCATCACCTGGAAATGTTCTTCCATTCCTCCATGGTCCAGTTCTGACACTCACATGCCCATTGTAGGCACTTTCAGCAGTGATCATGGGCATCAAGGACAGCAACTGCGCTACAGTGCATGTTCTGACAGCTTTCTGTCATGCCGAGCATTGTTTTTCAATATGAGCTACAGGCCACACCAGGCTATTATTAAAAGTTTCTTTAATAATACATTTTATATCAATTATTTGAATGACAACAATCCAAAATCTAGTGCCTGTAGTGAGTAGTATGCTTAGATCACACATAAAGCCATAAACCTGGAAACCTGTATACAACATATTTGACAAAAGCTACTGTGTATATTTAATATTCTTTATTGCAGTATTAACATCAGTAAACTGTCTTTTCATCAATAGCCGACACACATAGCTTCAACACTGCATCAGTGGTAGGCACTTTCCATGAAAAGGGTACAAATCCAGACTTCAAACTCTTGTAAAAAGTTTCCTTTATCAACAAAGATTGTTTAAAATGGAGCGCTTCACATTCAAAGAAACCTCAAGAGGTCAAACAACATATACTTTTTATTAAATCACAATTTTAAGAGAGCTGGCTGAAGTAGAGATTTTCAGTGTTTTTAGAGGTAAATACTTGTGTGGTAACTTCATTTTAGATAGCCAGTTTTGCACAGAACATGATTTTTGCCCTTTTGACTGCTTTACAAAAAGAAATAAAAGTAATTTATACCCTATTCACGGAAAGTTCTCATGAATATTCACAAACCTTTGCCCATGATTTCTGCACAGTATAAAATTCATAAAATGTTCACAGTTACAACACCCAAATTATTGTAAGTGTCTGCCACAGAATGTAAAATTTAAAGAAAAACTGAGAATTTTAATTATGAAGCCAGCTTTTCTGGAATAAAAAAAAAACGCAAATCATATCAAACCAGTAACGTTCACAGAAAATAAGAGGTTACTTAAAAAGATTGCACTTTTTATAGTTTTTACAGTGCAATTGTTTAAAGAATTGTCTGATTGTGTATTTGTTCTTTAAAAAATTACATGATATTATCCTAAGCAGACAAAATCTTTTTTTCTCTGATCATAAATTTTATGAGTGAGCAGCCATTCTGTCTGAACAATGAAAAATGTAAAATAATTAACCCATCTACAGCTACATTTCACTGAAATGAAACTGAACTGATTAAACCATATCATTGGACCCAAACACCTACTACGATATCTACAATTTTCCACCAGATTGATTTATTATAAAGCATGTTCAGCTGGAATCATCATTGTAGAACATGCAGACTTGTTATAAAGACTCAAGTACACCTCCTCTGCCCATATACATGCATGTCTAAATCAAGATTTAGATCTACATAATATATACCTATTGGCCCATCAGGTACAGCTCCTCTGTTTTCCATTACCTCCAGATGTTGTGCCAAATTCTGTAGTGAGTACAGAACACCTATAACTTCATATAAATTAGTTGTGGTTTCAACCCCGAAAGGTTTACCTGATCAGACTAACTCAATTCTACTCGATTACTGTAATACTTAGAAAGTAGTGTTTGATCAGAATGCTGGCCGTTTTATCTTGCAGGGCCATAAAGAGTAACGTTGGACAGATCCATAGTGCAACTTGGTGTGAAGAACAACAACAACACCTAGCACTAGATCTGCAAGGCACTGGGTTTCAACGCAAACCGTCTCTTAAATGTCAGTCTCCAAAAGCTCAATGATCTCGCTCCGGCCGGCCAATGTCCACGGTGACGTTAATGTAGAGTGGGGCTCTTTGGACAGACAGAACTTTGTAGGAACAGGTGTTCAAACCATCAGTTTTCCACGCCTGATGAGTGCGCCGTAACAGACGCATCCTGTGTTGGACAAAGCCAAAACAAAGCATTAATAAATACCACACTGAAAATACACATATCTCAAGTCTCTCTCTTTTGGAAACCTTTACATTTACATTTAATAATGCTCTACTGATGCGATTAGGCACATAACCATCAGACACTATTTCCTAATGTTCAGGCGATAATGAAAGAGATTCAAACTGCTCAGCACAATCTCAGTCATCATCCACAGAACACCTGGCGAGCCAAAGAAGCAATGGTGGATAAGTAAGATCTGTCACTGCAGAAGCTGATTTATTCAACTATGTAATGCTTATTAGTCTCAATAAATGCTCTTTTTGTACTAAGGATGATGTTCTGAAAATTACAGTTTGTTTTATAGTACGTATATGACTATAGAAGTATTTAAAATTGGTTTAAGAGCAATACAGACTGTATCACTGCAAAAAATGGTTTTCTAGCTTAGATTTTTTGTCTTGTTTCCAGACAAAATATCTAAAAATACTTAAATCAAGAAGGATTTTCTAGATGAGTAAAAATCATTTTCTTGTTTTCAGAAAAAACAAGTCAAAATTAAGTGAGTTTTTGCTTAAAACAAGCAAAATAATCTGCCAATGGGGTAAGAAAAATAATCTAGTTGTCTGCTTGAAATAAGATTTTTTTTTCTTACCCAATTGGCAGATTATTTTGCTTGTTTTAAGCAAAAAACTCACTTAATTTTGACTTGTTTTTACTAAAAACAAGACAACAATTTTTACTTGTCTAGAAAATCCTTCCTGATTCAAGAATTTGTAGAAATTTTGTCTGGAAACAAGACAGAAAATCTAAGTAAGAAAAGCATTTTTTGCAGTGTATAACTTCCATCCTGTTTGACAAATGTACCGAAATTGGTTTCATAATATCAAAATGGCAAAACATGCAGTTAAAAAACGTGAAAACATGACCCTGGACCACAAAAACCAGTCTTAAGTCGCTGGGGTATATTTGTAGCAATAGCCAAAAATACATAGTATGGGTCAAAATGATCATTTTTTCTTTTATGCCAAAAATTATTAGGATATTAAGTAAAGATCATGTTCCATGAAGATATTTTGTAAATTTCCTATTGTAAATATATCAAAACTTTATTTTTGATTAGTAATATGCCTTGCTAAGAACTTTATTTGGAAACTTTAAAAGGCAATTTTCTCAGTATTTTGATATTTTTACACCCTCAGATTGCAGATTTTCAAATAGTTGTATTTTGGCCAAATATAGCACAGTTGACTGGAAACAACGAGGCCAATTTTCAACCCACCTTTACTCCCTAGGTATCTGTGAAATGCTGCATATCAATTTTTTTTTTATTATTTCAGACACTAAAAGTGCCCTCTTTTGGGGCAAGCTTTTCATTAAAGGAGTAGTTCACTTTCATAACAACAATGCACAGATAATGTACTCACCCGCTTGTCATCCAAGATGTTCATGTCTTTCTTTCCTCAGTCGTAAAGAAATTGTTTTTTTGAGGAAAACATTTCAGGATTTCTCTCTTTATAATGGATATGGATGGAGCCCCGAAGTTTGAACTTCCGAAATGCAGCTTAAATGCAGCTTCAAAAGGCTCTAAACGATCCCAGTCGAGGAGGAAGGGTCTTATCTAGCGAAACGATCAGTTATTTTCGAAACAAATTGACAATTTATATACTTTTTAAGCTCAAATGCTGGTCTTGTCTGGTCTCTGTGCAGCGCATGTGTAGTCAGTATAATGCGGGTCAATGCAGTTAGGGGATGTCCAAAAACTCCCATCTCGTTTATGTCTTCAACGTCAAAATCGTCCTACAATGCTGTTTTTACCTTTTTTTTGTAAAGGGCGTTTGAGTTTCTTTGTATGTTCTCTTTGTAAACACTGTGTCGGTACTTTTGGTGATTTTGAAGTTAGGGAAGAAAATGAGATGGGAGTTTTTGGACATACCCTAACTGCATTTACCCCAATCACACAGACTGCGCAAAGACGAGGCAAGACGAGCATTTGAGGTTAAAAAGTATATAAATTGTCAATTTGTTTTGAAAATAACTGATCATTTCTCTAGATACGGCTGGGATCGTTTAGAGCCTTTTGAAGCTGCATTTAAGCTGCATTTCGGAAGTTCAAACTTCGGGGCGCCATCAGTATCCATCATAAAGAGAGAAATCCTGAAATGTTTTCCTCAAAAAAACAATTTCTTTACGACTGAGGAAAGAAAGGCATGAACATCTTGGATGACAAGGGGGTGAGTACATTATCTGTACATTGTTGTTATGAAAGTGAACTAATCCTTTAACATCAGTTTTTTTAATGCATGTCAATGAAGGAAAGGCTTTAATATAACTTCAGTAAACTGACTTTTGTGAGGTATTATATAGATGCCGTTTTTGCAACAGACGTCACAGAGAATTTAGTGACAGGTAGGATCATGTTTATTGCACTACTCTAAATGTTTACTTTTAAGGTGCAAACCATCACTGAAAATTAAAAATTATAAAAATTGAAAGTGATTCAGAATCTGATTTTTATAAGAAATGTGGATCTGAAAAGTTGTGATAATTTGATCATTTTATTATTGTTGATATGTTTGTTTTGGCTTGTAGTTCACAGTGGCTACACTGCAAAAAATGCTTTTCTACCTTAGATTTCTTGTCTTGTTTCCAGCCAAAATATCTAAAAATTCTTAAATCAAGAAGGATTTTCTAGACGAGTAAAAATTATTTTCTTGTTTTCAGAAAAACAACTCAAAATTAAGTGAGCTTTTGCTTAGAACAAGCCAAAAAATCTGCCAATGGGGTAAGAAAAAAAATCTTATTTCAAACAGAAAACAAGATTATTTTTCTTACCCCATTGGCAGATTATTTTGCTTGTTTCAAGCAAAAATGTACTTAATTTTGACTTTTTTTTCTGAAAACAAGACAATAATTTTTACTCATCTAGAAAATCCTTCTTGATGTAAGAGTTTTTAGATATTTTGGCTGGAAACAAGACAAAAAAGCTAAGCTAGAAAAGCATTTTTTGCAGTGTAGTGACTTTAGTACCAGAAATGTAAGACAGTGTCCTTGCATGAAAGTTCTTTTTTTAATTACTTTGAAAAAACGTTTCATTATCACTGGATGTACTAAGCAGATTTTATTATTAGTTTTAATTTAACAATGCATGCTCTCAAAAAATGTTCCTTACTTTAGTTATCTCTTGGAAGACCAGAATTGCACTCTAATCTCAGCATTTTACATTTATTTCTCAGTCGCACTTAAACTGACCTGTCTTTATTGACTTGATTGCCGCTGTCCCTTTTGTGAAAGACCATGGTGTATCGCGCCACTTCCGGAGATGGGCGGATTATTGACATTTTCTGCAGCGTCACCCTAAAAAAAAGATGGTTCTGTTAAAATCCAAAACAATCAGAAGAAGAAAGCAATGTTCAGACATAGACCACAGCAGGAACTGACATCTCCTTTTACTAAAACACACACTCGCTTTGCGTTTTCATGTCCTTTTTGACGTTTTAAATATTAAAAAAGCCATTTTGTGAGTACTTGTAAACTTCCTAAACCATATCGTCCCAAGTTTCTCCTACCTAATTCTCAGGTCATCGTCCTCTCCACCCCAGCCCCAGTAGGAGTTTGGGAAGCCATTGACCTTGAAGAACTGCTCCTTGGTCATGGCCGAAACTCCGCCGAAGTAACCTTTGTATCTGAGTCTGGAAGTGACAAGCAAAAAGTGATGAATGTCTTACTCAGACTTAACATTCTTAGAACTATCGCAAAACATACATCTCCATAATGCACAATGCAAAATACCTACATAATATTTTACAAGAAACAACTATTTTAGCTTTTTCATTTTATAAAAAAAAAATAATAATAATTATCTACAAACAAAATGCATGTGAATTGATTAATTTTATTTGCATGCATGTAGCTCCTACTTGCAGACTAAAGCCAAATAATTGTTTTAAAACAAATCAGTGACTCCAGGATTTTGTGATTTTGCAATTGCAATGAATTTTTAATAGGGCAACTAGCAATATAAGCTTATCAAACACCATAAAAGATAATATTTCACATTTGAAGTGATTTGTATCTGGCAAATCATTCATTTACGACCTACACTTCAACCTGACCGCTTCCAAAAGCTGTGAAAGACACACGGTTGCACAATGCTTGCTTATTTTGTTTTGTTTGTTTTATATTGCTTGTGAAATGTTGGACAAAAGGAACCACTATAAACTACTAAACTACTATACATGATAGTGAATATAATGTTTATTAGGGTGAATATTTGGTCATGATCATGCATGGTTTCACTAGGAATTAGGACTGTGCAATTAATCGAAATTCATTTTCGATTTCAGCTTCGGACGATCATTAAAATACAGTAATGGAGATGGATCCGTGTGGCTCTTAAAGCGGCAACAAATAATATTCCTTCTGCCGTCTCTGTGCTTAATGTTAATAAAACATAAAAATCACTCACTGCTCTTGAATGAAGGACTTTTGTAGTTTTAATGAGGAACAAAGCATGTTTACAGTGAAGATGCTGTTTTATTTTACATTCAAATTACATTTTATTTCTGTAGTATTGTCAGACTACTTTAAACTTAAAAATAGTCAGTATTTTAAAAAAAAATCTTTATTAATTTATTATTCTTTATTATTGTCATATTAATATTTTTCTAAATTTCCATATTTTGTTTCTATTGTATTGCCATCTTTAAATTAATCACTAATATAAAGTTTTGGACTCATAATTGTGTTAAACAATCGTGATAATGATTTTTTGCCAAAATCGAACAGCCCTACTAGGAATTTAGATTTTCAAAAGTACATTAATTTACTTGATTCAAACTTTTTACTATATCAAGTGAATGCAATTACTGATACTACTATTATAGTTATTATCTATTTACTACAACACTTTTGCCCTGATTTACAGTCATTTATGACGATCACTTTGAGACAAATGGTTTTTGTTTGTCATGCATCTCCTAGCTTTTCTCTGTAACTATTTTTCTCTACAGTGCCTTGCATTTTTTCACATTTTGTTATGTTGCTGCCTTATGTTAAACTACTTTAAATTATTTTTTTCCCCACATCAATCTGCACTCCCTCCAAAAATCGGAAATGACGTCAGCGCAGGGTAAAGTCAGTTCCGTTGCAGGTCTGCGCCTATTATTTTAATATGCTCTTGTCTCAAATAATGCCTTTTACCTTTTCTGTTTTGTCTGTTTTCCAAGTTGTTGTTATATAATCAACAAAGAAACAACATTTTTACTTGTTTGTGATTTATATGGCCACTCGGACCGCTGACTCCTCAATATAATATAGAAAAATAGCTATAGTTTCTGTTCTCAATCTCTGGTATATTTAAGCTATTTTCTCAATTTACTCAGTCATTTCCCTCGAATCACTACATCATGGTAAATTATGACAGCATTTGACAGCCTTTATATCCAAATGCACATTTTCCCAAGATTAAATTAAACGATTCTGAGTCCGGATGATGCCTAAACTCAATACAGCAACGTAATCCAGATCCAAATGGAATAAAGCCATTAATCTGAGTATTTTGTTTAGTATTATATTATTTTATTATGCATATCCCTGGGCACATTATGCAACGTACATTTACACCGTAAAATGAATAATGCAAAGGAGAGCAAGTAGAAAATGCAACATTACTTTAATAATAATAACAACATTAATAATCGCGAAAAAAACTGACGTGAAGAGTGATAATGCACAGCCAGCACCAAATAGACAGAACGGCAAAACTCAAAACTGTGCTGTATTATAAGTGCTATCATTCATAATTAAATAAACATAGTCTTTGTGATGACCAGAAGCTGACACAAAGTTTTTGAAAAAATGTTTGCTATTTTTAGAGTAAAACCCCGGTATATATCTTAGTATCATAGTATCTATTTTGTAAAAATAGACTTAGATTGCTGAACTTACGCATGTTAAGTACGGCCGCTGCTGTCACCGGAAAAACTTTTACCCTGCGAGCCCCAATCCGGAAGCCAGAAACACGGAAATGTGAAAAAGGCTAATGAGCAATCCAGTCATTATATAGATCAGTGGGAAAAACTAATTTAAAGCAGTTTAACATAATGCTGCAACAAAACGTGAAAAAAAATGAAGGGGTATGAATACTTTTGCAAGGCACTGTAATTAGTTTTTCTTTGTAGTTATAAAAAAAAATGGTGCATGATGCCTTGTGCTTTTTAAAATCTGTTGAGACGTCACTCTTTTGGACATAGAGAGCTAATTACAAAAGGAAGAGGGTGTGTTTATTACCTCTTGTGATACAAAAGGAGATGAAGTGTTTGGTCGCACTTCAATAGGGTTTGTTATTTAAAATGCAAAATATCTGAACTACTAATCACTACAGAACAATGCAGTTAAACTAGTAGCGTCGGTGCTTTTAGTTACTTCCGACACTTCTATTGCTTTAGTATTTTAGAGATAAACAGTACTTCTAAATGTTTTCAGTCTAACCTAAGTCTTGTGTGTTTAAATCCAAGAATGTGTGTTTGTTAAACGAAGGAGAGAGCATTACTCACTTGTACCCCGTGGAATTCCTCCCCACTACTAAGTGCTTGGGCTGTTCCCCACACATGTAAAAATTATGATCGTTCTCAGGAACTAGATCAACATCATGGAAGATGAAACAGTCCCAGCTCTGGTCGTTCAGAGCCTCGAGGTAGCCAACATTTAATAACTTTGCTCTGTTAAATGTGGCATCTCCAGCCTACAAGACAAACAGACACATACTAATACCAGAATAAATTAACAAATGATTATGTGTACACTGCCAGTGACGTAAAGAGTCAGAGAGTTGCTTTTAATAATTTTGTAGTGTTTATTTTCTTCAGCAAGAAAATAATTGTTGTAAGCTTTGAATCTGACCTTAAATGTTTTTACTGGCAGAACTAGAAAAAGCTGTTTTATGACATGAGAAAAAAAAAACATGCATGCCTTTTAAAACACCTTGAGCATCAGAGCCTATCATTTTTATTTTCCTAACCATGCATTTCCTCAAAACAAAAACTCTACAACGTTGTTTTTTCATGCACCTGTCAAGGAGATTTTGGGCTTTTTGTTTTTTCATAAAGTGTTTTTTTTTTTTTCAGACTAGTGGAAAGACTTCAAAGGCTGTTTTCTCAAAATGAGGTTTTTCTCCTACACTGAGCCATAAATCTCCACTTCAGCAGCACTTACACACACCACACTTTACAGTTTTATTCTGGTCTATATCCTGAAGGTTTTTACAGAGGGATTTGTTCATGTAGAATTTGCTTGATTTTATACAATATTGTATTCCCCCTAAAATTGTAAAAAATTGTGTTTTCTGAATTATGGCATGACAAAATGAGAATCTCCTCTGTAAAAACATTAGACTCTAATGTCAAAAAATAAATAAACAAGAATTTTGAAACTGACTTCATCCAGTGTTTAGATTTTTGTACTAGAAATATGCAAATTAGCACATACTTCATTAAATAATGCTTATTTGCATATTTAAACCTAACATTTTGAAAACTTGTAATACAAAAATTGTTTGCAATTATCAATGGAATCAATCAACTGGGTAAGTAAGGTGGTAACTATTAGTTAATTTTTTTTCCCCTATTCACCTGCAGTGTCTCGCTTTAACATATTCATATTACCAACATCAGCTGGTGGCATTTATCTCTATTGTTGGTTTTTGTTTTCAAGTTATTTGTAATATGAAAACAATTAAGAACTAAAGTCAAAGAAAGCTGAAAAAGACAAAAACTGCAAAAACAGACAACTGCCAACATTTACTTGTCAATTCGGGAGTCAGAAACTTGGCTTGCTCAGTCACTGAAATAACGAGAACGATGAGACGTTCAAGTTTCTGTATATAACTAACATAAAAAAAGAGCGTCTTTCCAAATGGACTCAATGTTAGGAAAGAGAGTTTAATATTTGCAAGGCTACCAGTTTTTGCACAACAGATTGTTTGGTGATGGTGTAACAATGTATTTGAGGCTTTGCAAACAGACTGTGCAAACTATAACGGACCCATGAGCAAAGCCATAAGTAAACACTCTTATGCATTTTACATATGAAGAAGGCGTATACATTTGAGTCTCAACAGTATAGAACCAATAAAGTTCTCTTTCGACAACAGAGCAAGTAGGAAACGCTCATAAAACTAGGGATGCACCGAAATGAAAATTCTTGGCCAAAGCCGAACAAAATTAAACACTGGGCAAAAACCGATTACCAAACTGCTTTTTTTTTTTTTTTTTTTCACCATTGCATGAATTAAATAGCCGAAATGTCAAAATGTGCTTTTTACAGTTTTTTCTTGCTTTTCAAAAAAAAAAACAAATCAATTACAAAACAGCAATTTTAAAATATTTACTTAACATTTTGAACATTCTAGCAGACGCTAAAGCCTACCAAAAAAGCATAATTTAACTTAAAATTAATAAGTTAGTAAAATAATATTCCTTGGCAAATTTTTAAGACCCCCTTCTTGAATCAGGCATGTGTTTTTAACGTACAAATAATTCTTCAACGAAAATGAAGAGACATTTTAGTATAGTTTTTAATTTGTAAACCACATTTAGTCTCGTTTTTATTCATCAATGATATTGCATTATACATTTAATTATAGTCATCGTCACATGACCAGCATTTACTTTTTGTCTCATTTTCCGTCACGTGATAAAGGTTCGTTGACGACGATATTTAGTCATAATTTTCGTTGACGAAAGCAACACTACCTTCAAGAAGAGCTCAGTCCTAGTTTTGTGAATGATTGTCATCTTTGGTCTTTGAACCCTGGCTAAGGAGCTGCTGTCAGAATAAATACAATTGGTGTCTGGTGTATTAGACAACAGAACGTTCTGGAGTTGATTGACTAATGGCTTGTGTGAGAAGCACATCACAATTTAAGTCATAATTAAGTTGGCTAGAGCAACTTACTGAAATGCTATTTAAACTGGCTAGTGACATGCTAATCATGCTAACATGCTAATCGCATTAGAAACATGCTAACGACATGCTAATCATGCTAGTAACATGCTAATAACTTGCTAGTCATGATAGAAACATGCTATCAACATGCTAATCATGCTAGAAACATGCTAATCAGGCTAGAAACATGCAAACAACAAGCTAATCATGCTAGAAACACGCTAACAACAAGCTAATCAGGCTAGAAACACGTTAACAACATGCTAATCAGGCTAGAAACACGTTAACATGCTAATCAGGCTAGAGAAATGCTAACAACATTTCAGGACAAATTAATGCCTATGCACATTTCTCTCGGCTTCTGCATAGGTTTCTGTTCTATAGTTTCGGCCTCTTAGACCTTTTTTAATTTTTATTTATTTTTAAAAATTTATTTATTTTTCTTGGCTTCTGCCTAGGTTTCCCGTCTGTAGTTTCTATGGCTTCGGCGTCTTTGATGTTTTAATTTATTTTTTTATTTTTTCTCTTCTTCTGTCTAGGTTTCTCATCTAAGGTTTCTATGGCTTTGGCCTCTTTGATTTTTTTTTATTTTTTATTTTGTGCTTGGAAGGATTTTTGTGTCTTTCTCGGACAGTTTTAAATGCTTCCACACTGACCACATGTTTTTTGCATTAGTGCACGCCTCTATTTGATCGCGTCACATCATTGTTCGGTATAATATATTCAGTCTTATTGCTTATTTCGGTTTCGTTTGCCAAAGATTCGGTGCATCCCTACATAAAAGCCCTCAATGGGAGTTTCTCCTACCTGGTGAATGACATAGATGGCGTAGTGAAGCTGCTGTCTCTGTAAGAAGGGGTGAAGGTGGTGTAAGAGGTAGAGCAGGTGCTTCTCTCTGTTTCGGTGAGGGATCAGGATGGCCACACTTTGTCTGGCCGTACAGTCAGAGGGGTTGTACTGACCCTCCACCACCTCCCCGTTTTCGCTCTCTACCTGCCCTATCGTCAGCGAGGGATCAAATGACAGCTTGATAGCGCCTCCTGTGGAGAAGAACAATCAGAAATAAATAAACACACATGGACACAGGCCCACAAGTAAGTGAGAGGCCCACGGACCAGGTGCAGTCCTTAAATACAGCACCAGCTGGGGCCCACATTAATTACAGGGCCCCATCTTTGGAAACAAGCCTGAATTAGCAAGCAGCTGTGGAAGGAAAAAACAGTGATGTGTAAACATTGACATTCACATAGAGGTGGTTCCCACATGTTTTTCTGTGTTGCAGTTTCACGGTTCAGATCTTTATCCTGTATTATCAGCTCAGTTTCAGAGTTACTGGTATATACAAAAAACAGTGACATTTACAGAAATTTTTATAGTAACTATAGTAAAACGAAAGTCAAATTTTTGACAGAACAACAAGTTAAGACCTAAATGGTGAGCTGTATAAACTTATATGTGACTCTGGACCACAAAACCTGATATAAGTGTATTATTATTATTTTTTTTTTTGTAACTGAGATTTATAACTGTATGTAACTGAAAACTGAATAATCCATTGATATATGGTTTGTTAGGATAGGACAATATTTGGCCGAGATACAACTATTTGAAAATCTGGAATCTGAGTGTGCAAAAAAAGAAATAAAAAAGAAATCGCCTTTAAAGTTGTCCAAATGATGTTCTTAGCAATGCATATTCCAAACTAAAAATATATATTTTTAACATATTTAGAGTAGGAAATTTACAAAATATCTTCACGGAACACGATCTTTACTTTTAGATTTTTTGCATAAAAGAAAAATTGATAATTTTGACCCATTCTGTGTATTTTTGACTATTGCTACAAATACACTCATGCTGCTCAAGACTGGTTTTCCAAAGTTCCAAAAAGTAACAAAAATGCACTACAAAAGTACCGTATAGCCGTTCAGAAGATTATAGTCTTATAAAGCAATTTGATAGGCTTGTGTGAGAAGCACATCACAATTTAAGTCATAATTAAGTTGGCTAGAGCAACTTACTGAAATGCTATTTAAACTGGCTAGTGACATGCTAATCATGCTAACATGCTAATCGCATTAGAAACATGCTAACGACATGCTAATCATGCTAGTAACATGCTAATAACTTGCTAGTCATGATAGAAACATGCTATCAACATGCTAATCATGCTAGAAACATGCTAATCAGGCTAGAAACATGCAAACAACAAGCTAATCATGCTAGAAACACGCTAACAACAAGCTAATCAGGCTAGAAACACGTTAACAACATGCTAATCAGGCTAGAAACACGTTAACATGCTAATCAGGCTAGAGAAATGCTAACAACATGTTAATCATGATAGTAACTGGCTAATCATGCTTGTAATGCTAACATCATGCTAACATTCTAAACATGCTATCTACATACTAGTTACACACTAATCATGTTAGAAACATGCTAGAAAAATGCTAGCGACATGCTAATCATGTTAAAAACATGCTAGCGACATGCTAATCATGCTAAAAACATGCTAGCGACAAGCTAATCATGCTAAAAACATGCTAGCGACATGCTAAAAACATGCTAGCGACAAGCTAATCATGCTAAAAACATGCTAACGACAAGCTAATCATGCTAAAAACATGCTAACGACAAGCTAATCATGCTAAAAACATGCTATCAACACACTATTGACATGTTAATCATGTTACAAACTTACTAGAAACATGCTAGCATCAAGCTAGCAACTTGCTAATCATGTTAACTGCATGCTAGTAACATGTTAAATAAGTTAGAAACACGTTATCTATCCATTTATCTGACAGACTGTATTGTCTTCAAGCTTTAAAACTACTTTAAACTTCAATCTTTTTTTGACTGAAAACCATCAAATTTCTACAATTTCTTCTTTTGCAACTTTTTAAAACTTTTAAAAACAAACTTTTTCACACTTTCTTATCAGGTTTTTCAAGCCAAGTTAAAGATGTCTTGACAAACTTTTTTTAAATTTTTTTAACCTAGTTCTACAATAATCTTCCCCTTTTATGGACCTATTTGTGTGTTCAAAAATGACAATGTGTATGGCTTGAGTACCACCGAGAACAAGATATATTTGGCAGTATAGGTCATCATGCATTTTCCCTGGAGAAATAACAGACTGGAACATCCTGCTTGGGCGTTTTCTCATTTTACATTCTTAGAAATAAAGGCACCAAAGCTGTCACTGAGACAGTACCTTTTCAAAAGGAACACCTTTTATCCTAAAACGTCTGCATTGGTACCTCGAAAGTACATACTACACTGCAAAAAATGCTTTTCTTACTTAGATTTTTTGTCTTGTTTCCAGCCAAAATATCTAAAACATTCTTAAATCAAGAAGGATTTTCTTGACGAGGAAAATTATTGTCTTGTTTTCAGAAAAAAACAAGTCAAAATGAAGTGAGTTTTTGCTTAGAACAAGCTAAATAATCTCTCAGTGGGGTAAGAAAAATAATCTTGTTTTCCGTTTGAAATAAGGCAGATTATTTTGCTTTTTCCAAGGAAAAACTCACTTAATTTTGACTTATAATAATAATTAGTACTCGTCTAGAAAATCCTTCTTGATTTAAGAATGTTTTAGATATTTTGGCTGGAAACAAGAAAAAAAATCTAAGTAAGAAAAGCATCTTTTGCAGTGTATTACATAAAAGATACTGCTCCATGACAAGATTTTATACCTTTATTACTGAGATATTTTGTCTTGTTTCCAGCCAAAATATCTAAAATTTCTTAGGATTTTCTAGACGAGGAAAAATTGTCTTGTTTTCAGAAAAAACTAGTCAAAATTAAGTGTTTTTTTTTTAAGCAAAATAATCTGCCAATGGGGTAAGAAAAAAATCTTGTTTTCCGTTTGAAATAAGATTTTTTTTGCTTACCCCATTGTCAGATTATTTTGCTTTTACTGGGGAAAAACTCTGGGGAAAAAACTTTTTTCTAGAAACAAGACAAAAAAAAAATATCAAAAAGTAAGAAAAGCATTTTTTTTACAGTGTAGTACATAAAAGATACACCTTTATTACTTAGATATTTTGTATTGTTTCTAGCCAAAATATCTAAAAATTCTTAAATCAACAAGGGTTTTCTAAAAAAAAAATAATAATAATAATTTTACTCTAAAAAGTAAAAATAAAAAAAGTAAAAAAAGCAAGCTAAATAATCTGCCAATGGGGGAAGAAAAAAAAACTTATTTCAGACAGAAAACAAGATTATTTTTCTTACCCCATTGGCAGATTATTTTGCTAGTTTCAAGCAAAAATGTACTTAATATTGACTGAAAACAAGACAATTTTTCCTCATCTAGAAAATCCTTCTTGATTTAAGAATTGTTAGATATTTTGGTTGGAAACAAGACAAGGAAGAAAAGCATTTTGAGATGACATGAGGACTTAATCATAACATAGTTTGGAGGTAACACTTCTTTTAAAACAAAGTTAAACAACTTTTGACCATTCTCTGTACTTGAAGCATAACATTTAATCGAGAAATAAATAAAAAGATAAACTCAGACGAGACTCACGAAGCAGGGGTGACTGCTCTGGACAGCTCTCTTTGACAGCCTGCTCCTCGATGCTCTGCATCATCTCTGATTCCATCTCCATCTGTTCAAACCCAGCCACTTTCTTATCATCAGGAAAATTGAACCCATCCTGGACAGCCTTATCTGTGTCATCATTTGTGAATGTTGCGATCCACGCTACAACGCAAAGACACAGCAGCAGAAGAAACAGACACTTCCCCTTCCTAATGATCTTGAACACGGATGGAAAGAGGCCCATGACTTTAGTTTATCTCGAGGTGAAGTCCAGAGAACAGCAAGCATCTGCTCGAAGATAAACAATCACTCCTAAAGTTGACAAGAGCTCCTCCGAAAGTCTCTTTCATCTGTTTTTTCATTCATTTTTCTCATCTGAAGGAGATTATACTTCACTTGTGAGAAGTATGAAAAAGCTGAAACACAAAAAAAGATTCATATTTACTTTTTCTTAACCACTTGTTGAGTACATGGATTATTGGATTAAGGGGAGACACACTGTTTTTTCATGCACCTGTCAAGTTTGAGATCTTGTTTCGTGTTTCTTTCTTTTATAGCACTTTATCTATTTGTGTCAATAGATTTCAATTACAATACAGATTTTTAAAGGCCAAGAGTTTTTTCTCCTACACTGAGCCATAAATCTCCACTTCAGCAGCACTTACACACACCACACTTTACATTTTTATTCCTGACTATATCCTGAAGGTTTTTACCTTTTTACCTTGTTTTTTTTATACCCATAGCATAGTAAGCTGTTCTAACCCTTGTGCGACCTTATGGACATTTTTATCCTTTTCAGTTTTGTATTTTGTTATAAGTGTGCCTGCAACTGCATCAATTTTGGCTCAGGTGTTTATTTTCATAGAAAAATGTAATATTTCACCCTTTTTTCCATCAAAAAAATATTATTTATAGTATTTATGGTCGTATGCACATTTTCGCAAAAAAAAAAGAATTGCGTAGTGAGCAAAATGTAAAATAAATCAAAAAGGATTTGAGACGAGTAAAAACTGTGTCGTTTTCAGAAAAATGACAAAATAGTGTTTTTTTGCTTGAAACAAGCTAAATAATCTGCCAATGGGGTAAAAATAATAATCTTGTTTTCTGTTTAAAATAAGATTTTTGCTTACCCCATTGGTAGATTATTTTGCTTGTTCTAAGCGACAACTCACTCAATTTTGACTTGTTTTCTGAAAACAAGAAAATCCTTCTTGATTTAAGAATTGTTAGATATTTCGGCTGGAAACAAGACAAAAAAATAAGTAAAAGAATTGCGTAGTGAAATTCTGGGTTGATATTCATAGCTGGTTATCAATAAAATTAGCAAAAATTCACCTAATTTTGACTTCTTTCTGAAACCAAAAAAAAAAAAAAAAACCTTTTTGATTTAAGAATTTTTAGATATTTGGGCTGGAAACAAGACAAAAAAATAAGTAAAAGAATTGCATAGTGAAATTCTGGGTTGATATCCATAGCTGGTTATCAATAAAATAAGCAAAAACTCACCTAATTTTGACTTTTTTTTCTGTAAACAAGAAAATCCTTTGTGATTTAAAAATTTTAAGAATATTTCAGCTGGAAACAAGACAAAAAATCTAAGTACGAAAGCATTTTTTGCAGTATAAGAATTGCGTAGTGAAATTCTGGGTTGATATTCATAGCTGGTTATCAATAAATTTAGCAAAAATTCACCTAATTTTGACTTTTTTCTGAAATAAAAAAAAATCCTTTTTGATTTAATTATTTTTAGATATTTCGGCGGGAAACAAGACAAAAAATCTAAGTACGAAAGCATTTTTTTGCAGTATAAGAATTGCGTAGTGAAATTCGGGGTTGATATTCATAGCTGGTTATCAATAAAATAAGCAAAAACTCACCTAATTTTGACTTTTTTTCTGTAAACAAGAAAATCCTTTGTGATTTAAAAATTTTAAGAATATTTCAGCTGGAAACAAGACAAAAAATCTAAGTACGAAAGCATTTTTTGCAGTATAAGAATTGCGTAGTGAAATTCTGGGTTGATATTCATAGCTGGTTATCAATAAAATTAGCAAAAATTCACCTAATTTTGACTTTTTTCTGAAACAAAAAAAAACCTTCTTGATTTAATTATTTTTAGATATTTCGGCTGGAAACAAGACCAAAAATCTAAGTACGAAAGCATTTGCAGTATTGTAAAATAAATCAAAATATTATCCTCCCATCTTCAGATTCCTTTACCATCAAGTGTCACCTGTTAGTCACATTCTTCAAGTTTTTCACCCTGAACAATCCTGTTCTTTTTCCTTATTAAAAGCCTGTCACCTCTACGCCCCTCTTCTCGAGTTTCATGTTGACACACTTCACTGCTTTGAGCCTGATGTGTGCATTTCATCATTTGTTTCCTTTGTAACAGGACCTTCTCTTGTCCTTGCCACGTCAAACAGTTTCTGAAGTTTACTGTTTTCGGCTTGTGCTTCCGAAGGTCCTCCTGTATTCTAAACGTGTCTTTATACTATATGCTTAAATAACATTGTATCTCATGGCTGGGTGGAGATCAAAAGGATCTGTGGCGTAAGATAACAATGTTGCATTATTCTGATAATGTTTATCATCTCTTAAACACACTTCACTTGAAATCGCTTCATCTTGCGATTAATACTTAAAATTAGTATGCAATCAAGAGCTTTAAAACGACGTCTTAAGATGTTTATATATCAATTATTTTTGTCCCAAAGCATCTATAATAATTTTAAATAATCAGAAACGTAGAAAGAGTGATTTGCGCATGGCAAATTTATTAAACACAGCTTTAGCACTGCGAGACGCTCACAATAGTTACAGTAGTTTATTTTAATTAGTAATGTTACAAATTGCATATACGACTATTTGACAGCGTGATTTAGATACATGCTCGCACATTCGACCAAAAAATAGCAAAGCGTAATGTTACACATGTTACTAGATACGGATTTCTAAATCTGTATTTTTCGAAAAGAACACAGATGCACTAAAAGAGAATGAAATGATAAGTAAATAAAGGTTGAAACAACTTACGGCTGTAAAAGCAGCTGCACTCTGAGCTCAAGCCCACCACTGTATGAACTAAAACACAGCACTTCCGCAAATACAGACGCTGGAGGGACGTCATTGGTCGCAGTCATCAACTAAAGGAGGATGGTTAGCTGGTTAGTACCGCAACACCTGCTGGAAGATGCAGTAACTACACCATTATGCCAGCAAACTGATTTTTTTTATTTATTTATTTTATTTTTTTACAATACATACTGTACAATGTGCCAAAAATTAGAATATCGAGGAAAGTCCATTTATTTCAATCATTTGTTTCAAATAGTGAAACTTGTATGTTATATTAGTTCACTACAGACAAAGTGAAATGTGACCACGGACCGCAAAACCAGTCATAAGGTTAAATTTTACAAAACTGAGATGTATACATCATATGAAAGCTCAATAAATAAGCTTTCTATTGATGTATGATTTGTTAGGATAGGACAATATTTGGCTGAGATACATCTATTTGAAAATCAGGAATCTGAGGGTGAAAAAAAATCAAAATATTGAGAAAATCACCTTTAAAGTTAGGGTTACCACTTTTAATACCCAAAAATACGGGACGGGGGGGGGGCTGGGGGCTGGGGGCGTAGTAATATGGGACGTCCTGAATAAGAACTGGTCATGTTTTTTTTTTTACTTTTTAGAAATGGGGTCTATATACCCCGTTAAAATGTAACAATGTCCCATATCTCAAAAATGCTGCAGAAAAAAGGTTTCATATGAGTTTTGCATATAATATGGGCCATCCTGAATAAGAACTGATCGTTGTTTTTTTTCTACTTATTAGACTCTAAAATCTAATAATGTCCCATTTCTCAGAAAAGAACCGTCAAGTACACCAATTAATAAAACGGATATTAAAGCAGAAATGCAAATAAATAAGTAAGTAAAAATTCACGAGCATTTTGTAATATTATCTCTCAGTCCTGCGCTTCTAAATGAAAAGCGCTCTGCAAGCGCGTTCTCTCTGTGTTGTTCCTGAAACTACCGTAATCACTGTAATATGCGCGCACACTTAAAATCAATCGCGGCTGGCTTGACCGTGTTTTTCTGAACCGCGGCTGGCTTTACCGCAGTGATTATTTGCACGAGACGCTGCTTTAAAAAATATATATAAAAAATACGGGACAAAACCCGTCCCGTATTGATTCAAAACGGGACGCGCAATTTCATTCTCAAATACGGGACGATTCCGTATTTTAAGGGACGGGTGGCAACCCTATTTAAAGTTGTCCAAATTAAGTTCTTAACAATGCATATTACTAATCAAAAATTACATTTTGATATATTTATAGTAGGAATTTTACAAAAAATCTTCATGGAACATGATCTTTACTAAATATCCTAATGATTTTTGGCATAAAAGAAAAATCTATAATTTTGACCCATACTATGTATTTTTGGCTATTGCTACAAATATACCCCAGCGACTTAAGACTGGTTTTGTGGTCCAGGGTCACAAATATTTCAAGTTTTTATTTCAATTTTGATGATTACACTGCAAAAAATGCTTTTCTAGCTTAGATGTGTTGTCTTGTTTCCAGCCAAAATTAGACTTGTAGTCAAGACCGCCTAAACCGAGACCAAGACCAAGTCGAGACCCGAGAAAAAAAACAGACTAGTGTTGAAGCTACGCAATAACTTGTATGAACAGCAGCATACTAGGGTTCAGCCTCAGTTTACATTCAATACATATTAGACGGTGATACTTCAACTACAGGCAGAGCAATACAGAGACAGACCATGTCATGTGTGTGACTGAGCTCACTGTAAATGTTTTTTCAGACTGGGTGAGATCAACTATGTGTAGCAATTGTATGACGGCTGTTACTGCACTATTAGAGGATTGAGACTCCCTTAACTTTTGTATACTCTTGAGGACTGACATTACTGGCACTGACTGGTTCATCTGACAAAACATCAAACACCACCAACACCATCTTGCTCCTCCAACAACTGTCTAAAGAATGAGAAATATGTAACCAATTGAAACTATACTTAATGTGTAGATGAAATCGTAACATCAAATTAAAAATACACAATTATAAACTTGGATTAGGCCTGTTTAGTCAACACAACAGAGATATGCAGATGATATTTAAAAGATCATTTATTTAGTAAAACATCATCTTAAATACAATACTGTAATCAAACACACACGCACGCACGCACACACACACACACACACACACACACACACACACACACACACACACACACACACACACACAGATTAAAGACACAAATTCATCAAAACAAATGTAAAATACAAATATAAAATATTAATACATCAAAAACTGTACATCAAATTGTATGTATAGAGGGCATAACGTTATATGGATGGATGAGCGCCAACGGCTGTCGCAAAAAAAAAAAAATAATAAAAAAAATACATGCATGTGATTGGTTGCATTTGATTTGAAGGGCGCCAAATATTAATGTTGCATTATCAAACGTTGTGTTGCACTGCAAAAAATGCTTTTCTACCTTAGATTTTTTGTCTTGATTCCAGCCAAAATATAAAAAAATTCTTAAATCAAGAAGGATTTTCTAGACGAGTAAATTTTTTTTTTCTTGTTTTCAGAAAAACAACTCAAAATTAAGTGAGCTTTTGCTTAGTACAAGCCAAAAAAATCTGCCAATGGGGTAAGAAAAAAAATCTTATTTCAAACAGAAAACAAGATTATTTTTCTTACCCCATTGGCAGATTATTTTGCTTGTTTCAAGCAAAAATGTACTTAATTTTGACTTTTTTTTCTGAAAACAAGACAATTTTTACTCATCTAGAAAATCCTTCTTGATTTAAGAATTTTTAGATATTTTGTCTGGAAACAAGAATATCAATGAGATTTTTGGTCATAGTGTCTAAGTTGTTTGTGTGACACATTGTAAAAACATACAATTCTGAGCTTCTGATGATATTGTGTCAAGCTAATAGTAGGGAAACCATCCCATCATGCTGTCCCATACCACAATATTGATTTAAAAGCTTTCCATAACATTACATTATAGTAATTTTATAATGCTAACAACAATGCACCCCTTTAATAGTTAGGTATCTCTCCTTTTTTAAGTGAAAAAAAAAGGTAAAACATTTACTTGTTACTTAAGAATGTTTTTCATTTACTATTCTTTGTTTTATACAGCCAGTTTACCTTTTTAAGGACCCTGACTGTGCACAAATAAAATAAGGAAATTGCAAAATTATATTTAAGAATGATTTAATTACACTTTATTGAATGTTGCAACTGTCCCCTGTAGTGAGGATTGTTGCAGTATTTCACTTTGTCTATTTGAGTGTAAATTGTGTGTATATTATCATATGTACACATGTTGCAGCAATATGGGTGAGTAGCTGACAGATGTGGCTTTATTGTATTTTTTGGCTTTCTAATACAAACAGTCCTCTGAGAAACTAAAGGAAATGTAAAAAGTGTTGCAACTGTCCCCACTCTCCCCTGTACAGCAGAAACACTTTTTTTTTTACCACTACACAAAAACTAGATGCTAGATGAAGTGATTTTTCACATATTTATTTTGCTTGTGTACTAAAATGTCTTTCATTGATAATAAGACGTTACATTTACCCTGATCTTCCAACTCCAAAAGTTTTCACCCCTGGCTCTTAATGCATGTTTTTTTTTTCCTTCTGGAGCATCGGTGAGTGTTTGAACCTTCTGTAATAGTTGCATACACTGCAAAAAAATGCTTTTCTAGCTTAGATTTTTTTGTCTTGTTTCCAGCCAAAATATCTAAAAACTCTTAAATCAAGAAGGATTTTCTAGATGAGTCAAAATTATTGTCTTGTTTTCAGAAAAAAAAGTCAATATTAAGTACATTTTTGCTTGAAACAAGCAAAATAATCTGCCAATGGGGTAAGAAAAATAATCTTGTTTTCTGTTTGAAATAAGATTTTTTTTCTTACCCCATTGGCAGATTTTTTTGGCTTGTTCTAAGCAAAAGCTCACTTAATTTTGACTTGCTTTTTCTGAAAACAAGAAAATAATTTTTACTCGTCTAGAAAATCCTTCTTGATTTAAGAATTTTTAGATATTTTGGCTGGAAACTAGACAAAAAATCTAAGCTAGAAAAGCATTTTTTGCAGTGCATATGAGTCCCTCAGTTGTCCTCAGTGTGAAAAGATGGATCTCAAAATTCACGAGACTCATGTACAACTTTCTCTAAACACACGCAGCTGTGGATCATTCAGCTAACAACACAGTATTAAGAATCAAATGTGTAAACTTTTGAACAGGGTTTTTATAAATTCAACTATTGGACTATATGTGAACTTCTTTTATGTGAAATATCTTATTCAGGACAGTACTAAATAAAAAAAAAAAAATAACATGCATATTGCATGATCCCTCTTTTTCGCAGATTCTGCAGGGTGCAAACTTTCAACCTCAACTGTATACACTGCAAAAAATGCTTTTCTACCTTAGATTTTTTGTCTTGATTCCAGCCAAAATATCTAAAAATTCTTAAATCAAGAAGGATTTTCTAGACGAGTAAAAATTATTTTCTTGTTTTCAGAAAAAGCAAGTCAAAATTAAGTGAGCTTTTGCTTAGAACAAGCCAAAAAAATCTGCCAATGGGGTAAGAAAATAAATCTTATTTCAAACAGAAAACAAGATTATTTTTCTTACCCCATTGGCAGATTATTTTGCTTGTTTCAAGCAAAAATGTACTTAATTTTGACTTTTTTTTTCTCAAAACAAGACAATAATTTTTACTCAAAAGACTGAGTAACAACAAAGTTATCTGCTTATTTAACCACCTCTTTGTTTCCTGCTTCCTTTGCCTCTTGGGCTAAAAGAGGAATGTACTTTTCTGTTGACTAGTATCTGGATAGCAAGACCAAAATTGTGGCACAGGAAAGATGGTCCAGTAAAACACAACCATCTCTCTATATGTCACAGTTCAGTAACAAATGAAAAAGCTATTATATAATATAATATATAAATAATTACAATTGTGATTTATACACTTCTACAATCAGAAACATCCATTATGATGTCAGTGTTTACACCTGTTGATCATTATTCATTATATTTATGTTTATTCACCTCTGGAATCTCAATGTACCTTGGAAAAGCCAGGTATTTATAGTAAAAACAAAGCAAGAATCAATTGTTGACAAACTATGTAAAAATGTCAGTGTTCAAAACTGTCTCCAAGCTTGTAATAATTGTTTATAGCTGGAGGTGTTGGATCAGACTGAGTGAGCAATGCCAGTTTAACGTCATTCCAGCTTTGCACGGTTTATTTTACTTCCAGTGAGAAGAAGATCCAGCTTTTACAGCGTGTGTGTTTTGCAGTCAGGGGTGTGTTACTTCTGACAGCTTGCGGCCATAACTTATGAGCAAAATTATAAACACAATGGATCTGCCATTAAAGCAAAGAAACCTTGTTTAAAGAAGAACTTACAGTCTGTAATCAACAGCTATCTTACCTGTTTGTTGAGCGCTTTTCAAAGAAAAATCAATTACAAAAAGTCAATTTAAAAACATTTAACACAACATTTGTAACATTCTAGTAGACATTATAGCCTACCAATAAAGCACAATTTAACTTAAAATTAATAAGTTAGTAAAATAATATTCTTTGGCCATTTTAATCATCTTGAATCAGGCATGTGTTTTTAATGTACGAATAAATGCAACCTTGCTGAACAAAGAAGAATGTTAGAATAAATGTATTAATCGAGCTGTTTATGATTGTTATCATAATTTTTGTTTTATTTTACAGAACAACAGTAAAATGCCAATACTAACATTTATGAATGTTGACTTTAATTTTGTTGACCTAGTTTTTGCTGCAGCAGCAGATTTGTGAATGATTGTCATCTTTGGTCTTTGAACCCTGGCTAAGGAGCTGCTGTCAGAATAAACACAATTGGTGTCTGGTGTATTAGACAACAGAACGTTCTGGAGTTGATTGACTAATGGATGATTTCAGTCATCATACAGTAACCTTTCTCTTCTCATGAAGACATGCGATGCGCTTCTAAACAGTCTCTCGCTGTCGCTGCTGGGAATGATTTTTGTGTCTTTCTCTGACAGATTTAAATGCTTCCACACTGACCACATGTTTGCTGCATTAGTGTGCACCTCTATTTAATAGCATCACGTCATTGTTCGGTATCATTTATTTTTCGCTTATCCGGCCGAATTTTGCTATTTTCAGCCAAATAATTTCAGTTGCCGAGCATTTGGTGCATCACTGCTTTGAAATCTTGGAGTTGTCACCATCTCTAAAAAAATCATCTGATGTAGATAAAAGTTGTATTGCAGGCTCTATCACTTTCCCTTTTTACTTGTAAGCTCTTCTTTAAACTAATAGAACTATTAGCAATGGCGTAGAAATCACATTAGACATAAATCAGGTGTTTTTGTTTTATTTATCGGCTTCTGTGTTACATTTAAGGCATTTAGAGGATGCCTTAAACAGAGTGTCTATGAAAGAATGCTGTGGTAAACAAAAGGCTCGTAGGCAAATGAATCTTTTGTGTCAATGAGTTACAGTGCCTTGCAAAAGTATTCACACCCCTTCATTTTTTTCGCATTTTGTTTTGTTGCAGCATTATGTTAAACTGCTTTAAATTACTTTTTTTTTTGTCCACCATCAATCTACATCTCATACACCATAATGACAAAGCACAAAACAGGCTTGTAACAACTTTGTTGAAAAGATCCCGTTGCATTTCTGGGACACTCTAAATTTATCTCAGGAGCATTCATATTGCTTCTAGATGTTCCTACACTTGGAGTGGAGTTAAACTGTGGCAAATTCATTGGAATGAGTCTGATTTAGAAAGACACACACCTCTCAGAAAAGGTCTAACAGCTGAAAATGCATATCAGAGCAAAAACCAAGATAACTGCCTGTAGAGCTCAGTGACAGACTTGCGTTAAGGCGATGATCTAGAGAAGAGTTCAGAAACAAATCTGCTGCATTGAAGGTTGACAGAAGCATTCTCCATAATGGAAGACAATTGGAACAACTAGGACTCTAGAAAATGTCCAAGCTGACAGAGATGGAGAGGTGAAAAGGTGAAGCAAAGAATGGCAGATAATTGCCAAATGCAGATGTGCAAAGATGCTCACATCAGACCCAAAAAGACTTGAGGATGTAAAGCTGCTTCAACTATGTACTGAGTTATACTTATGCAATCTACTTATTTCAGTGTTTTATTTTTAATACATTTGTAAAATTAGCAAATCTGGTTTTTGCTTTGTCATTATTATGGTGTATGGAGTGTTAATTGATGTGGGGAAAAACTAATATAAAGCAGTTTAACATAATGCTGCAACAAAACAAAATATGGAAAAAAAATAAAGGGGTACAGAGTATGAATACTTTTGCAAGGCACTGTATGGCAAGTCTAAGCATTGTTGACAGAGATTAGTCCGTTCCTGAAGACTGGAAGGCACATTTAGTGGAGGTTGCATTGGAGAAAATGACGGATACAGCTATTGTGATACCACCACCAAGCATATCCTTAAACCAAAAACAAGATTTACATTACAGTGAAAGTACAATCATTCGCAAACCAGTTTGTCATCATTTGACCGAGTTCTTTCTAGCTTCCTCAAAGCTTAAGGAGAAACTGACCGTTCCGCTTCCGAAGCTCACCCTTGGTTTGTGACTATGTCTCCGTGTAGAGGGGGACTCCGTTTCATTGCCATTGGTCTTCAGGCTGATAGACGAAGAAGGCGAGGAGGCAGAGGATCCTCCCACACTGCTTGACCTCTTCCTGGAGGCAGAACTGTGCCGTAGCGTCGCTTTCGCTGCTGCTTTGAAAGCGTGAGCTGCTGTGCTGCAACGAACCTCCTCAATCGTGTTCCTGGATGGTTTTAAGAGAATAATGTAGACCTTGTTAAAAAAGATACAAGCTAGCAAACTGAAGCTGGAAGCCAGAATGGCAATGACCTCGACCGCCGAAACAAATTTGCCATAGGTGCTGAAGTATGCAGGGATGAAGGAGATCCAAACAATGAAAAAAATGAGCATGCTGAATGTTATGAACTTGGCCTCAGTGAAGTTTTCGGGAAGTTTTCGAGACTTGAACGCGAAGAAGAAACAAACGGCGGCCAGCAGGCACGTATAACCGATGAGGAATCCCAACGCCATCATGGAGCCCTCGTTACAGGTGATGAAGATGATTTCATCAAAGTCATAGTTCTTGTAACTCCCTGGTGGAGCGTTGTACAACCAAACCACGCAGATCATCACCTGCACAAACGTGAACAGGAACACCAGTAAGAACTGCAGGTTCAGGCCCCACCATTTACGATGGAGACTAGTGGGGATTTTGGCTTCAAACACCAGTAGGACGCGATTGGTTTTAACTAGAATGCAAGAGATGCATAACACAAAGCTGATTCCGAAAGCTGGTTGGCGTAAGCGGCACGTCCAGTCCTGCGGTTCACCGATGAATATAAGAGAGCTGGAGAAACAACAGATGAGGGAGAAAAGCAAAACAAACGACAGCTCTCGGTTGGACGCTTTCACAATTGGCGTGTCACGGAATTGCACAAAAACACCCAACACAAAAGCTGTTAACAGAACCCCGAGAACTGCAAATAAGGCCAAAGCGATTCCAAACGGTTCAGTCCAGGACAGAAACTCAATCTCCTTTAGAAAGCAAGATGTGTGATTGCCGTTAGACCAGGAGTTGTTTGGGCATTTAGAGCAAACACTGGCATCTGTGGAGAGTAGAAAAGAAACAGGAAAATAATACAGTATTCAAACGGTGATGATATTTACAATAACACTTAATTGTACAATAGGTAATCAAATATTAAAGTAGTTCACTTTCAGAACAAAAATTTACATGTAATGTACTCGCCCCCTTGTCATCCAAGATGTTTATGTCTTTCTTTCTTCAGTCGTAAGGAAATTATGTTTTTTGAGGAAAACATTTCAGGATTTCTCTCCATATAATGGACTTCTATGGTGCCCCTGAGTTTGAACTTCCAAAATGCAGCTTCAAAGGGCTCTAAACAATCACAGCCAAAAAACAGAAGGGTTATATCTAACAAAACGATCAGTTACTTTCTAAAAAAAAATTACAATTTATATACTTTTTAACCTCGTCTTGTCTAGCTCTGTGTGTACTCTGTGTAGAGATTAAAAAGTATATAAATTGTAAATGTTTTTAGAAAATAGCTCATTGTTTCGCTAGATAAGACCCTTCTTCCTTAGCTGGGATCATTTAGAGCCCTTTGAAGCTGCATTTGAACTGCATTTTGGAAGTTCAAACTCGGGGGCACCATAGAAGTCCACTATATGGAGAGAAATTCTGAAATGTTTTCCTGAAAAAAAAAAATCCCATAATTTTTTTACGACTGAAGAAAGAAAGACATGAACATCTTGCATGACAAGGGAGTGAGTACATTATCTGTACATTTTTGTTCTGAAAGTGAACTACTCCTTTAACATTAGTTAGATGTTGTTGGATAAATAGACTGGGTAAACAGGAGTAACATTAAATGAATTGTATGTGTGTATCAGAAATATAGGAATGGTAGTAAAAGAGATGGATATAGACGGTACTCTTGAATTTATTTGAAAAGGTTTTTCAATGAGGACGAGTAATTTGAAGATTAAACACTGAGGAATAAAGTTTTAATTAACTTTTTCCCTTTTCTAAGTCTACAGGGACTGCCAGTTAGCCTGTTTCAAATGATTATTAAAATAGCAAGCACAAACTATACAAAACCAGTAGTTCTTTCGGTGCACTCAGTGTCCGAATTCACTCACTCGTTTTCATTCACTCTTCAACTGGACTATTTTAGTGGACTAATATGGGGAATAGAGAATGAGGGTATAGGGGGACGATTTTGGATACAGCCATGCTGTTTAGCTCCAACCCTAAATAAACACACCTGAAGCAGCTAATCAAGGTCTTCAGACTCACTAGAAATGCCCAGGCATGTGCAGTGGGGCTGGATGGAGCCAGAATCTGCAGGACATTGGCCCTCCAGAAGCAGGATTACATTATACAGCCCTCCAAAGGCAAAGCGCAGTAACTACACATTTGGTCAAAATTGAGTTAAGGCTTAAATTGGGCTTTGTGACAACCGTTTTGTCTTGTGGCAAAGTCTCCTGGTTCAATTTTGTCCCGTTTCAGAGAAAGGAGAGAGTAACTACAAAATCCAAACTAAGACCATAAATGGTGTAAAATCTTTAAAGGCATTTTTCTCAGTTTCAGTGTTGGCGTAGTTACTGCACTTTGCCTTTGTAGGGCAGTATAGATAGGGTTCTCAACTCTTGCCCTTGAGGTACACTTTCCTGCAAAGTTTAGCTCCAACCCTAAACAAACACACCTGACCAAGCTAATCAAGGTCTTCAAGACCACTAAGTTACAAGCAGGGTTGATCAAGGTTGGAGCTAAACTCTGCAGAGAGTTGAGAACACCTCTGTTTTAAATCTTGTCTCAAGTATATTTTGGTACTGTCTCCAGCCACCATTGTTGCTTCTATTATTATATTAAGTTACTAACTCATAAATTTGCTAACCTTTATGATCACTGTACTCCCCGTCTGAGCACTCTGTACACTCGAAGCAGCATGTGGGTTCGCCATCAATAATTCCTTTTCTGGTTCCAGGTTCACACTCTTCACTGCAGTTGGAAAATGGTACCTGGGAAAGGGAAGCAATGTATTTTCTCATGCAAAGTCATATTTGATGTTTGATAACATATTTGATGACACACCAAACCAACACTAAAGAACTAGCGCTGCCCATACATTCACATAGGGTGTCCAAACTTGTTGGAGGGCGTGTCTAACGCCTGCATTGGGGCTTGAAAGGTTGAAAATTTTTCGACTTCTGCTGCAAGCAACCCCAGAGGGTAAAGTACCCATTCAATTTAGCAATGCATGACATCACCCATTTAAAGTAAATAAGCATTAACGCGGACTCCCTGTGTTAATGAACAATGAGCAAAGCCAACTGTGGCATCGCCTGCATTGGGGGAAAAAAGTTGCACTAGGACAGACCTGACAGACTACAGCCGATGGCCGGCTAGATTGTACCCTCTGCGGTTGCATCGGAGAACAAAATTCTTCTATACCAGTAGGTGGCAGTAGTCTGTCATTGGTATTCAAACAGGAAAACCTGAAACCATTTGCAGCTAAAGAAAGGGATAGAACAGCTCATTCTCTAAGCTGACTTCTCACGGACGAACTCTGCCACTAATACGGCATGCAGAATTGGACGAAAAACAGCCGATGGGTCTGACTAGAGGCACAAAAACTAAAGCCGACTGATGTTCAAGAACCAGCCAACATTGCCCGATGACCAACTGTCAGCTTGGTGTGTCCAGGGCTTAAAGGGGTCATCGGATGGCTATTTTTCACAAGTTCATATGATTCATTAGGGTCTTAATGAAAAGTCTCTACTATACTTTGGTTAAAAATTCTCAATAGTAGTGTAAAAAACACCCTTTTACCTTGTCAAAATCAGCTCTGCAAAATATCAGCTCATTTTATCGCATGGGCCCTTTAAATGCAAATGAGCTCTGCTCGCCCCGCCCTCTCTGCTGAGGGATTACAAGCTGCAATGTTTACTTTAGCCGCGTTTAGCCGCGTTTAGCTGCATTTAGCGGCGAAACTTGCCAACAAGCACATTATTAAGAAAGGCCATTTGCAAAGATGCATAAAAAACCCTTCTACTAGTTTTGCATCCGATGACCCCTCTAAGAGCCAAGCTATCCAGATACTGTATGTTCTATTTTTACTCACCTCAGTTAGACGGCCGTTCCATAGTATTTGTGTCTTGTCAATGGAAAGTTTGGCTCCATTCTTGTTATGTACGCTGTAATAGCCAACCTCCTTAAATACAACAGAACCATCCTCAAGTGATCGATGCCAGTTTATGATGGTATAATTTGCTGAGAGCTCACTGCCGTTGTCAAAGCGCACCCTCTCCCCTATGCTGTTTATGAAGTTGAGGTGTCTCAGTTGTTTCAGAACCTTTTAGAATAAAAAGAGGGATGTGAACATCATTTAAATAACATCCTAAAAAACTGAGAAGAGCAGAAGGGAACCTTCTGGAGAGTTACAAATATATATATATAAGTAGCGTGATAAGTGACTCACCTGCCATGCTTCAACTTTCCTAATGTCTGCACAAGAGCCATTAGCAAACAATCCCTTTCCAGGTGTGCAGGTAAGTATGTCCTGAAGTGCTTGTGCTATGGCATAAACAGCTACATACACGTTGTAAGAAATCCTTAGGTGTGTGTAGTCCAGGTACGGCGTCTCCACACTTGCAATGTCTTCTTCACCAGTGCACAGAGGTCTGAAACTTGTACTGCCGTTTTCACTGTCCTCATTCCTCGGACTATCTTCTAGGTAACAGTTAAAAGTCTCCTCCCAAAATTCCCTCACAAATTCATTATGGCTGGACTTTTTTGGGTGCACTTGCTGTAAGAATTCTTTAAAGCCAGGTATATGGCCAGCCCTCAGCACAAAGCCAATCGTTCCTCCCATGACATCAAGGTACTCTGGCTTGGCAACCAGGCTAGAGCTGGCCCACGCCTCACTCGCCAACCAAACACGATCTGTGACGTTTCGCCTCACCATCTCTTTAATAAGTGGCTCGATGTCTGGTCCACTTGCAAACACAGCAATGACTTTAGCAGACGAGTTTTCGATGCGGTCTGCCAGCCGGCGAATCTCAGCTTCATCGATGTATTGTGAAATTAAAACATTAAGATCAATGCAGATGTCTCTATGAAACATTTCGTTCTCAAACTTTTCGATACCCGGACGGCCATACTCATCGTCGGAGGCGATGGCAATCACCCAGTTCCACTGGAAGTGGTCAATGATGGCAGCCATGGCAATGGCCTGATACTCATCTGTGGGAATAGTTCTCATGAACGATTTGTACTGATTCTTGTTGCTCAAAAGTCGACTGGATGAAGCATAGCTGATCTGAAAAACAGTAGAGAAGAGTGACAATTTTAAAACATTTTTGTTCTTTTCTTTTAGTGCATTAAAATTACAACTCATGGTGACCATATCAATCAAGTTCGAAGAAGGCAAGACACTACTGTGATTAATTACATTGGGAAGTATGGCAAAATGTTTTTTTTTTTTTTTTACTTTATTCAGCTGTGGTGTCTTGGCTTAAAGCATTTTTCAAACAACTATTCCAATAAAACACTTAAGTTTGGAAATTGCAAAACAACCTGAGGAATGTAGAAGAGGCCCAGAAGGTCAGCCACGGCTGTAGATACTGCAGATCCGGATGCCCCAACCACTGCAATGGTTGATGGGATGTTCCCTGTGCAGTTACAGAACTCGTCCAAGTTGAGTGAATCGATCTTATTCTGTGCAACAAAGCTCAGCGACGCCTCCAGGGCTTTCGAGACAGTGTTACATGTGTCAAATATACGGTAGCCAAGCGTGATGTTTGGAAGAAGAGTAGAGCTGTTGTTGATTTCTTCTATGGCAAAGATCATAGACTGTAGCCAACGGAATCCACGAAAGTTATATCTGAAAAAGAAAGTATAGAAGAAAGGGACTCACACTTTGTTTGGGTCATGGTTATGTCACTAAAATAACATGTTAATTACTAAAGGTCAGTTGTGTTGATATTAAAAGTTTAAACCATGTTTGGAAACCGTGTTTTGTATATACCTGACACACTCAGTTGACTCTGGCCTCGCTGCAAGATCCTGGTCTTTGGATGCCACTCCAAAGTGTATTGGAAAAAGCCCTCCTAGCAGTATGTCACCTGTTCTCTGGGCCCTCTGGTGTGGTCCATAGATCGAAATGACCCCGCTGAAACCCAGCAGAACCAGGTAATGCAGGTAAAGCTTCAGATAAAACCTCATTGCTTCAGTTGACTTCTAATGTGGTCTTCATGGGGCAAGGTAGATGTTGGCAGAGCAGAAGTTTTAGAATCTCCACTAGTTTCGTCAATTGCCTCTTCTGGCAAATATTATTCTAAAGTGCTTTTCCTTCAATTAATGGAATCAACAGACAATATGCATGAAGTGTCAGATGGACCAACACATTCTTGAGCGGTGAAGGAGCTGGGAAGTCCACCCACATGGCTGATCATATACGGGTCTATTTGCGGAGATGATGACTCTTTTGTTCTTTCCTCCAGTAAATTTCTCTCCTGTTCATTATGTGATAGACTGAGGTAAACACGGTCCATGAAAGATTTACAGTAGACAGATTTTTGATTCACCACACAGAGTTTGGTTGAACGCTGAATATTGCTGGGGGAAAAAGACAACAAAAGGACACTTAGCTATATGAACACAACAGTAAAAACAAGAAATGTTTATATTTATACAAAAAGGTCCCCCTGCTAAAGAAAGCACATGTACAGGCCCATCTGAAGTTTACCAGTGAACATCTGAATGATTCAGAGGAGAACTGGGTAAAAGTGTTGTGGTCAGATGAGACCAAAGTCAAGCTCTTTGGCATCAACTCAACTCACTGGGTCCAGAAGAGAAGGATTGCTGCCTATGACCCAAGAATGCTTTGAGGGTGTTTTTCTGCTAAGGGGACAGGACAACTGCACCGCATCAAAGGGACGATGGACGGGGCCATGTATCGTCAAATCTTGGGTGAGAATCTCCTTCCCTCAGCCAGAGCATTGAAAATGGGTGGTGGATGGGTATTCCAGCAAGACAATGACCCAAAACACACAACCAAGGCAACAAAGGAGTGGCTGAAGAAGAAGCACATGAAGGTCCTGGAGTGGCCTAGCCAGTCTCCAGACCTTAAACTAATAGAAGATCTGTGGAGGGAGCTGAAGGTTCGAGATGCCAAACGTCAGCCTCGAAAACTTAATGACTTGGAGAGGATCTGCAAAGAGAAGTGGGACAAAATCCCTCCTGAGATGTGTGCAAACCTGCTGGACAACTACAAGAAACATCTGACCTCTGTGACTGACAACAAGGGTTTTGCCACTAGTACTAAGTCAAATACTTATCTCTCTCATTAAAATGCAAATCAACTTTTTTAAAGGGGTCATCGGATGCCCATTTTCCACAAGTTCATATGATTCTTTAGGGTCTTAATGAAAAGTCTCTAATATACTTTGGTTAAAAATTCTCTCTGTCAAGATCAGCTCTGCAAAATTTCAGCTCATTTTAAGACATGGCCCCTTTAAATGCCACAAGTTCTGCTCGCCCCGCCCCTCTCTGGGATTATGTTTACTTTAGCCGCTCTTAGCTGTATTTAGCTGCTTTTATCGGTGAAACTTGCCAACAAGCACATTATTAAGAAAGGCTATTTGCAAAGATGCATAAAAAACCCTTATACTCATTTCTGCTGTGGGTGAAGCTGCATCAGGAACGATTCGCACGAACATAGACGCATATGTAGATCAGGTTTGGCGCTTTCCATTTACAAACAAAAGTAACATTAAACCTCTGCGTCTTCAGCGGCTCAGATGTCGGGAGTAAATGACGACTGCTATGTTCATTATTACATCCAACAACAGAACACCTCAATCGCTCAATTAGAGTCTTCCTCTGCAACTGAGTCACACAATGGCGATCGTATTCAGACTGTTTCAGCTCGGTGGGGGCGGGGCTAAGGTAAGGTGCTCATGTCAATCAAATGTGTTTCGTCACAACGACAAGAAGCTAAGAATGAAATGATTTTAAGGGGATATTACTTTTAGAGATTAAACAAATACCACTGGGTGGATTTTTATCATTGTAGGGTGGTTGTGTTCACAAACTGCCAACACACATTAATGTTCAAACAACATGGAAAAGTTAGTTTTGCACCCGATGACCCCTTTAAATGCTTTTTTATGGATTTTATTGTTGTTATTCTGTCTCTCACTGTTTAAAGTGCCCCTATTATGCCATGTTAAAGGTAGTTAATATTGTTGTAATAGTCTCTTAAAACAGGTTTACATGTATGCAAGTTCAAAAAACACTTTAGTTTTCTCAAAAATTAGATTTAATTTTACCCCGTTTCTAAATGATTCGTAAACGACTCGTGTGAAGCAGTTCGAAGAATCAGTCTCTCTAAACCCCTCCTTTCAGTGAGCCCTCACCGCTGTGATTGGTCAGATGGTGCAGTCCTTTTGGATTGGTCTACCGCTTCAGCGCAAAACGAAACGCCCATTGGCATAACTGAATGACAGCTGTGGAGACCTGTTAATGCATAGAAAAGATAGCCTCGATTTTACCCTATCAATTCGAGCCGGAGTCTGACGATGAAACGGTTGAAGTGGCACATCGACAAGAAACTGTTTTGCAAGCACGACTGGAGCAGGACGTTTCTCAGTGGGTGTCATATTATAACTGTGGAAAGTGCTTGCAATTTGCTTTTGTAAGCGAACCGGGCACACCTCTACGTTGTGACCTTCAACACTGTACAATCCATAACACTGCGTTAAGCCATCGTTTATCATTATCATTACTTAAACTAATAAGGCAGACAGACAGTCAAGCTGCATCAATCACAATTTTTAGACTACATTGCACTCACAGCTGAACAACAGAACTACAGAAACGCAAGTTAGCCGGTTACCAAGACATGTGCGGGGTTGTTACACACCATAACGTACACAAAGACGTATTTTGAACGATCGCTAGAAAATACAATCATCAATTATTAATCATACTTACAGGCAGAAGTTCAGAGGAGCAAGCCGGTCCAAATAAACTGGGCACTGATCCATTTTTTAAAACCAAGCGTTTGGTGAATCTCGCGTTGTAACGTTACTCCCCAAGATTGGAAAAACAGTCATCAGTAAAATGACGCGAACACAACACAAGATTGGCATTGGACTGCTGAGGTGTTGAAAAAATTAATGTTAACCACTCATTCTTGGTAGTTTCATCTTTCGGAAGGGCATATAAAACAAATTCACTCTCACAGCGCAGGGCGTCTTCTTGACATGATGTAATCCACGTGAAAATGGTAGGCCTACTGTTTGTGGGCGGGCAAGTTGTTCGCGAAATTGAACGTGGGCGGACATTACGCAAATGTGTAGCTCGTGACGTGTGGCCGTTACAGAAAAAAGATTCGAATTGCTGACGACTCGTTTAGGCGAATGTGAGCCGACTCTTTTTTTTGATAGACAAAAACTTCATTTATAGTGCACTGTCCGCGTCACAACTTTGCAGATAGTTTATGTTCACATACAGCTACATGACACACTACATGAAATATCATATTTGAAAAGGCATAATAGGGGCACTTTAAATAAACCTACCATTAAAATCATGACTGATCATTTCTTTGTCAGTGGGCAAGCGTACAAAATTAGCAGGGGATCAAATATTTTTGCTCCCTGAAACTATGGACAAAAATATATTTTGATTGTTTTTTCTAAATGAACTGATGTTTTTGCCTTTTTCCAAATCATGAAGTACAGTCTGTTGCTAAAGTCTTAGTAAAGGTGCCAATAAGGTGTGCCTTGGAGTCTCCTCTCCAATCAGGGATGGACTTTTGAGTCTTTTCTTTTTTTAGGAAGTAGTGAGGCTATTGGAAATAAATAAAATGTGTTCGTCCCCTTACCATTCTCAATCAGATAGACTCATTGAATGTTTCAATAGGTCTTTGCTGGCCATGCTTTCACTTTATGTAGATGAGAACCAACAAAATTGGAACTTCTTGTTGTCTTATGTCACGTTGGCATACCATAGCATTGTTCATGCGACCACTGACTTTTCCCCCTAATAAAGTGGTGTTTGGGGGAGTATTGAATGTGGTAACACATCTAATTCATGTATGCCATAAAGGTTGATGTGCTGCTTTCAATAGAACATATGATTGTTGTGTTTTATTTTGACAGACATAAACTTCAGCAGGATTCATCACACTTCCAACATGCATCCTTTAGTACCATTCCAGTGACAGCTTTTCTACCTTTTTTCAGGAGGTGTATTTCTGGTCTTTGAATTTGATTGGCTGAGCAGCACACAGTGTAGCAATGAATGCCCGCCCACTTTACCAGCTGCCTTGGTTCCGGAAATATTTTTCACATTCATTTATCCCATGGAGATTTTAAAAAAGCTATTGTTTAAGAGTTATAAATGAACCAAACCAACCAATAATGGGGTGAATCTCAACATTACAAACTTTTACTCAAAGCAAAAGAAGTATTTGAAAACTGTTGCAAAATATGCTTATATACAAAACGTAGTTTAAGAGCATAAGGAGACCAAGACAGACAGGTCTTAGGTAAAGTCATGATTAGGCCATATTTGAGACATTTCGAGACAAAACATTGAATCTGACATATTTTAAAATCAGTCAGTGCAAGTTTCGTTCAGTTATCAACCCAGATATGCTTTTTAGTCTGGGACTAAGCTTAAGCCTTGTCTATGAAACCGGGGATAGTAATTTATAGCGTTTTTTTTTTTTTTTTTTTTTTCAGGTGAGCTTTTTTGGTTTTGCTTATCATGACTCTCTGATTAGTGGATATGTCAGCATCTGGGTTAATTAATAAACAGGATTTAAAAAAGAAAGAAAGCTGAAATAAGAGGCTGCTAAATAATGTGGTCAAATTTTTAATTTTTTTTTTTCTCCCTGAAGAAAGACAAACATAAATAGTGATGAAAGCCAAATTATTAAATGTATATTTACTGAGTAATCCGTTATTTTTAAACAGACAATTTTCTCTGAGATACAGAGCTAAATAACACTAGGGTAAAATTACTTCCGAAAGATGGCAGCATAGTATTTTTACTTCTTTCCATCAAATGCCAATGGTGACCAAATATCTTAATATCCTTATTTATTTTAGTTGGTAATTTTTTATGTTAGGCATCTTCATTTTTGAGGTCCCATGAGGTTAATTTCCACAGATTTTAATGTGATTGAGTAAATTGTTAATTTGTACACTTTCTCAGTAGTTAATCAAACGTCACTGCATTCATTCAGCAATTTTTTTAAACGTCTGAAGAACAAATAACTATTAAATTAGAAATGTATATTGTTTCCCTCTATCAAAACAACTGCGTAGAACATACCATAAATGTTATTTTCCCAATGTTTGTGTTGTCTGTACCTCCAGAACTAGTAAATATATCTTAATCAGCACTGTCATCTTTAATATTTTTTCTCTTTCATATATTTCTCCACCACCATGTCCCTTCAGGGGCTCCATAGTGTTGGGCCCTGTTTCTCGTGATGTAATCAGCCCAACTTGACCATCCACAATCAATGAAACAGAAGTAACAAATTCAGCATTTCATATTTGTTTGGACCGTCAAGAGCAAAAACACTGTTTTTACATGCCCCTATCAAGTTTGAGATTTTTGGCTTTTTGGTGTTTCAAAAAGTGTTTTTTAGTCTAATGGACAGAAAACACCTAAAAGACACTGTTAAGTGTTTCTTTTATAGCACTTTATCTATTTGTGTCAATAGATTTCAATTACAATACAGATTTTTAAAGGCCGTTTTCTCAAAACGAAATTTTGAGCCATAAATCTCCACTTCAGTAGCACTTACACACACACCAAACTTTGAATTTTTATTCCTGTTTATATTCTGAAGGTTTTTAAATATGAATTTGTTCATATATAACTTGCTTGATTTTATACGTACAACATTTTATTTCCCCCCAAATGGTAAAAAAATACATTGTTTTCTGTCTGTTCTAAGTTTTTTCTGAATTATGGAGTGACAATATGAGATATTCAATTTCCCTTTGCAAAAACATTTGACTCTAATATGTCAAAAAAATTAAACAAGAATTTTGAAACTGACTTCATCCAGTGTTTAGATTTTTGAACTAGAAATGTATGCAAATTAGTGCATATTTAAACATAACAATTTAGAAAACTTGTAATACAAAAAATGTTTGCAATTATCAATGTAACCAGTTAACTGGGTAAGTAAGATCATAACTATAAGCTACTTTTTTTTACCCTATTCACCAGCAGTGTCTCACTCTAAAACATTTTACTCTAAATTGGTGCAATGATGCAACAGTCATTTTGTTTATACAGAAATGTCAACTTGACACCAGTTGCCATTAAATATGAACTCAGGTGTTTTATTTTAAAACTTTTCTCTTCACATGGAGTTCCACATGGCTAACCTTCCCACTGCTGGATCTCTGTGTGATACTATGGCCAGTTTAGACTCACTTCCCAGGTCTAGTGTTTTACAATCCGGCTCATTAACTCTGGAAATATGCTTCAGCAGGACCTGGCTATTCCACAAAGCACTGCTCAAGTCCCTGGAAAAAAGGTTCAGGATGCTTTATGTAAGAGAATTGGCTGCTGGACCTTCAGACAGTGCTGATGAATAAAAGTTTAAATTTAGTTAGATTTTTGTACTCGACGTAAGCATTTGTGTGGTCTCAGAATGTAATCAAATATTAAAAATACAACGGGTCTTTGTGAAACGCAAGTAGGCCTACTGCAACAAACCTTTTGTACAACCACCTGACTTTACACTGCAAAAGATGCTTTTCTTACTTTGCTTTTTTGTCTTGTTTCCAACCAAATTATCTAAAAATTCTTAAATCAAGATGTATTTTCTAGAGTAGTAAAAATTATTAAATTATTATTATTTACAAAATAATTTGCCATTGGGTTAAGAAAAAAAAAATTGTATTTCACACAGAAAAAAAAATATTTTTCTTAACCCATTGAGAGATTAATTTGCTTGTTTCAAACAAAAACTCACTTAATTTTGACTCGTTTTTTTTTCTGAAAGCAAGACAATTATTTTTACTCGTCTAGAAAGTCCTTCTTGATTTAAGAATTTTTAGATATTTGGGCTGGAAACAAGACAAAAAACTAAGTAAGAAAAGCATTTTTTTGCAGTGTGACAACATAAAAAAACACTAAATAAAAGACATAGCAAGTTTCATGTTAATGATCACATGATATAGGTTATATCTTAAAAACAACCAAACACACTTTGAAATGGTTATCAGTACTTTGCATATTCGTATCGTCCACCCACAAAGGCAAAAACCATAACTTCCTTTTTCTTAAAAAAACACTACATTTACAATGAAATAAAATACAGCAGTTGTGCAAAACAAAGCTACTTACCTTATTAAAAGCATCAAGTCATGAATTCCATACAAAGAGACAAAAGCCAGATCCCAGTGAATATTACCACAAACACCGTGGGTGATACCGAACCATAATTCTGCAAATCAGTATGCAGTATTTTTGCACCTCTAGTTCTGATGTTAGATCATTTTTTGAGTACCTCCATTAATTCTGAGCGCTGAGATTGTGTGTGCTGTTCCTATGAGAAGAGTAAAACATTAACCAGACTGGCCAGTTCATTTCCTCTGGCTGGTTATAGTCATCCTGTCGTCACTCCTATTACAGCCACCTCCAACAACATGGCTGAAATGATCAAATGGTCACCATACACTGCAAAAAAATGCTTTTCTAGCTTAGATTTTTTGTCTTGTTTCCAGGCAAAATATCTAAAAACTCTTAAATCAATAAGGATTTTCAAGACGAGTAAAATTTTTTGTCTTGTATTCAGAAAAAAAAGTCAAAATTAAGTGCATGTTTGCTTAAAACAAGCAAAATAATCTTGCTTTGTCTGTTTGAAATAAGATTTTTTTTTGCTTACCCATTGGCAGATTATTTCGCTTGTTTCAAGCAAAAACTCACTTAATTTTGACTGTTTTTTTCTGAAAACAAGAAAATTATTTGAGAATTTTCAGATATTTTGCCTGGAAACAAGACAAAAAAATCTAAGCTAGAAAAGCATTTTTTGCAGTGTTTTTCCAGCCCAAATAAATACAAAGCTTTTTTTTTTTCCAATACAGTACATTTGCGTGTATAAAGTACAAATAAATCGCCTTAAGCAACAAAAAAGGGCAATTAAGCTAATCTTAACATGATATCCATAAAGTATTACACAGTATTCATAAACACACATAAGCTTTATGTTGAGGATTTAATATAATTCAAGTAATTCAACTTGTGGTTCTGCTCATGAATGAATGAACATGCCTTTCCACTTTCTATACTAATCCAGGCTTACTGACATGTTTATGGTTTCTTTTTAAATTGTAGCAGGATTAATAGAGTACGTGACCAATTGTGAGTCACTAAAGCCATGCTTTAAAAATTAAAAACACACACATGAGAAATGTTTTCTAATTGAAATACTACTTCACTCAATATGCTCAGAACCAGAGTCGATGTAAAGGCAATTCAGAGAATTGTTTCTAAACATTATAAATGTTAGAAATGTATTGCTGAAACACATTACAAAGGCTATGAACTATGTAGTACTGAATTGTGTAGTTAGTTCCTTCACAATTTTTACATTCAGGAATAGAGCGCATTAGTATCAGTTACTGTCAGTACCGTTAGTTACTACAGTATGTCTTAGTCCCATAAATGCATATTACTAAAGGATGCACCGAATGTTCGGTAACCGAAATTATTTGGCCAAAAATATTGTGATTTCACTGTTGTTATTTGACTTTTGTTGACACTAACATTCTCCTTTGCTCAGCAAGGCTGCATTTATTTGTAAATTAAAAACACATGCCTGATTCAAGAAGGGGCTCTTAAAAATGGCCAAAGAATATTATTTTACTAACTTATTAATTTTAAGTTAAATTGTGCTTTGTTGGTAGGCTATGATGAATACTAGAATGTTACAAATGTTCAGTGTTAAATATTTTGAATTGTTTTGTAATTGATTTTTTTTCTTTGAAAAGCAAGACAAAACTGTAAAAAGCCAATATTGGCTATTTAATTTATGCATTGGTAAAAAAAAAAAAAAAACTGGCAAAATACATTGGGAAAAACGCGGAAAACCGTGTCCAGTAATCTGCCTTCGGCCCACTGTGTAATTTTGTTTGGCTTCAGCCAAGAATTTTCATTTCGGTGCATCCCTACATATTACCTGGCTGTAATAATAATGTACAAAACAGCTCATTCTTTTTTATTTAAACTTACCTGTATTTGACAATTGAGAAAGGTGGCAGCTTTTCCTTGAGTGGGTGTGATTTTGAAACTGCTTATTTTTTCCAGATTTTGGTAACTTTTTTTTTGGTTGAGGGGTTCATTTTCTGTGGTTTGACAAACTCAGAACACATATGTAATATTACCTTTAGGGGTGCTCAGATTGATCAGCTACCAGTCACTATCGACCGATAAATATAAAGTAAAAGCAAATTGTTTGCTGTAAATATGAACAAGGATTAATTAAATTACGCCATAAATGCATATAATTAAAGTCTGTATTTCACAGGCATATGGGGTTTTAGCTAGGTTTAAAGCAAAATATCATTTTTAGATAAAAAAGGCAATAATATATAGCACTTGTGGAGGTAGGAAAACAATTCTTTATTAACAATAGAATCACTTGTAATAAAGATTTAAAAGCAAAAGAAAAAAGGCTGTAGAACTGACTGATTCTGTCAATAGTAATTTTTAATTTAGAATGTTTGTGATGACGGAAGCAGTTTAAATGTTTTGCCACTTGCTTGAGAAACGTATAAATCTAGGAGTAAAAAGCACTGTATAATGTGTTGCTTATACTGGTTTAAACTCATCTATGAAAGATTACTGTACTGTGTATTTAAAAAAAAAAAAAAAAAAAAAAAAATCACAATGCTGAAAAAGCATTTTCAATTTTTGGATTTGAAATCAAAATAATGGATAAATGCGTTTGTGCAAGCTATTCTGCAATAATTGCACAATTTAAAAAAAAATAATAATAATAATAATAAGCACTGCATGTTCAAACATTTAGGTGAGATAAATATATATTCTTGAAAAATGTCTAAATGCTTTGCTCCACCCCTCAAATAAATAAAAAAACCTGATTAAATGCCTAAAATACTGATTGCAGTTTTACAATAAATAATTCTACATAAAAAGAAGGCTTTAAAAAGATTGTCATCAGTGATTGGATCGACAGATACAGCTTCCTGTGATCGTCAATCAGTCTCAAAAATCCTGATCAGAGCACCTTTAATTACTTTATACAGATTTTAAGGTTATTTTAACAAAATGTTCTAACAGAAAATACATAAGAAATATTTCAGACACCAAAAGGGAGATTTCATTGTTTTCAATAAAGCCACATGTGATGCTCTCTGGAACATTCTGGAATCATGCTGGAACACACGTCATGGATCATCAGGTTTTTGCAATAAAATTTGGTGTCCATGTCAGCTCAAGTGCTGCTGTCTAATCTAAGTTAATCTCTCCAATTATCATCTATACAAGTGGACTCCAATGAAAAGCAGGTTATTATATCTTAAGACTCATTAAACTTCAATTTAAAAGCAAAAGCAAAAGCATTTTCTCTTCACACACGCACGCAGCCACAGAAACATTTGCAAAAGTAGCTCAAGTTTTAATTTTCAAAGAAAAAAGGTCTTTGCATTTTAGACACCCTTCAACAGCACAAAAAGTACAACTCAAACTCAACGTTTACAAAGTCTTGCATATCAAGGTGAATTTAAATGCCACAATATACAGCCACACGTCAAGTAACAGAAAAAGTTATTCATTATAAAGGTTATTTTACGCAAACTAAAGGCCGCTTTTAAACAACAAACTTGTTTTTGGTTATGGAGTTGCTCTTCGTCGCAGTGTCTGCATGGGCTTGGTATCCAATGACAAGTTTCTGCGGGAGCCCGAGACTTTCTTTATACTTCTTACTGAAAGAGAAGTAATAGGAGAGAAGTAAACAACTTGCTTCCTAAAGGATTTTGGAAAATCACCAAACACGTCTCACACAAAGTACCACCAAATCACGCTTCTTTTGTCTCGGTGCACTGGCTGCCCACATCCAGTTCAAGGTATTGATGCTTTGGTGGAGAACAGCCAAAAAATAAAATATCTACACTTTTCTACCTACACTAGCAAATGTTTATTCCCATTTTCTGTGGTCTGAAAGCATGTGCCCCAAGCAATAACAAACCCTGATCTGCTTCAGGATAAAAACTTTTATATTCAGTAGGAAACTATCTTGCAGATGTACCTTATATCCTAGCAGCAGAGGACTGCAGACTGTTCCCCGTCCATCTGATATGATGGATAATTAGCTTCATTAGGTTGCTAGGCACAAATTCCTTTTCCACGATCATTAATGTTTACAGCTCCACGACTGGTCAACCGCTTACATCTGGCTCTGCCTGACGTTCAAATCTATCAAATCAAAAACTACACCATCTAATAAAATACTACATAAATTCTTTTGAACAAACTCAGAGCCAGATTTAGACGAGCATAGAATCTCCAATTTGGCAAAGCATTAAAGGCACCTTATTTACAACCTTATTTACAGTTTAAACTTTAGCTCAACTTAAATGAGGATGTTGGCTTGTTGAAGGGGTCATCGGATGCAAAACTAACTTTTCCATGTTGTTTGAACATTAATGTGTGTTGGCAGTTTGTGAACACAACCACCCTACAATGATAAAAATCCACCCAGTTTTATTTTTTTAATCTTTAAAAGTAATATCCCCTTTTTAAAATCAGCTCATTCTCCGCTTCTTGTCATTATGATGAAACAGTTGATTGACATGAGCGCCTTACCTTAGCCCCGCCCCCACTGAGCTGAAACAGTCCCAATACGATCCTCACTGTGTAGACTTCTGTTGTTGGATGTAATAATGAACATAGCAGTCGTCACTTACTACTGACATCTGAGCCGCTGAAGACGCAGAGGTTTAACGTTACTTTCATTTTCAAATGGAAAGCGCCGATCCCGATCTACATATGCGTCTATGTTCGTGCGAATCGTTCCTGATGCAGCTTCACCCACAGCAGAAGTGAGGATAAGGGTTTTTTATGCATCTTTGCAAATGGCCTCTTTTTAATAATGTGCTTGTTGGCAAGTTTCGCAGATAAACGTGGCTGAATGCAGCTAAAGTAAACAATCCCAGAAAGGGGCGGGGCGAGCAGAGCTCGTGGCATTTAAAGGGGCCATGTCTTAAAATGAGCTGATATTTTGCAGAGCTGATTCTGACAAGGTAAAAGGGTGTTTTTTTGCACTACTATTGAGAATTTTTAACCAAAGTATATTAGAGACTTTTCATTAAGACCCTAAAGAATCCGATGACCCCTTTAACATCTAACTTAAAACTCAAACTATAAAGCATGCTTACCCAATGTATGTCACTGTATCACAGTTCTCAGCATTGGAGGTCCAGATGGCAATTTTGTCCCCTTTGGCACGGATATTGATTACACTTCCACAGATATCCCGACTGAAGGAGCCAAAGCCCTCTCCAATAAGACACAACAGCTGCCACGAGAACAAACATGTATTCAGCATAAGCTTGCTTTTGCTTTAACTTAAAGGATCACTCCACATTTTTTTGGAAATAGGCTCATTCTCCAACTCCCCCCGAGTTAATAAATTGAGTTTTACCGTTTTGAAATCCATTCAGCCGTTCTCCTGTTCTGGCGATATCACTTTTAGCATAGCTTAGCATAGATCATTGAATCCTATGAGACCAATAGCATCACGTTTAAAAATGACCAACGAGTTTCCATATTTGTACTACTTAAAACTTGACTCTTCTGTAGTTATATCGTGTACTTATACCAGCGGAAAATGTAAAGCTGGACAAATATGGAAACTCGTTGGTCATTTTTGAACGCAATGCTATTGGTCTCATAGAATTCAATGATCTGTGCTAAGCTATGCTAAAAGTGATATCGCCAGAACAGGAAAACATCTGAATGGATTTCAAAACGGTAAATCTCAGTTTATTAACTCGGGGGGAGTTGGAGAATGAGCCTATTTCTAAATAAGTGGAGTATTCCTTTGAAGTAAGTTCATTTTCATGAACTAGTAAATATTTTGAAGTGCATTCATACACACAAAAACTTCTTACAGAAAGATGAGACTGAACAGACACAAAACAAAACCAAAGGATTTAAATAAAATGAGCATAATATATTTTCTCTGACCGTTTCCAGCCAAAAATGGTCAAGTTCTGTGTGTCTGTGCTGCTTGGCTAGAGTAATCAACCAGCGGCCACCGCATTTATTACTCCGGTCTTCCCACATGGGCTCGATGCCGTCCTGTAAAGCAACAAAGAAAAGGCTTTACAAAGAGTCACCAAATGAGTGCAATATGAACTAGATTAAAAAGCGTGTCAAGACTAGGGTTGGGCATCAAGAACTGGTTCCATTTTAGAAATTTCGATTCCTGCATTTCCATTTTAATGTGATTTTTAAACCATTTAAGTGCAGGGAAGAAAAGAACTTGCGCACACATCTGAAGCAGCGGTCCGTTTTACAATTATTGACCCTTATGCCCGAAATATGTCAGCATACCCTCATAAACACAGCGTTTTTTGGTCTTGAGTAAACGTAAACAGGTGAGAAAGAAAACACGTAACAGTATTTTTAGACCTTTGTTTGGTGTTAAAGAGACAGTCGTCTAATTAACCTGCTGCCTGTCATTAATGTTAATCAAAGAACAAAAGAAAATCATTAACTGACTGAAAATCTTGTAAATTTAATGATCAATAATTCATTTATGAAAAAACTATGCAGTGTTTTTAAACATTTGATTTCAATTTCTGTCCCTGACATTTGTTCGGTTTTGTTTATTTGTTTGTTCCTATTTTATTACTTGTCTTTAATAATTTAATGTTTGAAATTTATATTAGTCAAGCTGTTTTCTCTGTGGTGTTGTTTGGTAAAACCATAGGCAAAAGACTGAATAAACATGTTTGACATCTAAATGTTTGACTCAAAACTTTTTAATGGATTTTTTTTTTATCTTATTGGAATTGGAATCAATAAGAATCAGACTCGCTAAGCAGAATCGGAATCGATAAAATTCAAACAATACCCAACCCTAGTCGAGACATACTTTAGGTTGTCTTGAGAAAGCCTAGCTTTAAAGCAGCTATAAAAAAAGTTTTGAACTTTATATAAATATATTAGATGATTAGAATGTAGTTAGCATTATTGCATTTCCATTGTTGAGTTTGGTGGTTCTAGCTTGAAAGCTCTAGGAGTAGCAGCATTCAGTTTAATCAAAGAAGAAGAATAAAAAGCTTAAGTAGCAGATCAGTACGTTGGATTTCTCAAGACAACCTAATTATTTATATTTATAAGGCTAATAACAGCTTTTGGATGTTAAATCCATTTCACAGCATTCCTACAACTATATTTAGACAGCTGTCAACGTTGATCAATACTTTAGTCATTAACAGAACAATTGTCAATGTTAAAGAAAAAAAACAAAGACAAGTAAGAACGTTATGCTGTGTTCACCTTGAACATTGAATAGTCACAGCCAGAGGAGAGCTTGCTTGGCGGCTGTATGCTGTTGTACAATCTGAAACAGTTAACAATAAATCGGAAAGTTGACAAACATGGTAATATTTAAAGAACTTAAAAACAATGTAAAATGTAAAGTTTTTCAGGCATTCCAGTGAAGAAACTAGAGTTAATCCGCAGACTCCTAGGGCCATGATCACAATAATATTCACGATTTGAGAAAATAAGTCATTGTGATAAAAGCTGTGATTTTTAAGAGCTCCAGGTTTGCAGTGGTTGTTTGTGGGGATGCACAATTTGGCCAAACAAATTCATAATGGGATTGAGATTTAAACTGGGATACAAAATGAACATTTGATCTCTAATTGCTCATAAAAAGACCATAAAGTACACCAACCACACTGCAAAAAAATGATTTTCTTGCTTAGATCTTTTTGTCTTGTTTTCAGCCAAAATATCTAAAAAATAAAAAATAAAAATCAGTAAAAACAAGTCAAAATTAAGTGCGTTTTTGCTTGAATCAAGCAAAATAATCTGCCAATGGGGTAAGAAAAATAATCTTGTTTTCTGTTCTTACCCCATTGGCAGATTATTTAGCTTGTTCTAAGCAAAAACTCACTTAATTTTGACTTGTTTTTACTGAATACAAGAAAATAATTTTTACTTGTCTAGAAAATGGTTCTTGATTTAAGAATTTTTAGATATTTTGGCTGGAAACAAGTCAAAAAAATCTAAGAAAAGCATTTTTTGCAGTGCAGTCATTTTATTGTTATAATGATTGTGGATTAGTCTGTTAACCACTAGAGGGCGCCAAAGATCAAGCGCTTAAACTATTATAGGATATTAAAATCAAACCCATTTTAAAATGGGTCTAAATGCATTACACACTTTCCATCAAATGATGTGCTCTGGGTGTTCAAGTGGTGCAAATCTCCTAATAATGCAAGTCTGAGATGATTTTATGCTTGTGCACAAATATTATGATTTATTATACATTAGAGAAAAAAAAAGAAATTAAAAAACACGCACTCTATTTTACAAATCAGACTAAATTTCATTAGTCTATAACGAACTTACAGTGCCGTGTCTGTCAGCAGGTTTGTGAAAGTGAAGTTTTACTTCAAAAATTGTAATTATGTATTTAATAATAAAGCAGCAATAGCAAATTATTTGTAAACACTTCTCATCACAGCTCTGGTGAAATCTGGGGCACATGGCATTCTCAAACAGAAACTCAGAGACAGGTGTGGCGCTCTAAGACACAGAAAACACTGATAACGTGAGCTGCACATATTCACGCACGTGCACACGTTTCTGTGCTTCACTCTCTGCAATGCATATTATTTTCAAATAAATATTTAAATAACTTTTAACAAAATCACAGCTTTGAGCAATAAACCATACCATGATTTAGATTAAATCCCTAATCTCTACATAATAACTCTGAATGACATTAAAAAAAAAACATTTTCCCATTTTAAAATACATTTTATTCCTCATTGCTACAGTCTTTAGTGCTAAACGAGCCTTTAGAAATCATTCTAATATGCCGATTTATTATTAATGTTAGAAATAGTTGTGCTGCTTAATATATTTTTTTTTTTTTCAGGAACATGTGCTACTTTTTTCAGGATGCTTTAATTAAAAGTTTTTTACAAAACAGCATTTATTTAAAATACAAATCTTTTGAAATAATATGAGTGCTTGCTCAGTTAATCTTAGTAATCCAACATAAACTACATTGCCAAACCTATTAGGACACTATCTAACGAACAGGTTTGACTACCATAGTCACTTCCATGGGCACAAATCTTGACCTTTAAGCATATAATGATATTCTACGGAATTGTGTGCTTCTAATTTTATTGCAACAGTTTGGACAGGACCCTTTTCTATTCTAACATAACGCCTGTATATCAAGGTTCATACAGAAAAGATTGATTGAGTCAGTGTGGAAGAACTTGACTGCTCTGCATAAATCAAGTCCTAATTTCATCTGAACACCTCTGGAGTGACTTTAAATGCAGACCTTGAGCCAAAAACTCATCGCCAAACACCAATGACTTGTTTGTATGGGTACAGACATTTTAGACAAATCCAAAACTCAATACTTTTGTCCATGTAGTGCATATACAAGTCATTGGTGTCAACTATGAAAACATAATTAATGCATTTAAAAATTGTATTTCCATCTCTGTTGCAACAGTTTTGGAAGTGTCTAAAATGACTGTACCCATACATACAAGTCATTGGTGTTTGGTGATGAGTTTTTTTGCTCAAGGTCTGCATTTAAAGCATAACTCAAGTCCTAATCCCAGCTGAACACCTCTTGAGTGACTTTAAATGCAGACTTTGAGCCAAAAACTCATCACCAAACACCAATGACTTGTACGTATGGGTACAGACATTTTAGACACTTCCAAAACTGATGCAACAGAGATGGAGATACCAATTTTAAATACAATAATTATGTTTCCATATTTGTTGCCACAGTTTTGGAAGCATCTTGTCCATGTAGTGCATATACAAGTCACTGGTGTTAAATATGGAAACATAATTAATGCATTTAAAAAAATTGTATTTCCATCTCTGTTGCAACAGCTTTAGAAGTGTCTAAAATGTCTGTACCCATACATACAAGTCATTGGTGTCTGGTGATGAGTTTTTGGCTCAAGGTCTGCATTTATAGTCACTCCAGAGGTGTTCAGCTGGGATTAGGACTTTATTTATGCAGACAAGTCAAGTTCTTCCACACTGACTGAATCAATCATTTCTTTTTGAACCTTGCTTTATACACAAAGGCATTGTCATGTTAGAATAGAAAAGGACAAACTGTTGCAATGAAATTAAAAACACACAATTCCTTAGAATATCAGTATATGATTAAAAATTAATATTTGTACTCGTGGAAATTACTAAAGTAGTCAAACCCATTTATTAGAAGCAATACTTTTGACAATATAGTGTATATCATTACTGAAAAGTAGTATCATTTCTTTAAAAATAATTATAATTAATAAATGCTGTTCTTTTTACTTTTAATGCACAAGTTAAAAAAAAAAGCAAAACTGATAATAAATGAGCATGTGAATGGTTTCTGAAATATCATGCAGCAAGTATACTAAAATAAAAAAGGTTATTTAAGTTGTAATAAATTCACAATATCACTGTTTTTGCTTTATTTCTGATCAAAGCATGACACACATCTTTTAAAAAATTCTTACAGCTCCCGAACTTGTAAATGTTAGTGTACGTCAATTACAATCAATTAAGATAACTAACCTGGACAACTTTTCCAAATGTGCAACCAGAGTTGGAAACATTGCAAAACATTATATGTAGTGTGGATTGTAACATGGATAATCAACAGTTGTTCTAAGCAACTGATAACTAATTATTTCCAGTTGCTCAAATGAACTTACGCCCAGAAGTCCTCAACTGTGTCGAAGTTGGTGATGAGCCTCAGATTGTCTTGCCACATTTTGCTCTTATCATTCTTGTAGAACCAAAGACCCCATCTACACACAAACGATACAACAACAGCAGAACAAGAGCAGATGAACATGAGAAGCAGGGACGCGTGAATCTCAATGGATTTACAAACTTTAGCACACTAGACACACCTGTTTTGTAAAGGATGCTTCATATAAGGGCCCTTCAGAATGTTCGTTTCAAATCTGTGTTTCTCAGCCTTCTTCCTGGTCACTTTATCAATCTGGTCAAATGTAAAGACATGATTGGCGAGGCACAACCGCAACATTAAGATGCACAACGTGGACGCGGTTAAACTTTTGGCCTGAAATCGCTTCAGTAAATAAAAGGCTTTCTAGGTCATTTCAGGTAAAAGGCTGACACACGTGTGTACGGTGAAAGGAGTTCTCTAATTACATTTCGGACAGGACATGCTCACCAGCTGTACAGCACACGACGCCATGTCTATCCTGAAGCGCGCGACACTGACCAATGTCCTCAAGCGCGCACATTTATAACTTCAGACCGATGTTTTAAAATTATGAAACAACATAAAACGATTTATTTATTTATTTATTGCATGTAGTGATTTAACTAATGATCAAACCAATATTTATTCTAATCCTTGACAAATCTGGCATTGATAATAATGACATTAATTTACCTTATCAAAATGTTGTCTTATCTGACAGCGTTGACAAAAAGCTGGGAAACACTACAAGACTTGTAGACCTATTTTTAATTTGAACCTCTTCCCTCTTCCTACTGTTAGAATACAGTCATAATTTAGGACACCCTGCTGAATTCCATGCTTTTCTGTATCAGGACCTAATAAAAAAAAAACTATTTGGTGCTTGGCTTCACAATTTGGAAAATAAAACCTCAGATAAACAACATCACATAACATACCACACCGTGTCATTATTTATTTAACAAAAATAAAGCCAAGACGGAAAAGTCATGTGTGAGAAAGTTAGGACACCCTATGTTTCAGTTGCCTGTAGATCCACTTTTAGCAGCGATAACTTGAAGTAATCATTTTCTATATGACTTTATTAGTCTTTCACATCATTCTAGAGGAATTTAGGCCCACTCTTCTAATGTTATTGAGGTTTGTGGGCATTTGTTTATGCACACTCTCACCATAGCATTTGAGTCAGGATGAGCTCTGGACTTTGACTAGACTATTGCAACCCATTGATTCTTCTCTTTCTCTTTTTTAGCCATTCTGTTGTAAATTTGCAGGTGTGCTTGTGATCATTGTCTACGTGAAGGCGCCAGACCAGCAAACTGCCAAAACTTTTGCTTTTATGGAGGTGCTCACACTTGTGGATGATCAGTTAATCAGTTAACTTACACTTTTAACTTCTACGTTAGCAATAATGGTGTTCTAACGTTGTCACACATGGCTTTTCTATTTTGGCTTTATTTATTTATATTTTTAAATAAATGATGAAACAGTGCAATATGCCATGTGTTATTGTTCATATGAGGTTTTATTTTTCAAATTTTATGACCTGCCAAGGACAAGATAATGTTTTATTATGTCCCCATACAGAAATGGAATTCAATATATATATATATATATATATCTATATATATATATATATATATATATATATATATATATATATATAAGTATTGAATTATGGTCTGAGGACTGGAGGTATTGAGTTAGTGAGTGATAATGTTGTAACACTCAGCCTAAGTAAGGCAGGCTACACAGTTAGAATATAGTTCGTTCTTTAACCTCTATAAAAAACTTGTTTGAATGAGTGCAGGCAAAATAAAACTACAAAGATCAATATTGAATACCAACCCAAAGTGTATTTAAACAACAACAAAAAAACATATATACCATATGTACACATGTGCGTTTGTAATGTCCTGTGAAGTCCAATGTGTGCGTGTATGTATGTTTTGAAAATAAAATCAAAAACGAAATCAAAAAGTACAAACTCTAGAACATGATTTCAAACAATCAATGGACAGCACTTTGAATCGGGAAGCCAGTTTCAGGTAAGCTGTGGATGCTAGCTTGGCGGGGTTAGAGAATTATTATTTTTTTAAAGTCATTGGAAAAATTATTAAGGGCTGTAACTGATTGTTTTCTTAGGAGAGATGCAAAATTGGAGGTACAGGAGTATCAAAGCTTTCTCTGTGAGATTGCTCAACAGCTTTTCCCCCCAGACTGTGAGAGCCCTAAACTCCAATCTCCCTGTTCCCCTCTGAAACCATAAAAAAAAAAAAAAAAAAAAAAAAAAAAAACCTCAGCCTCCTCCACCAAACTCATTAAAAACTGTTGACAAATTTTCCTAAGTACAATTCTGAGTGTGCTACACATAGGTGAGTGGACCATACAAACCACCTGTAGTAACACATTTACACACACTAGACACTTTTATAATCCCTTGCTGCTACAAAGACTTAATAAGACTGTATGTTTACTTGTTCTTTGCACTACAAATCGTTCTGCACTATGTGCTGCTTCCCTCAAAATCCTTTATCTGCACAGCCAAATGCACAAAATATCTCGTTTGCACAATCATGTACAAAATATCTTTTCTGTTTGAGTTCATGTACAGTATTTATGTAAAGTATTTGTATTCTCAGTTCTTGAATGTGTAGTCAACTATTTATTGTTATATTATAGTATGTGTGTAGTCAGATGGTTAACTGTTGTATAGGTCTATAACTGCTTTTCTTATACTTGTACTGTTTTCATGTTTATGTTATGTTTAACCAGTATGTAGCACCGTGGTCCTGTGAGACACGACATTTCGTTCCACTATAGGTCCACACATGTAGCAGAATGACAATAAAGCTCGACTTGACTTGACTTGACTTTTAAAGGTCTGGTACCCATCCACTTCTTCAATTATAAGATTGACAGACTGCACCGGTTTTCGTTAAAAATCTTCGTTTGTGTTCTTCTGAGGAAACAAAGTCACCTATCTTGGATGCCCTGGGGGTAAGCAGATAAACATCAAACTTTCATTTTTGGGTGAACTATCCCTTTAAAAACAGCTGGAACACACCCTGAGCTGAGAGATGTATATCCCAGCAAACACGCTAATGTGGGGGCCACATGGGTTTTATTTGGGCTACAGGGGTACAGAGTGGGCATTGGCTCAAAATGGGCATCTTATCTGGGGCCCACTTGGGTGACCCAGCTAGGACCCACATGGGTAAACTCAGGTGGACTCCCCATGTGGTTCCCAGTTGGGTAATTAATAAGAAATGTGTGCATGGGCTCAAAATGGGTTACACATGGGATCCTATTTGTTTGATCAAATATACAAGTGCAAACATAATTAATCCTGTATAGGGTGATTACATGGATATGTAGTGTGCATATGTGTCTTCAAAATTATTTTTGTTGTTGTTTTTACGCTTGGATGACTTAATTTAATAAAAATCTAAAAATTCCCCTTCTTTTTTTTTTTTAGTGATTCCAACACTAATGCTTTTTTACACAATGTGCCATTGACATTTAGCCAAAAAAATAAATAAAAAAAATAAAAATAAATTAATTGTGCTTACAACTTTCTCATGAGATCCCATCCCCCATGACATCAAAGTACTGCGAGATGCAGCCCTGCCTCGATAGAGATAGAGCAACACGCGTCTTAATCTGAAAATCACACCCACCTGGGGGAAAACAATCAAATGCTCTCCATTGACTTTGTATTGCGGGAAGCTGCCTCCTTGTCATTTCTGACTTATAACAAAAAATCAGAACAATGTCTAAAAGCTGCTATGAGAAAAGGTGTAAACAAGCTAAAAAACACAGAACTACATTTTTATAAGCTGTCGACCTAAAAAAACAAGCGTTTTAGGACACAAAAGTAGAGCGCAGCGTGTCTTATAACTTATAAGGGAAATTTAACAGCGACAGTAAACATTCATTATTTTTAACCATGCCAAAGGATTATTTCACCACACTGAAAGGAGGAGATATATTGAGAAACTACATTTTATTGGTATATGTCAGTGCTCTTTTTCCTTACCTTCCTTTTATTGGAGAAATGATCCAACTGAATGGTCCAAAAGTGAAATACCCTGACATCTACAACTATTTGTGTTCTTAAAAACTCATTTTTTAGGTCGACAGCTTATAAAAATGTAGTGTGTTTTTTAACTTGTTTACTGTGTCTCATAGCAGCTTTTAGACATGCCCTTTTTTGTTTTAAGTCAGAAATGACAAGGAGTCAGCTTCCTGCAATACAAAGTCAATGGAGAGCTTTGGATTGTCCAAAAATGGAGATGACTTATTTATTGCAAGGGCTTAAATATGGAATTTAATCTAACTTTAAAGCTCTTTATCCCCTGGTTTCACAGACAAGGCTTAAGCCTAATCCTAGACTAAAATGTAAATCTTAGCTGTTTCAACTGACAGAAACTTGCACTGACTGATCTTAAAATTTATCAGTGCCTTTGTTTTGTCTCAAGATGCACATTGGTAATATTTTTTTCTAAGCAAGTTTCAAAAAAATTAATTAAATGTCCTAATTGAGCTATGGCCTAATCCTGGCTTAGTCTAAGCCCTGTCTGTGAATCCAGGCCTATATGTTTTACAAGAAATTAAAAAAAAATATTTTTTACAAACCAAATTACCTGCTAAGAGGCAGAAAAGTCAGTGTCAAAGTGGCTAATCTGTGACAGGATAGGGAAATCATTCTGTAAGGTCAAAGTGTAGAGCAAGATGGGTAAGTTTTAATGCATTTTTGATAAATAAACGGAAATACAACCTTTAAAAAGACAAGAATCATCTTTTTTAACTATGAAAAAGTGGCACAGTGGTTGATTAATTGTTGTCTTTTCAAAGGGTCGTTGGGAGAGCGAGGACAGAGGAATGAGGATTTTTTTTTTTTTTTTTTTTGTTTGTAAAATGTATTTTAGAGTTTTCAGATATGCATATACAAACCATACAAGTTATGCCAAATAATGTTTGTCAGGAGCTTAAAATGAACATTTTTTTAGATAGGCTACTTGTGTTTTATAAAGTTGTAAATTTACAAGTTATAACAGTCACGTTTAAATTATTCCAAATAAATTTTGCTTAAAAGTATGAACTACTGGTTTCTGTTTATTGAATACCTTTAGCATTGTGAATTTAATGTAATGTTTGTGTTTAGGTGTATACTGTAAAATAAGGTAACCCAAACAGACAAATATATTAAAAATATCTTATGGCCCATAATAGACCTACATAAGATCTAGCTGGGTCCCATCACTAACCCATATAGGCAGACTCATGTAGGCACCAAATGGGAGCTGTCCTATGGAGCCCATCAAGGGCACAACATCAGCCCATCTGGGCTAACCCATGTGGGGCCACCATGGAAACTGCAGACAAAATTAGCTGTGTCTCAGGTGGGCCACAGATATCATCCCAGTTGCAACCCCTACGGGCCCCACATGGATGTGTTGGCTCAATATTGAACAAAGATACAACGCTTGGCCCAACAGTGTCAAAAACATCTTTAATGGATGAATACTGTCAAGGGAGGAGTTTGCAGGACGTAGCTGTTTATCCAGTGTTGGCAAGGTTACTTTGGAAATGTAATAGGTTACAGATTGCAAATTACTTGATTTAAAATGTAATAAGTAGTGTAACTTCAATTACTTTATAAAAGTAATGTAACTTATTACTTTTAATTACTTTTTGATTACTTTTCTAAATTTTTAATATTTTCAACTGTTATTCTTTTTGAAACATTTAAACCAGGCAGAGTTAATCTTACAGTAGCACTCAACATTGATTATTGCCAGACTTTCAAAATCCTTCATCACTTGAATAAAGTTAGGAATAATAAACATCTTTATTTTGTGGTAACAACTGGCTACATTATCAACAACATTATCCCACTTATTACACAACTGCTTCATAGATTATTTAGATGTTTAGGTCAAAATTATTAGACACGAAACACTGATCTGAGTTGAAATATTTGAACGCAAAGCTTCCATGAAGAAATCAGTTGCTAGCAAACGGCAAGTTCAAATTAGACATTTTAGGTATACAGTGCAGTCTGACCAGTTTTCTTACACAACATTTCACCACATAAATAATTAAGGAAGTAGTACTAGTATGTTAGTTGTCTTATAATCCATTACAATGTACAAAAAAAAAAAAAAAAAAAAAAGGCAGCAGCTGCGTTTGTATGAAACAATAGAGTGAGTCCATGATACCAGGATGACAGAATTAAGAAATTGTCCACATAATATTGAATTAAGCTTTAATAATTTATTAGCTAACCAAACACAAAGCTAAGAAAAATGATCAAGCATATAGCACTAACTTAAGTTGCCCTGAATGTCGTGACTGACCAATCAGAATCAAGCATTCCACATTTTATTTACATTTTTTTTTTTTACTGTTTTTTTTTTTTTTTTTGGGGGGGGGGGGGGGTCTTTTTATGCCTTTTATTGTGATAGTAGAGAGATGACAGGAAAGAGCTGGGAGGAGAGAGGTGAGCGGGATCGGCAAAGGACCTCGAGACGGGAATCAAACTAGGATCATCGTGAGCACAGTTGCACTATCTGTCATAACAAGATCATAACATAAATAACATCATGAGAAATAGTTTAATAGCTGTGATACTGGGTTTGAAATTAAATGTTTGCATAGTTATGACAGGAAACACGAGCATCTAACAATGCCTTGGAAAAAATAAAATCTTAAAAAATAAAGTTTATTTATAAACCCAAATAGGAAATAAAACAGTTATCGAATAAGCATGTGTCCTATTCTGTGTCCTAAACTTTTGAAACATTGGTGTCTCATTTTAGAGCAGTCAATGCAATTTATGAAAGAAGTCAATAAATCTGTAAGTGGGGGTGAGTGTGTGAAAAAATTCAAATGTAATCCCCTTTGTAATCTCTGGCATTTTTCAGAAGTAACTGTAATTTAATTACACATGTTACACATTACATTTATTTTGTAATTAAATTTCGTAATTCCGTTACATGTAACTAGTTACTCCCCAACACTGTGTTTAACTATATCAGAAAGATAAGAGAATGTAACCGGTTTAAACTGCTGGAAGACAGCTGGGAAAAAAGAGAAATCAGAGGGGTCACTGATAGCCATGATTAGTGGAAAACTAAGACCAGCAATTTTGTCCACAAAGTATTGAAAAAAATTATGACTGAAAAATGGTGATAAAAAAAAGAAAGAACCTGAGGCCGCTGGCTATTACTTGCTACAAAATCTTACCTCACTTATTGGTTAAGTTCATATCATACTATAGACACTGTGTTCCCGAACTAGCAAATGCAGAAAACAACAACAAAAAAATGTCCAAAATATTTTAAGGGTAACAATTTATTTGACGTTCAACAAGTAAAAAACCCAGGTTTAATACAGAACTAAATGAAAAAAGATGGCTTAATGATCCCTTACAATGAAAGCACTTTTTGTAGCTGATATGATTACTAATCAAAATCATAATGTGCTCTATTTGACAGAAACCTGGCTAAAACCAGATGATTACATTACTTTAAACAAATCTACCCCCCCCCCCCCCCCATGATAGCTGTTATAAACATGAGCTGCGAGTAGGATGTGTTAATGATAAATCTCATGTGACATGTACTGGCTACTGTTTACAGTCTACCAGATGATATCTCAGATCATTATCTAGTGTTGTGTATACTTCATATAGGTAAAGCTGTAAATTTAACTCCTTGTTACAAATATGGAAGAACCATCAATAATACAAAAAAAAAAAAAAAAAATGCTTTCTAAATAATACTCCTGACTTGTCTCAATTCCTCAGCATATCCAATAGCTCAGAAAAACTTGATGATGTAATATACTCTCTCTTTTCTAACACTAATTCATAGTGCATGGAGGGAAAGTAAAAACAAACAAACTTGTAGGAGCTATTTTTTGGTTGTTGTAATTTTTCATACCACTCGGTGCATAATGTATTTATGCTTTCAAATTAACTCGGAAGTGGGCGCTGAAGAAGGTCAAATTAACATTTTTGATTTAATGGACTTAAATGGATGGTTCTTTATTTTTGTTGTTTGCCTTTTTTATTTGAGGATAACAAATAGACAATAAATGGATCGAAATATAGCTTTATTTTTAAAGTTATAGACATTGCATATTGTTTTTAGTCTATTCAAACCAACAATGTGTCCCTACAAGCCTTAAAAACTGCTGATTGCTAAAAACTATTGCCAAAAATCGAACAAAGACTTGACTTGGACTTTACTTTAAAGACTTGAGACTTGAATTAGACTTGACTTGTACCTCAGAGACTTGTCTTCTCTTTGCGCTTAATAAACAAGTTTAAGCTAATCTAAAATGCAGCAGCTAGAGTTCTTACCAGAACCAGGAAGTATGACTACATTAGCCCATCGGCACAGACCACAGGAACCCGATGAGTCCTCTGCACAATCTAACTTTTTGCAGCCTAGAATTAAACTGGTGGTTTCATCTGGTCAGAGGAGAACTTGCCCCCCTGACTGAGTTTGTTTTTTCTGTCACAGATGGAGTTTTGGTTTCTTGGGCCATCAGTGGGAAACCAGGCTTTAAGGCTCTGTTAGAATAAAGTATATTCTATAATCGCCGAGAATTAAGATTCGATCTGAGTTGAGCCACACAGCACAGGTACGGGACCCCGGAACCAAGAATGACAGACACAGCAGTAGTGCATTTCATTCCAGGCTGGTTTATTGAGGATGATACAACAGGTTATAAAGTGAAATATAGGGAAGTGACATACTGGATGTCAGCAGAAAGTGGAAGGGGTACAAGACGTCCCAGACAGTCCCATGATCTGTCATTACATCATTGTCTATATTCCAAATACAATAGAGAACAGAAAGACTCTATGTAAGATACATATTACAAGTGACACAGGATGGTATAGAATCTTACAGGCTCATTCATTAAAAAAAATTTAAGGAAGTTGAGGTAAGGATTTAAGGGTGGCAGGTCTTTATTAATAAACCAATTGAAGGTAATCCAGAAACAAAGGTAAATGCAAATGCAAACATTACAGCTGATCATCACTGCAAATAAATCTGAACTTTTTTATATAAACTTAAAAACAAGTACATTCAACTCAAAAGAAATTAACAGGGAGAAGCTGAGGTGAGGATCTAAGTGCAGCATGTTTTTTATTACTAAACAAAACTAGACAAGTCAGTAATTTGCAGTAATGCAAAAGGTAAATACAAACGTAATAGCTCTGTATAACAAAATCAATGACCAACTACTCAATGTGCAAACAGAGAGCTATATATACACACTGGAGTAAATTGGAATTAAGACACAGATGTAGACAGATAACTATTGCAGACAGGTTCCTAGGGTTTGCAGACAGATCACAGTTACAGTAATTGTCTGTCAGGCTCAGGGTCATATAACTACATGTGGTCTGCTATATAATGGTTGCATGACAAAGTCAAGTCAAGTCACCTTTATTTATGAAGCGCTTTTAACAATACAGGTTGTGTAAAAGCAACTTCACAGTATTAAACAAGACAATAGAGTGTCAATAATGCAGTTTTGTAAACAATCAATTTTCAGTTAAAGGCAGTTCATCATTGAATTCAGTGATCTCATCATCCAGCTCAGTTCAAATAGTATACGATATTGCCGGAAGTTAAGTGTCCCCAACTAAGCAAGCCAGAGGCGACAGCGGCAAGGAAAAACTCCACAGGTGACAGAAATGGAGAAAAAAAAACCTTATGAGAAACCAGACTCAGTCGGGGGACCAGTTCTCCTCTGGCCAGACGAAACCAGCAGTTTGTTCAAATGATCCGTCTCTGGAGCTCATCTAGCTGACATTCAGGGCTGTAGAGGTCATCTCTAGGTGCTGATCCACCATCTGAGCCGGGTACGGACTGGATCTGGGGGACTGCAGTGACCATCTGATCTGGATACAGACTGGATCTGGTGGCTACGGTTACCTCAGAATTAGAATAAAACAGACTAATATTAGCGTAGAGGCCATTCTTCTTACGATGCAACGAGTGCATCAGGTGTTATGGGAAGTGTTCCCGGTTCCGGATGACCTAATTAATGCAGCCTAACAATCCTTTAATGGATTTGGATTATAGAAATGTGTGAATGTTTTATGTATAAGCCAGGTTAAAGACAGTGGCGTAGCGGACGGGCCCGCAGGGCACGCACTGCGGGGGCCCCCCAAAAAATTGACTCGAATAAATAATTAAAGCGTTTTTATAACGTGAACGTATAGGACTTTTATTTTGGTAGTAATTGCAGCCTTGAGAGTGAAGCTTATGAGCGGAAAATGAGTAAAAGAAAATATGTCAGCGGAGGCTTGCTGTTTTATTGTTGGTGTTTCTTTTATTCTTTTTTTTGTGTGTGAAAAGTTCTTAATAAAGAAATACGAAATAATTACATACTATTAAATTCCACAGTACTAATTCACGATTTTGAATGAAAAGGTGAATCCCCCATCTAATTATGTGGTGAGGGGCCCCGCCTCCACTCTTGCGGGTGGGCCAATGCAGTTTGCGCTACGCCACTGGTTAAAGAGATGTGTCTTTAATCTAGATGTAAACTGACAGATTGTGACTGCCTCCCGAACAGTGTTAAGTAGATTGTTCCAGAGTTTAGGCACTAAATAAGAGAATAATCTGCTGCCCGATTTTGTATTCTAGGCATTATCAAATTGAGTTTTGAGAATCGAGTGGACATGAGGGACTTTAATGTGATAAGAGCTCGCTCAAGTGCTAAGGAGCTAAACCATTGAGGGCCTTATAAGTAATTAGCATCTTAAAATCTATGTTTAAGTGCATAGAAGAGTCTTGTAGCCTCCAAAAGGGTATTAGTTAAAATAGCAAGGAGTTGTGAAGGCTATGAAGGCTCTACTGCTCGGACCAGGGATGCCAAATTCGTCTGCTTGTGAGAGTAGGTCTCCCCTCAATGGTATCGGCCAGGGGACTGCTAATAGCAACAGAATAAACTCTGGAAACCATGTCTGATTTTTCCAGAGTGTGGCCACCAGGAGGACCAAGCAACTGACTTCCTTAACCAATTTGCTGACCAGAGAAAGCAGGGCAATCGGAAGGAAAGCATACAAACAAGAAATAGAAACATAGAGAAACCACCATCAATTTGTGGCAGTTGATGTGCAAGCGTTGCTCCAGGTGTGACCAGAAGCCAAACGCCGCTCTGCCTTAGTACAGTGCTCCCCAATCTGTATTGGAGGCATCTGTGGTGACCTTCCTCCTGGAGGTCAGCCCCAATGGGACATCTGACTGAAACAGGTGAGAATTGTTCCAAGGGGCCACAGCTTTAAAGCACTGGTGGGTTACCCTGAGACAAAGACATCCTAGGGGCCAAGCGGGAGAAGGTACATGGGCCAATACTGAAGGGGCCGCATGCAAAGAAGGCCCAGAGAAATTACTCTGAGGGGACACAAACCCCACACTTGAATGACGCCACTAACCACTGAACTATCAGAGAACGTTCCAGCATAATCCATGCCCTCATTTGGACTGAGTCGATCACTGTCCCCAAGAAGATGATTCATTGACTGGGAGACAGATACCTGTAGCTCATGGCTAATCAATAAATTCCTGTTCCTACCTGGCTAGCAAAAGGGAATTCATGATGCAGATTTCCATCTGGGAAAGAGCTGCATTACTTTGCAAAGTGCGTGGGGCCAGAGACAGTCCAAATGGCAGGAACCTGTGTATTGATCACCCACCCCCTTGAACATGAATCTCAAGAATAAGAAATGAGATAACTGTGATAAGGGGCCATCTGGATGTGAAAGTAAGCATCTTTCAGATCCACCGTTAAAAAATAGTCCCTGGGACAAATCTGAAATCGTGAGGATCTGTTTCAAAGTTAGTCAAGTCAAGATTATTTATACAGCACTTTTTACAATACAAGTTCTGTCAAAGCAACCTTACAGTATTAAAATAATAAAGTAAAATGTAATATTACATTGGGATGAAGACCATCTCTTTTCAACAGGTCAGGTCTGCCCCAGAAACTCGTCCAATTGTCTATGAAACCTATGTTATTTCGCGGGCACCACTTTGATATCCAACCGTTTAATGATGACAATCTACTGTGTATATCGTCACCACGGTAAGCAAGGAGGGGACCAGAGCATATTACAGTGTCTGACATTGTACTTGCAAGTTCACACACCTCTTTAACATTATTTTTAGTGATCTCCGACTAGCGAAGTCGAACATCATTATTGCCGATGTGAATAACAATCTTACTGAATTTACGTTTAGCATTAGCCAGCACTTTTAAATTTGCCAAGATGTCAGGCGCTCTGGCTCCCGGTAAACACTGGACTATGGTGACTGGAGTCTCTATTTTCACATTCAGTACAATAGAATCGCCAATTACTAGAGCACTTTCATCAGGTTTCTCAGTGGGTGCTTCACTGAGTGGGGAGAACCTGTTTGATGTTCTGATCGGAACGGAAGAGCTGTGTTTTGACCCGCGACTATGCCGTCTCACAGTCACCCAGTTGCCCTGCTGCACGGGCGCTGTAACTACCGGAACCTAACAATTTGCATGTCTCCCTAAGCTAGTCACATCCAAAGCCGTATCTAAGTCCCTCACATTCTTACTATCCTCCATTAAAGTTTGTATGTGTGTCTCTAGTTCTGAAATCTTCTCTGTCAGCCTAGCAATTTCCTTGCATTTATCACATGTATAAGGCTCACTGCCGACAGAGATAGATAAGCTATACATGTGGCAGGTTGTGCAGACAACAATAGCAAGAGAAGAAGCCATTACTCACCGTTTTTGTTGAATGGTTCCAACTTACCACTGTTGTTTTGATGAACTCTTGAAGAGAGGGATGTGAGGAGGAACAACAGAGTGAATAGGACGTAAAAGGAATCGTGATTCGCAAGCTAATCGGCTAACTGAATGCTAACTTGTTGCAAATCGTGGTTGTGGAATAAAAGCAAGACGCTTCGCGAGAGAGAAAGGGGAGCGGTAGTAGGCGCGAGTAGAGAATGTGAATGTAAATGCAAGTCGCCAGTGGCAAGCTAAATAGCTAAGCTAAATAGCTAACCCACTGCAGTCGCGGTTAACGGGTAAAGTGAGCGGTCAGATTAGTGTGACGGATAATTTCACAAGTCTGTTGGGAGTAAAGCTGTTTTTAATTACTTTAAACAGCAGAGAGTATTAATAAGATAGAGATTTCTAAAGAAAAACAAGCTCCAGAAAGCTACAATCACAAACACAAACCACACGGCAGCTCAGCAAAACAGGAAGTGACGACTAGTATCTTAGTATCTTGAACGGCTGTTCCATAAGCACATGGTTTAGATGCCTGATATTGAGAATGGGCCTGTGACCACCATCTCTCTTGAAAATGAGGAAGTAGCGGCTGTAAAAGCCAGACCCTGAAGGTCTGCGAGTGAACTGGACATTCTATGGTTTTTACATCCCAGCTTGCCACATCCCGAATAGCCAGTGATTTTAGTTTTTTTGACTGGCAGCTGAGAAGTGAGAAGAGGAGAAATGCCTTTTTGAGTGTGTGGGTCTGCTATCACAGCAGTAGTTTTGATGGGGGTGTCTTTCTTAGTCTGGGCTGTTGAAACAATTGCTGCTGATGTGTCCTACGATGAGAATGAAGGCCAAACCTTGAGGCACCTAATCGGCCACAGGTGACAAACATAAACTGACTGGATGTTGTCAGGTTTAGGGGGTTTACCTTTCGCTAAAGACTGCAACCTCTTCCTGGGTTCCATGAGTTTTGGATACCTGCCCTCCCCAGGCCACTCTGAAAGACCTACCAGAGAGGTCTTTCAGAGTGGCCTGGGGAGGGGAGGTATCCAAAACTCATCAACTGGTCACTGGGGTTCCTCAGGGATCAGTTCTTGGACCCCTCCTCTTCTCCATATATACCACATCTCTGGGCCCCATCATACAGGCACATGGCTTCTCCTACCATTGCTATGCTGATGACACACAGCTCTATCTTTCATTCAAACCAGACGATCCATCGGTAGCCGCACGGATCTCAGGTTGCCTGGCGGATATCTCTGCATGGATGAAGGAACACCATCTACAGCTCAATCTAGCAAAGACAGAACTCCTTATCTTTCCTGCCACTGCATCTTTACAACATGACTTCTCCATCCAGTTAGGTTCATCAACAATTACCCCATCGACTTCAGCCAGAAATCTGGGTGTAATCTTTGATGACCAATTGACTTTTAAAGACCACATAGCTAAAACTGCTCGATCTTGCAGGTTTGCATTGCACAACATCAGAAAGATCAAGCCCTTCCTAACAGAGTATGCTACACAAGGCTGGACTACTGCAATGCTCTTTTAGCTGGTCTTCCAGCATGTACAATCAGACCTCTACAAATGATTCTGTATGCAGCAGCACGACTGGTCTTCAACGAGCCCAAAAAGGCCCATGTCACACCTCTCTTCATATCACTGCACTGGCTACCGGTTACAGCACGCATCAAATTCAAGACACTGATGCTGGCCTATAGGACAGCCACCGGATCATCACCTGCCTACCTCCATTCACTACTACACATCTACACTCCTTCCAGAAGACTGAGATCCTCTAGTGAAAGACGCCTCATTGTACCACCACAGAGAGGTATTAAATCACTGTCCAGAACATTCTCGTTCAATGTCCCTGCCTGGTGGAATGATCTTCCCACCCCTATCCGGAATGCAGACTCCTTAACAGCTTTCAAGCGACTGCTGAAAACTCAATAAAAAAATAAAAAAATAAAAAAAATAATCTCCTCTCTTCTTGATCCTCCCTTTTTAGCCTGTTTTTCCTCTCTTTCTTGATCTTCTCCTTCTAGCCTGCACTCTTCTAACAACGCCTGATATATGGTATTTTTGAGCACTTCCTATGTTGATCTGCCTCCTTAGGATGAATCACTTGTTGTATTTCCAATTGTAAATCGCTTTGGATAAAAGTGTCGGCTAAATGAATGAATGTAAATGTAAATGTAAACATGCTCTGAGTGGGTCTCAAACCCGGGTCTCAGGCATGGGAGGTGGACGCACTAACAAGAAGGCTGAAGAGTGCAGCCTCTAGTGTATTCCCATATATCCCATATTCTTTTGGATAATCGGCTGAAGGCAGAGTTGGCTTTTGCGATATGGACACTAATGTCACAGTCCATTGTGGTATCAGCTGTGAGAATGCTACCAAGGAAACAGAACTTGTCAACTGCTGTCAAGACTGTCATCTTGGCTTAATTTGACAGGGATCAGGGACACTGACAGGGTTGCCTTCATCAACTCCCCGTCTCTCCAAAGGGACTTTTCAGGTCAGCCAGGCATGGATGGATTTGCAGAACAGAGCAGAACAGCAAAACTAATACATGTGCCTATAAACTGTTGTGTAATTAATCATTATGCAACAAACAGGGAATTAACTTGGACACAGGGACTGAGACAACATTTACTTTGGCAGAATGTGACTATGTGACAGAGCCAATTTTATGACGTGATAGTAATCCCAAAGCTTGTATACTCTTCTGCTACACACTCAAAATGAGTACATACTTTTGGGCATGGTATAAGTAGATGAATTAGAAGAAACAGAAAGTTTGAAATACTCATTTAGTTCAACTCATTATCATAATTTTCCCTTGCTCAATACAATTCAGTTTAGGCATTAGAGATTTTTTTTGTCTTGTTAAGTTCCTAGCCATCCCAGTGTGTATATAAAAAACTAGGGATGCACCGATACGAATCGCCCGATCATGCTTGCGCGTTTTGTCAGTAAAGCCGGTTCTGTAATCAGCGGTAAATGCCATCAGGTGCGTGATTTCACGTTGAGCCGTATATACTACACACAGCCGTTGTTTACCGACGAGCTGCGCAAATCAATGTTCATTATCAGTGTGAATGTGTGCAGCTCGTCAGTGAACAACGGCTGTGTGTAGTATATACGGCTCAACGTGAAATCACGCACCTGATGGCATTTACCACTGATTACAGAACCGGCTTTACTGACAAAACGCGCAAGTGATCGGCCGATACAGATCGGTGCATCCCTATAAAAACACTCATGTTTGCTCATTGAGATGTCAATCGTTGGCGTTGTTATACAAAGTAGTTATTCAGTACTGAACTACAAACACACACACCATAGAAGTAACTACAAGCATGTTCACGAATGTTTGTTAAACTGACAGTTAAGTAGACACCCCGAAAGTAGGGTTCTATCTAACCTAAGCATCGTGAACTTTACAAAGATACTAAGAGCAGAATAGCAAAACAAATGTGTCTATTAACTCTTGCATAATGATTATGCAACAAACATGCAGATTAACATACTACTTGTTTTCTTCCCAATTTGGTAAGCAGAATTGTTTGAGTAATTTAATTTATTTATATAATATGTGTAGTGTGTATTTGAGGGTATTAACTGTGACAGAGTGACGTAGACGACATTTACTGTGACAGAATGTAATGTCACAAAGCCTGTTTCATGACATGGTAGTGTATCCCAAATCCCCACTCAAAGGCAGATACTTTTTCCTCTCTAAAAGAGTATATGCGTTTAGGGCATAGTAGATGACTTGGGAGCATTAGAGACAAGTTCATTCAACTCACAAAACTCAAATGTATTAAGCATGGGAAAATCATACAAATTATTTAGTGTTTACACTCATGTCATGTTCCTAGTTATCCCAGTTTGTATATAAATTAAGTTGTCAATCATGGTATTTGTCTTACAAAGCTGTTATGTATATGCATTTATTTACCTTTAGGATTACGTTGAATTCTTAGATGACCTTTTTTGGTTTATTAATGAAGACCTGATGCATTTAGAACCTCACCTCAACCTCAAATGTGACCCTGGAGCACAAAACCAGTCTTAAGTCGCTGGGGTATATTTGTAGCAATAGCCAAAAATACATTGTATGGGTCAAAATTATTGATTTTGCTTTTATGCCAAAAATCATTAGGAAATTAAGCAAAGATCATGTTCCATGAAGATTTTTTTGTAAAATTCCTACTATAAATATATCAAAATGTAATTTTCGATAAATAACATGCATTGCTAAGAACTTAATTTGGACAACTTTAAAGGTGATTTTCTCAATATTTAGATTTTTTGCACCCTCGGATTTCAGATTTTGAAATAGATGTATCTCAACCAAATATTGTCTCGTCCCAACAAACCATATATCAATAGAAAGCTTATTTTTGGAGCTTTCATATGATGTATACATCTCAGTTTTGTACAATTTAACCTTATGACTGGTTTTGTGGTCCAGGGTCACAAATTAGGATCTAACAGCAGTTCAGCTCATCTTCCTTACCTTAGGTAAACTTTTCAATGAGGACCACACAGTTCCTCCTCCTGGCTAACCAGATACTCCTTCCTGACTGCTTTCTCATACTCTTTATTTATGCTGGCCTTAAGAAACCCCATAAATCTGGTTGCCTGTTGATGGTTCTTGAGGGACACTGTACTGATTTTTAGATCTGGCCCTCCAGCTAAGCAAGGCATGAGGATCATGATCACCCTGTGGCCCTAAACCTCCAAGAAATCAAGATTTTCTGTAATTGTGGAGTATAAAAGATAACAAATGAATGCAATACATAAGAGCAAAAGGCAAATAAGATTTATTTTAGAACACTTTTTAAATACGTACATTCTTAAAAATAAAAGGTTCTTCAAGCGATGCCATAGTAGAACCATTTTTGGTTCCACAAAGAACCATTCACTCAAAGGTTTTTAAAGAACCATCTCTTTCTTACCTTTTTATAATCTGAAGAACCAGCTTTTGCCACAAATGACCTTTTGTAAAACAAAAAGGTTCTTCAGATGTTAAAGGTTCTTTATGGAAACATTTAGACAAAAAAGGCTCTTCTACGGCATCATGAAGCACCTTTATTTTTAGGAGTGTATTTCATTAAAATATACCTGCTAAATAAGAATGTAATTAGATGACTCATTAGGAAGCAAAGCATTAGTAGATCCATCATTGCAGATTATTAAAGAAAAATTAATGATTAGTCGTTTAACTTTGCATTCTAGTTGGCATATTAGACCTTTGGTCGTTTTCGGAAGGGTTTTTGCTCTAGTTTTGCTTCCTTCAGCAAATAACTACATCTTTTCACATGATCCCCTCACCTTACGGTGAATCACTCCAGCTGTCTACCAACTAAATATAACATGCATTTTACACACATTTACTTACTTACAGTGATTCTCAATAAAGATTTCAAGTCAGCTTGACCACGCCTGTGGAAAGTGGGTTGTTAAGTTGTAAACTTCAACAGTAATAATGATTATCCAACACCTTTGCTTTTGAAACCCTATGTAACTATGATACATATAAATGCTGTTTTCTAACATGTTTTTAATGCAGCAATGCAAAATCGCCACTAGTGGCCAGTGCTACTTCATTTTAATAACAGGTTGCTACCTTTTTGGAGGCTACTACTGTAAAATACATATGTAATAAAACAAACTCATTATGCAATTAGTATTGGCGTGGTGTCTTTTAGACATATTTTCATTGGCACTGAAGAATCTGAAATGCAAGCTACTCAATATTCATTACGTGTTTACAACTATTGTATAAAAGCAATACGAGACAGTAAGACAAGATAGGAACTCAAGTCAATTGTGGGAGAGAAAACCCTGTCCAGGATACACTACACGCTGCAGTAATACTAATTAGTTGGTAGTCTGCTTTTCCAAATATAGCCGTGGACTTCAGCCGCTGATAGTGTAATAATAAGTCAGAGTCAGCATGAAATCACAGATTTAGCTTTCCCTTATCTTTTTTAAATAGCCATAGTATCAGATTTGAGAGTGGAATAAACTCTATTGCTGTGATTCATCAGTCAGTCATCTTTCCATTATGTCCATCATTCTGTTGTGATTATAATCTGTTATTGTATAAACGTGTTAGATAAAAAAATACATTGCAAAATAATAAAGAAGCATGTGGATACTTCACTGCATGTTTTTTTCAAACTGATATTTGTCATTGCACTTATAAGTCTTAATTTTTTGTCTTTATATTTGTGAATGGTATGAGTTTTAAAAAGTTGTTAATTAAATTATTGATTAAGCACCTTGTTAATTCTGCGTACTGTATACACTCTTAAAAATAAAGGTGCTTCACGTTGCCATAGAAGAAACTTTTGTTTTGTTTTTTAAAAAAGAACCTGTAACATCTGAAGAACCTTCTGTTTGACAAAAGGTTCTGTGTGGCGAAAAACTTAAGAAACAGGTGGTTCTTTAGAGAACCTTTGACTGAATGGTTCTTTGTGGAACCAAAAATGTTTCTTCTATGGCATCGCTTGAAGAACCTTTTGAAGCACCTTTATTTTTAAGAGTGTATGTGGGGTCAACATTCAGCACTGGAAGTTTTGCTTTTGAACATTTTTGATTTTTTAGCTTTTTAAATCATAAGCTTTTCACTCGGCACAATGCACTTTTTGAGTTCTTTTGATAAATACCTTGTGTGTGTCAGACTTACAACTGCAAAATTCTTTTTTATAAGTGCATATCTCTTCTCCAGAAATCTCACATTGCTTCTAAATGTAACAGAGTCTGTCAAAAATTACACATGGGCGTTTTGGACACGTGAGAGTTTACAGGAGGGGCCCTGTGATATAGTCTGTGCTCAGGAACTCTTGGACCACAGCACTCACACCATAACCACACCTTCACACACCTTCACAAACCTTCACACACCGCTGGGATTCAGAGCCGACAGGTAAGTCACCTAATAATTCATTTTACTGTGGGACTGTGATTGCTTCTATTTGAATATTGGACAAGAGCTCATTCAGTATCTAATACCTCACAATCACCTGAAAGCTGTGTACCATAACTTAAATTGATTTATTTTACTGATTAATTTCATAACTCGGATAATTTCTATATAAACACAATTAAAAACTAAAATTGATTAAAAAAAATATTTTCTTGATTCTTTGAACACATAAATAAAAATTATCTTTAATGTTCAAAAAAAAAAAAGAAAAATAAAAGAAAACAGATTTTCTTCTAATTTTAACACGAAAGAAATGTTGACTGAGTTAAGTAATTCCCATTAGGGAGCACATGCATTAGTCTGTTCAACAGAGCATCATAAAAGCAAGATAAGAGCATTGTCAGATATTCTGTGCATACAAGGAAATGGTGGAGATAAGTTACGTGACTTTTGAACATTTTAGTGGACTGGACATTGTTAAAATGTATTTATTATGTCAATCAAGTGATAAATAAAAAATAGCACATTGTTTTATTGTTTTATTTAACTAAGATGTAAACTATAAAAGATCAACTCAAGCTCACAAATGTTCAACCAAGATAAATTATATAAAATCTAACCATTAAAAAGCTTTTTATTGCTACATTTAAAATGTATGCTTTTTATTCAAAATTTCTTAAAGTACTTTGTGCTGTATTTTATGTATTAGAGTTAGTTGTTCTTTTTACTCTCTGATATTTAATGAACACATTTCATACAAAGTGCGTAATTCCGAGTGACAGATGATTTTCAAACATTTGATGTAATTTGAAATTAAATAAGAAAAAAAGAATGGCTATAAATTCACTTTAAATAAATGACTAAAAAATATGTACATTGTATTAAAACAATAAAGAGCAAATGCTTAATATATTTCACATCGCTTTAGTTTACATTTGCATTACATTTAGTCATTTAGCAGATGCTTTTGTCCAAAGTCACTTACAAATAAGGACAATGGAAGCAATTAATCAAAAAATCTAAATCAACAAAACAGCAATAACACGCAAGTGCTATGACAAGCCTCAGATTAGCTTAATGCAAAGAAAAAAGAAAAACAAATAGAATAGAAAACGAGTAGATTGTGTTGTTAATTGTACAATGAAAATAAAAAAGATAGAAGGATTAGAAGGATAGAGGATTTTTTAAAGAATAGAATTTGAATAGAGAGTGTTAGAGTCAAACGATCAAATAAGGACGGAAGAGATATTTAGTTTTATTTATTGCTTTTTAATTCCCCATTTTATTGCTTTTTTTTTTAAAAAACGATTTCCTTATAAACAGTTAAGGCTCCAAACTATCAAGTACTTTGAACTACATTTTATGTATGGTTGTATACAAATAAAAGTTATTATTATATTTCCTGATAACGGAGGCACAGTGTAAGGTTAAGACTTATATAATTATAATAATTAAGGCATTTCACAAATTAGGTAAAAAAAACATAAGTGACCAAATGGGTGTAAAAGAGTGCATTACAAAAATGCAACACAGTGTTTTATTACAGAATGCACATCTGTTTCTCTTGAATAGATAATATATTACATAATCACCAATGTTATTTGTCTTAGGATGTCCTGTGACAAAGTGCTGTCCTTTTTGAAGAGCCTATCGAGGCGAAAGCCACTGGAGCCTGATGGTGAAGAGTCCAGCTTTAAGCGTTGCTTAACTACACTCGACCTTGTGGCCCTCGGGGTGGGAAGTACACTTGGTGCTGGGGTATATGTCCTTTCTGGAGAGGTTGCCAGAACAGTATCTGGTCCTAGTATTATCGTGTCATTCTTCATTGCGGCGGTGGCGTCTGTGTTTGCGGGCTTGTGCTATGCAGAGTTTGGCGCCCGAGTGCCCAAGACCGGCTCTGCCTACCTCTACAGCTACGTCACTGTCGGAGAGGTGTGGGCCTTCATCACCGGCTGGAACTTACTGTTGTCCTACATCATAGGCAAGAGCAAACATTACATGCCCAGCATTAACAACACATTCAGACAAATACGCTTTATTTGAGCTGGCTGCTGTTGCTTATTAATGTTGACACTGCCCATCACCTTGACATTTGAATCTAGTCGAAAGTAAAAATTCTGCCTTGGTTTTCTCACTGATGACTTTATAAGCTGGACAGGTGATTTAAACAGCAACAAGCTAAAGCACAAAACAAAAAAAGACTGAAAGCATAAACCTTTGAACGGAAAAGAGCAGTGTCAAAAGATCCTTTGAGCTTCTCAGCAAACAGAAAGTAAAAATGAATGGAACTGCACCATAGGGCTATATTAAGACATTATATGCAAACTTAATTCTGCTATATGCAAATGTAATGTATTTATTTGTTTATTCATTTCATTTATTTATTTTTTGTTAATGCACACATACTGTATGGCATTCATAAGAAGTTCCTTTTTCGAATTGCCTGAAAAACCATCTCATGCAAATGTAAATTTTTTTTTGCAATATATGGGAGTTTTTGTGCAATTGACGTGTTTCCATTAGGCGTATTTTCAATTCACAATTTCAATTTGTGCATATATTTTGGCTATATTTAATCGAATATGACCCATAAATGCAGAGGAAAAAAAACATTTTGTTTAGCAAAATATTCCTTTTTTGGCGCGTTTACATTACAGATTTGCGCAAAACTTTGGAGATATTTTATAAATGTCAATTAAATAGTATTGCGAAATGACGGGGTTTACATTAACCAATTCGACTAAAACTAAAATTTTTCCTCTCACGATAAGTCATGGCAATGGATTTTTGTGGGATTTTGGCTATATTTAATCGAATGTGACCTGTAAATGTGAGAAAAAAAACATTTCCATTGCTGTTTTGCGAAACAATTGCTGTTTTGGGAGTTTTTGCGCAATTGACGCATTTCCGTTAGATGTATTTTCAATTTGCAATTTCATTTTGCACAATTTAAGGGGTAATGGAAACACGGCTGGAGAAAAGTAGATCTAGCTGTCAATAGCTGCGTTTCCATTACCCCTTAAATTGCGCAAATTGAAAATACGACTAATCGAAACGTGTCAAAAACTCCCATGTATCGCAAAAAAGGTTTTTTTCTGCATTTAGAGGTCACATTTGATTAAATATAGCTAAAATACCACAAAAATCCATTGCCATGACTTAACGCGAGAGGAGAAAATTACGTTTCAGTCGCATAACATCGGTTAATGCAAACGCCATCATTTCTTAATTTCATAATGTTCATAAATGTTGATTAAAAACTATTGCAAAATGACGGCATTTCCATTAACCGATGTTACACGCCTAAAACTGAATTTTGTCCTCTCGAGATAAGTCATGGCAACAGATAATCGAATATGAACTGTAAATGGAAAAAAAAAAAAAACGTTTCCATTGCTGTTTTGCGAAATATTCCTATTTCGAATTGCCTGAAAAACCATCTCATGCAAATGTAAAAAATTTTTTGCAATATATGGGAGTTTTTGTGCAATTGACGTGTTTCCGTTAGGCATATTTTCAATTCACAATTTCAATTTGCGCATATATTTTGGCTATATTTAATCGAATATGACCCATAAATGCAGAGGAAAAAAAACGTTTCCATTGCTGTTTTGCAAAATATTCCTTTTTTGAATTGCCCACATGCGAGCAGATTTTTTTTTTTTTTTTTTTTTTTGCGTTATATGGGAGTTTTTGCGCAATTAGGTGCGTTTACATTACAGATTTGCACAAAACTTTGGAGATATTTTATAAATGTCAATTAAATAGTATTGCGAAATGACGGGTTTCCATTAACCTATGCGACTAAAACAAAATTTTTTCCTCTCATGATAAGTCATGGCAATGGATTTTTGTGGGATTTTGCCTATATTTAATCGAATGTGACCTGTAAATGTGGAGAAAAAAAAAAACGTTTCCATTGCTGTTTTGCGAAATATCCCTTTTTTGAATTGCATGGAAAACCACCTGATGCAAGCGTAATTGTTTTTGCGTTATATGGGAGTTTTTGCTCAACTAGTCGCGTTTCCATTACAAATTTGCACAAATCTTTGGCGATATTTCATAAATGTCATTTAAAAAGTATTGTGAATGTGACAGGGTTTCTATTAACCGGTGTTATGCGACTAAAACATAGTTTTTTCCTCTCGAGATAAGTCATGGCAGCGGACTTTTGTGGAATTTTGCCTATTTTTAATTGAATGTATGCGCGTTTCCGTTACAGATTTGTGCAAAACTTTGGTGATATTTTATAAATGTCAATTAAATAGTATTGCGAAATGACAGGGTTTCCATTAACTGGTGTTATGCAACTAAAACTGAATTTTTTACTCTCGCGATAAGTCACGGCAATGGATTTTTGTGGGATTTTGGCTATATGTAATCGAATGTGACCTGTAAATGCGAGAAAAAAAAAAAAAAAAAAAACGTTTCCATTGCTGTTTTGCGAAATATTTCTTTTTTTGCCATGACTTATCGCGAGACGAAAAAATACGTTTCAGTCGCATAACAACGCCATCATTTCGCAATACTTTTTAATCAACATTTATAAAATAGCGCCAAAGTTTCGCACAAATCTGTAATGGAAACACGCCTAGTGTGTTGACAATAGCTGCGTTTCCATTAGCCCTTAAATTGCGCAAATTAAAATTGAAAATTGAAAATACGCCTAATGGAAATGCGTCAATTTCGCAAAAACTCCCATATATCGCAAAATAGTTTTTACGTTTGCATGAGGCAATTCTCAGGCAATTCAAAAAAGGAATATTTCGCAAAACAGCAATGGAAACGTTTTTTTTTGTTGTTGTTGTTTTTTCACATTTACAGGTCACATTCGACTAAATATAGCCCAAACCCCACAAAAGTCCATTGCCATGACTTATCACGAGAGGAAAAAAATACTATTAGTTGCATAACATCGGTTAATGGAAAGGCCTTCATTTGGCAATATGTTGTTAATCATCATTTATAAAATATTGCCAAAATTTTGCGCAAATCTGTAATGGAAACGCCTAATGAAAAAGACAAAAATGACCACAAATCATACAAAACAGGAACCACTGGTTGTTATAACAAAGAACAATATTTATTTATCCATCCTCTTTAGTAATTACATTCAGCCGCACAAACAAGCCGAAGCACTACCAGAATGTTCTTCCGCAAGACGTATGCAGTTTCAGTTTTCAGGGCATAAAGATACATTGTGTAGCTCTAAACATTAAAAAGATCAACTCACAATGATTTTAGGAAACGCAGCCCAGCTCAAATAAGACTTTCCATGAACGTTCCACAATCGTTGATATTAATCTCAAACTTTTTTTTTTCATGACAGTATGCATCAGCAAATGATTATGCCCATAATCGCATGCCATATAAACCTGCTTATCAAATCTTTGACAATCACTATCAGTTTATATAACTTGAATTTATCTGAATGACTTTATGACAGGAACATCCAGTGTGGCAAGAGCTTGGAGTGGCACTTTCGATGACTTGATTGATAATAAGATTGCCAATTATTTGAGTAAAAACACACCCATGAATTTACCTGGCCTCGCTCCCTATCCGGACTTCTTTGCTGCTGGTCTTATCCTGGTTTTGGCAGGCAAGTAAGATTTATGGTGTGTTACAGATTATGTTAAGATACAGTTATTTAAATTAACATTGTTGTTCTCAGGGATCCTTGCATTTGGAGTGAAGGAGTCTGCCATTGTCAATAAGGTCTTCACAGCTATAAATATGGTAGTTCTGGTTTTCGTCATCATTTCTGGATTCATCAAAGGTGACATTGAAAACTGGCAGATAACAAAAGATGACATTTGGAACTACACAGTAACAGCGTATGTTGCATTTTAACAATTACAAAGCATTTGAGGAAATGGTAAATCTTCTGGCTGAATGTTTTAGATTAACAAGTTTAAAATTAAACTGGGACATTGAAAATAACATAGATTTAACGTTTAATTAATTCTTGCAATACCTACTGCACTGAAATGGTTTTAAACATTTTTTTTTTCTTTTAGAAATCTCTCAGTCTCAAATGAAACTTTATCCAGTTTTGGAAATGGAGGATTTTTTCCATTTGGTTTTGAGGGAACTTTTGCTGGAGCCGCTACCTGTTTTTATGCCTTTGTGGGATTTGACTGCATTGCAACCACAGGTACTTTACAAAATTTCATGCTGTTATTTTTTAATATTTATTTTTCCCCTGTTCATAGTGACCATGTCTGTCAAGCTTTAAAAAAAAATCAACATTTACTAGGCCATATACTATATTCAAAGTATTTTGAAATCATACTATAGTATAGTAGTTGTGTACAAAACTATGTACATTATATATATATATGTGACCCTGGACCACAAAACCAGTCATAAGGTTAAATTTTACAAAAATGAGATTTATACATCATATGAAAGCTCAATAAATAAGCTTTCTATTGATGTATGGTTTGTTAGGATAGGACAATATTTGACTGAGATACATCTATTTGAAAATCTGGAATCTGAGGGTGCAAAAAAATCAAAATACTGAGAAAATCACCTTTAAAGTTGTCCAAATTAGGTTCTTAACAATGCATATTACAAATCAAAAATTACATTTTGATATATTTACAGTAGGAATTTTACAAAAAATCTTCATGGAACATGATCTTTACTTAATTTCATAATGATTTTTGACATAAAAGAAAAATCTAAAATTTTGACCCATGCAATGTATTTTTGGCTATTGCTACAAATATACCCCAGCGACTTAAGACTGGTTTTGTGGTCCAGGGTCACATATATATATATATATATATATATATATATATATATATATACAGTGCCTTGCATAATTATTCATACCCCTTTATTTTTTTCACATTTTGTTTTGTTGCAGCATTATGTTGAAATGCTTTAAATTAGTTTTTCCCCACATCAGTTTACACTCCACACACCATAATAATGACGAAGCAAAAACCAGATTTGCAAATGTTACAAATGTATTAAAAATAAAACACTGAAATAAGTAGATGGCATAAGTATAACTCAGTACATAGTTGAAGCAGCTTTACAGCCTCAAGTCTTTTTGGGTCTGATGTGAGCATCTTTGCACATCTGCATTTGGCAATTATCTGCCATTCTTTGCCTCACCTTTTCACCTCTCCATCTCTGTCAGCTTGGACATTTTCTAGAGTCCTAGTTGTTCCAATCGTCTTCCATTATGGAGAATGCTTCTGTCAACCTTCAATGCAGCAGATTTGTTTCTGAACTCTTCTCTAGATCATCGCCTTAACGCAAGTCTGTCACTGAGCTCTACAGGCAGTTATCTTGGTTTTTGCTCTGAGATGCATTTTCAGCTGTTAGACCTTTTCTGAGAGGTGTGTGCCTTTCTAAATCAGACTCATTCACATGAATTTGCCACAGTTTAACTCCACTCCAAGTGTAGGAACATCTAGAAGCAATATGAATGCTCCTGAGATAAATTTCCAGTGTCCCAGAATACTTATGCAATGGAATCTTTTCAGTTTTTTATTTTTGATAAATCTTAAAAACCTATTTCTGGCTTTGCCATTATGGAGTAGGGAGTGTAGATTGATGTGGAAAAAAAGTAATTTAAAGTAGTTTAACATAAGGCAGCAACATAACAAAATGTGAAAAAATGAAGGGGTATGAATACTTCTGCAAGGCACTGTATACCAGTGGATATCAAAATTACACTGTAAAAAACAATTGGTTGAGACTGCCTTAACATTTTAAGTTCAGTCAACTTGAAATGTTAAATTGTACTAAGTGACAACTTAGATATTTGAGTTGATTCAACTCAAAATTCTAAGGCAGCTGGGTAACAAATTATTTTAACTTGACTCATCAAATCGTTTTTACAGTGTAGAGAACAACCTATAATTTCCTGAATTCCGAGGTCACTGCTTAGTCCTATTTTTTGAAGCAGAAGGAGAATAAGTTAACTAGACATGCTCTTACACTGTAAAAAGTTTTCACCAGATTCAACTTTTGACGAGTAAAATTATTTTCTTGTTTTCAGAAAAAAACAAGCCAAAATTAAGTGATTTTTTTTTGCTTAGAACAAGCAAAATAATCTGCCAATGGGGTAAGAAAAAAAATCTTATTTCAAACGGAAAACAAGATTACTTTTTTTTACCCCATTGGCCGATTATTTTGCTTGTTTCAAGCAAAAAGATACCTAATTTTTACTTGTTTTCTCTGAAAACAAGATAATAATTTTTACTTGTCTAGAAAATCCTTCTTGATTTAAGAATTTTCAGATATTTTGGCTGGAAACAAGACAAAAAATCTAAGTAAAAAAAGAATTTTTTGCAATGAAACAGCCAAATGTTATAATTTACTAGTCTAAATTATTATTTTTTTATAATTTTTTTCTCCTGTATCTAGGTGAGGAGGTCAAAAACCCGCAGAGGTCTATTCCTATAGGAATTGTGGCTTCTCTTCTCATCTGTTTCTTGGCTTATTTCGGCGTCTCGGCTGCTCTCACTCTCATGATGCCCTACTACCAGCTAAATGTTCAGAGTCCCTTACCTGTAGCCTTCACCTATGTAGGCTGGGACCCTGCAAAGTATGCTGTGGCTGTTGGATCTTTGTGTGCTCTTTCAACAAGGTGAAGCAACACATGTTGACCCATTGAACACTTAGACTCACTAGACTCATACTGTAATGACTATAAAAAGCAGCTTTACGTGATCAGTAAGAGGATAGTAGAGTAGATGCTCATAACTAAAAAGCAAAGCTGTTCATTGGTTCGGTAAAATTAGCATCATAAAGTCAAATGTAGTATACATAATGCAGGACTATCAAACAGAGTTGCCAAGGATTGATGTTGATGCAGGATATAGCAGCAGAAGTTAAATATTTAACACGCTGTGGTTGAAACAATCCTTCTTATTGTTAGTTTGGCACTTTAGTCTACTAAATCACCAGTACATCCAGGTTCACTAGGTTCTCTCTGAGAGATAAGTGTTTAAGAGCTACTTATGGAGAACTATGAGAAAATAGCCTCTTTAGTTTGAGAAAGGAGAAGTCCACTTACAGAACAAAAATCCCGGCTGAAAAAAAAAAACAGCTAAAACCAGCCTAGGCTGGTTGGCTGGTTTTAGCTGGTCAACCAGCCTGGTTTTAGCTGGTCATAGCTGGTCAGAAGGCTGGTTTTAGAGGGGTTTTGGCCACTTTCCCAGCTGGCCTATTAGTCTAGGCTGGTTGGCTGGTTTTAGCTGGTCATAGCTGGTCAGTAGGCTGGTTTTAGAGGGGTTTTGGCCACTTTCCCAGCTGGCCTATTAGTCTAGGCTAGTTGGCTGGTTTTAGCTGGTCATCGCTGGTCAGCAGGCTGGTTTTAGAGGGGTTTTGGCCACTTTCCCAGCTGGCCTATTAGTCTAGGCTAGTTGGCTGGTTTTAGCTGGTCATCGCTGGTCAGCAGGCTGGTTTTAGAGGGGTTTTGGCCACTTTCCCAGCTGGCCTATTAGTCTAGGCTAGTTGGCTGGTTTTAGCTGGTCATCGCTGGTCAGCAGGCTGGTTTTAGAGGGGTTTTGGCCACTTTCCCAGCTGGCCTATTAGTCTAGGCTAGTTGGCTGGTTTTAGCTGGTCATCGCTGGTCAGCAGGCTGGTTTTAGAGGGGTTTTGGCCACTTTCCCAGCTGGCCTATTAGTCTAGGCTAGTTGGCTGGTTTTAGCTGGTCATCGCTGGTCAGCAGGCTGGTTTTAGAGGGGTTTTGGCTACTTTCCCAGCTGGCCTATTAGTCTAGGCTAGTTGGCTGGTTTTAGCTGGTCATCGCTGGTCAGCAGGCTGGTTTTAGAGGGGTTTTGGCCACTTTCCCAGCTGGCCTATTAGTCTAGGCTAGTTGGCTGGTTTTAGCTGGTCATAGCTGGTCAGCAGGCTGGTTTTAGAGGGGTTTTGGCCACTTTCCCAGCTGGCCTATTAGTCTAGGCTAGTTGGCTGGTTTTAGCTGGTCATCGCTGGTCAGCAGGCTGGTTTTAGAGGGGTTTTGGCCACTTTCCTAGCTGGCCTATTAGTCTAGGCTAGTTGGTAGGGGTGGGACGATCATACAGGTAACTCACGATTCAATTCTGTGGCGATATGTGGCCCACGATATCGATAATATCGCGATTCACGATATCTACGATATTCAATATATTGGAAGAAATTTCATCAACGATATATCACGATATATGTGACTGAAAAAGAAAAAAATACCCATAATAAGGAAATCTTATGCATTTATTAATGCCAACATTTCCAACACTGTGCAAAGAAATATGCATTTGCATAATAACTCACTGCCTCCTGGTCTTAAATGTAAACACTGTACAGCTAGACAGATAAAAGTGCCTGAACATTAAAAAACAACATGAACATTAACTAACATGTGTAAACCATGATACTGAAACGTCAGTAGTAAGTTACTGTAAAGTGCTTTATGTTAACCTGGACAGTGGTCTCATCAATGCATATTCTTCTTGAGGAACACTAACGCCTGTTTCACACATACTCCGTCTGCAGTGTGTATGCAGTCCGTGTGCGTTACGTATGCGATGCAGAAGCAGCACGGACTCATTTTGCTTTCACACAGGACACGTTTGCAGTCCGTTCCTGATCCGCGGCTGTTTACCACAAACACCATTTATCCGTTATTTTGATTTCAAATACAAACGTGCTTTTTCAGCATTGTGATACTCTTTTATCACAGTACACTAATACAATTCTAGATATATTCACGTTTAAACTCAACGTATAACAAACAACGTATTATTCAATGCACTTGCACAGCAACCGCGTGCAGTGTGAACGCTCTAATCCGTTAACATGGGTGCGGAAAAAAATACTCAACGCATAAGCACTGCAGACGGAGTATGTGTGAAACAGGCGTAACTGATCAGCATGCTCAACTAGCGGGTGCGTCTTTGATTTGTTTTTCGTTATCTTCCGCCATTCTTCTCACTTCTCTTTTTTCTGCGCTTCTTCTTCTCTGATGTTGTAAGATAACTTGTGTTCTTCACTGGCCGCTGCTTCCGCCACTTTACGCCTATTTACTCGAACAGCGCCCCCCGCAAACAGAATGGTAGATATTGGGTAGTGACAGTGACACTGACGACGGGTAAATTAATCATTTGAGTTGTAATAAAATATCGATATTGGCCGTTAGTGTATCGATTATTTATTGTGACAGAGAGCACAACAATATATTGCAATATCGATTTTTTTTCCCACCCCTACTAGTTGGCTGGTTTTAGCTGGTCATAGCTGGTCAGCGGGCTGGTTTTAGAGGGGTTTTGGCCACTTTCCAAGCTGGCCTATTAGTCTGGGCTAGTTGGCTGGTTTTAGCTGGTCAGTAGGCTGGTTTTAGAGGGGTTTTGGCCAATTTTCCAGCTGGCCTATCAGCCTAGGCTGGTTGGCTGGTTTTAGCTGGTCATAGCTGGTCAGTAGGCTGGTTTTAGAGGGGTTTTGGCCAATTTTCCAGCTGGCCTATCAGCCTAGGCTGGTTGGCTGGTTTTAGCTGGTCATAGCTGGTCAGTAGGCTGGTTTTAGAGGGGTTTTGGCCAATTTTCCAGCTGGCCTATCAGCCTAGGCTGGTTGGCTGGTTTTAGCTGGTCAACCAGCCTGATTTTAGCTGGTCATAGCTGGTCAGTAGGCTGGTTTTAGAGGGGTTTTGGCCAATTTTCCAGCTGGCCTATCAGCCTAGGCTGGTTGGCTGGTTTTAGCTGGTCATCGCTGGTCAGCGGGCTGGTTTTAGAGGGGTTTTGGCCACTTTCCCAGCTGGCCTATTAGTCTAGGCTAGTTGGCTGGTTTTAGCTGGTCATAGCTGGTCAGCAGGCTGGTTTTAGAGGGGTTTTGGCCACTTTCCCAGCTGGCCTATTAGTCTAGGCTGGTTGGCTGGTTTTAGCTGGTCATCGCTGGTCAGAAGGCTGGTTTTAGAGGGGATTTGGCCAATTTTCCAGCTGGCCTATTAGTCTAGGCTAGTTGGCTGGTTTTAGCTGGTCATAGCTGGTCAGTAGGCTGGTTTTAGAGGGGTTTTGGCCACTTTCCCAGCTGGCCTATTAGTCTAGGCTAGTTGGCTGGTTTTAGCTGGTCATAGCTGGTCAGCGGGCTGGTTTTAGAGGGGTTTTGGCCACTTTCCCAGCTGGCCTATTAGTCTAGGCTAGTTGGCTGGTTTTAGCTGGTCATCGCTGGTCAGCGGGCTGGTTTTAGAGGGGTTTTGGCCACTTTCCCAGCTGGCCTATTAGTCTAGGCTATAGTTGGCTGGTTTTAGCTGGTCATAGCTGGTCAGCGGGCTGGTTTTAGAGGGGTTTTGGCCACTTTCCCAGCTGGCCTATTAGTCTAGGCTAGTTGGCTGGTTTTAGCTGCTCATCGCTGGTCAGCGGGCTGGTTTTAGAGGGGTTTTGGCCACTTTCCCAGCTGGCCTATTAGTCTAGGCTAGTTGGCTGGTTTTAGCTGGTCATCGCTGGTCAGCGGGCTGGTTTTAGAGGGGTTTTGGCCACTTTCCCAGCTGGCCTATTAGTCTAGGCTATAGTTGGCTGGTTTTAGCTGGTCATAGCTGGTCAGTAGGCTGGTTTTAGAGGGGTTTTGGCCAATTTTCCAGCTGGCCTATCAGCCTAGGCTGGTTGGCTGGTTTTAGCTGGTCAACCAGCCTGATTTTAGCTGGTCATAGCTGGTCAGTAGGCTGGTTTTAGAGGGGTTTTGGCCAATTTTCCAGCTGGCCTATCAGCCTAGGCTGGTTGGCTGGTTTTAGCTGGTCATCGCTGGTCAGCGGGCTGGTTTTAGAGGGGTTTTGGCCACTTTCCCAGCTGGCCTATTAGTCTAGGCTAGTTGGCTGGTTTTAGCTGGTCATAGCTGGTCAGCAGGCTGGTTTTAGAGGGGTTTTGGCCACTTTCCCAGCTGGCCTATTAGTCTAGGCTGGTTGGCTGGTTTTAGCTGGTCATCGCTGGTCAGAAGGCTGGTTTTAGAGGGGTTTTGGCCAATTTTCCAGCTGGCCTATCAGCCTAGGCTGGTTGGCTGGTTTTAGCTGGTCATAGCTGGTCAGTAGGCTGGTTTTAGAGGGGTTTTGGCCATTTTTCCAGCTGGCCTATCAGCCTAGGCTGGTTGGCTGGTTTTAGCTGGTCATAGCTGGTCAGTAGGCTGGTTTTAGAGGGGTTTTGGCCAATTTTCCAGCTGGCCTATCAGCCTAGGCTGGTTGGCTGGTTTTAGCTGGTCAACCAGCCTGATTTTAGCTGGTCATAGCTGGTCAGTAGGCTGGTTTTAGAGGGGTTTTGGCCAATTTTCCAGCTGGCCTATCAGCCTAGGCTGGTTGGCTGGTTTTAGCTGGTCATCGCTGGTCAGCGGGCTGGTTTTAGAGGGGTTTTGGCCACTTTCCCAGCTGGCCTATTAGTCTAGGCTAGTTGGCTGGTTTTAGCTGGTCATAGCTGGTCAGCGGGCTGGTTTTAGAGGGGTTTTGGCCACTTTCCCAGCTGGCCTATTAGTCTAGGCTAGTTGGCTGGTTTTAGCTGGTCATCGCTGGTCAGCGGGCTGGTTTTAGAGGGGTTTTGGCCACTTTCCCAGCTGGCCTATTAGTCTAGGCTATAGTTGGCTGGTTTTAGCTGGTCATAGCTGGTCAGTAGGCTGGTTTTAGAGGGGTTTTGGCCAATTTTCCAGCTGGCCTATCAGCCTAGGCTGGTTGGCTGGTTTTAGCTGGTCAACCAGCCTGATTTTAGATGGTCATAGCTGGTCAGTAGGCTGGTTTTAGAGGGGTTTTGGCCAATTTTCCAGCTTGCCTATCAGCCTAGGCTGGTTGGCTGGTTTTAGCTGGTCATCGCTGGTCAGCGGGCTGGTTTTAGAGGGGTTTTGGCCACTTTCCCAGCTGGCCTATTAGTCTAGGCTAGTTGGCTGGTTTTAGCTGGTCATAGCTGGTCAGCAGGCTGGTTTTAGAGGGGTTTTGGCCACTTTCCCAGCTGGCCTATTAGTCTAGGCTGGTTGGCTGGTTTTAGCTGGTCATCGCTGGTCAGAAGGCTGGTTTTAGAGGGGTTTTGGCCACTTTCCCAGCTGGCCTATTAGTCTAGGCTAGTTGGCTGGTTTTAGCTGGTCATAGCTGGTCAGTAGGCTGGTTTTAGAGGGGTTTTGGCCACTTTCCCAGCTGGCCTATTAGTCTAGGCTAGTTGGCTGGTTTTAGCTGGTCATAGCTGGTCAGCGGGCTGGTTTTAGAGGGGTTTTGGCCACTTTCCCAGCTGGCCTATTAGTCTAGGCTAGTTGGCTGGTTTTAGCTGGTCATAGCTGGTCAGTAGGCTGGTTTTAGAGGGGTTTTGGCCACTTTCCCAGCTGGCCTATTAGTCTAGGCTAGTTGTCTGGTTTTAGCTGGTCATCGCTGGTCAGCAGGCTGGTTTTAGAGGGGTTTTGGCCACTTTCCTAGCTGGCCTATTAGTCTAGGCTAGTTGGCTGGTTTTAGCTGGTCATAGCTGGTCAGCGGGCTGGTTTTAGAGGGGTTTTGGCCAATTTTCCAGCTGGCCTATTAGTCTTGGCTAGTTGGCTGGTTTTAGCTGGTCAACCAGCCTGGTTTTAGCTGGTCATAGCTGGTCAGTAGGCTGGTTTTAGAGGGGTTTTGGCCACTTTCCCAGCTGGCCTATTAGTCTAGGCTAGTTGTCTGGTTTTAGCTGGTCATCCCTGGTCAGCAGGCTGGTTTTAGAGGGGTTTTGGCCACTTTCCTAGCTGGCCTATTAGTCTAGGCTAGTTGGCTGGTTTTAGCTGGTCATAGCTGGTCAGCGGGCTGGTTTTAGAGGGGTTTTGGCCAATTTTCCAGCTGGCCTATCCGCCTAGGCTGGTTGGCTGGTTTTAGCTGGTCATAGCTGGTCAGCGGGCTGGTTTTAGAGGGGTTTTGGCCACTTTCCCAGCTGGCCTATTAGTCTAGGCTAGTTGGCTGGTTTTAGCTGGTCATAGCTGGTCAGCAGGCTGGTTTTAGAGGGGTTTTGGCCACTTTCCCAGCTGGCCTATTAGTCTAGGCTAGTTGGCTGGTTTTAGCTGGTCATCGCTGGTCAGCAGGCTGGTTTTAGAGGGGTTTTGGCCACTTTCCTAGCTGGCCTATTAGTCTAGGCTAGTTGGCTGGTTTTAGCTGGTCATAGCTGGTCAGCGGGCTGGTTTTAGAGGGGTTTTGGCCACTTTCCAAGCTGGCCTATTAGTCTGGGCTAGTTGGCTGGTTTTAGCTGGTCAGTAGGCTGGTTTTAGAGGGGTTTTGGCCAATTTTCCAGCTGGCCTATCAGCCTAGGCTGGTTGGCTGGTTTTAGCTGGTCATAGCTGGTCAGTAGGCTGGTTTTAGAGGGGTTTTGGCCAATTTTCCAGCTGGCCTATCAGCCTAGGCTGGTTGGCTGGTTTTAGCTGGTCATAGCTGGTCAGTAGGCTGGTTTTAGAGGGGTTTTGGCCAATTTTCCAGCTGGCCTATCAGCCTAGGCTGGTTGGCTGGTTTTAGCTGGTCATAGCTGGTCAGTAGGCTGGTTTTAGAGGGGTTTTGGCCAATTTTCCAGCTGGCCTATCAGCCTAGGCTGGTTGGCTGGTTTTAGCTGGTCAACCAGCCTGATTTTAGCTGGTCATAGCTGGTCAGTAGGCTGGTTTTAGAGGGGTTTTGGCCAATTTTCCAGCTGGCCTATCAGCCTAGGCTGGTTGGCTGGTTTTAGCTGCTCAT